>NC_035446.2:163073638-163421638 GCF_002127325.2 Helianthus annuus
TTATCTGACTATTTGTTAGTTTACAGTATGAGTGACCAAGGACCTTCTGACGCCTATCGTCAACTGTCTGGTTCGCCTAGGAGCGAAGGCACCTCCTCTTCTCAGCCTGCCCTCTCAGGGTATTCTGCTGACACAGAAGAAGGGATCTTTGTGTTTAAGGCTCAGTCTGAAGAGCCATTTCCTCAGAAAAAGAGGGGATGGTTCAGTAGGGGAGCGCACGAGCGTAGGAAAAGAATGAAAAAGTTGCAGGAACAGCGAGTGTTAGCCGCAGCAAAAAGAGAAACTGATGCTTATAATCAGGATATGCTCAATAGGGGTATCGCTAATATCCATATTTTAGCAACCACTGCTGCCGACCCAAACCTGGAACAAATGCTAGCACCACAACCACAAAATCCTAATCAACCCATGGAAATAGAAGACCAGATAGAAATGCCTGAGTACAACCCGGAGGAGATACCTAGGGTACCTGCACCTGATCCTCTAGACCCAAACAATTACGACCCCTGGTGGGACGATGTTAGGGACTACGTGCAACAAAACCCAATTCAGGAAAATGTGCCAATACCCAACTTGGGAGCTTACCCAGGGTTAAATCCTCAAGATCCCTACAACATTAGTGATGCATATGTTAGGGAAATTTTAGAAAATCCATACCCGTACCAAGCCCCTATGCCTCCGTATCAGGAACCCGTACCTCAGTTTCCAAACCCAGTCCTAGAACCTGCACCCCCAATGAGTGCAGAAAATGTTCAGGAACTTAGGACTTTTGGGGAGGAAATTTTAGAAAGCAGTGATCGTATGCGACAGGTGGGAGAACGCCTCGTATGGAAATACGATGAGCGTAATATGGATTTCTGGATGAATCCATATCAGTAAACGTGATGATAATACGGTAGTAGTAATAATAATATAATAATATATGTGTGTATGTGTTAAAAAAAAAAAAAAACGGATGCATACTATTAGTATTGTAGTTTTACATTTCAGTCGGTACTGTAAATTTTATTTCTATACTGGTGTGTATTGATGCATACTATATAAAAAGAGTAAAAGTCGCAATGCTCGACGCTTTTGGTTAAAAAGTGCGTGTCATGTGATTGGTTATATATAAATATTATTTGTGATATTAATATTTGGTAAATGTCTAAAATTCAGATGGCCGACGCGGGAAATCAAGAAAATCTGAATAACGATAACCAGAGTAACATTAACGTGGTTAATGAGAATTCGGACAATAATAACAACGGAAACCAAATGGATAATAGTGCCGTTCAGCATATTGTGGCACAGGGAATTATAGATGCAATGCCATTTATTATTCAAACAGTTCAGGAAGCGAATAATAAAAGTAAGCATAACAGTAAGCGACCAACTGAACCAGAAAACAGCGTGAACAATGGACCCATACTTCAAGCGCCCGTTCCCAAAAGAAGAAGAACCATGCCACATGGTTGTTCTTACAAGGAATTCTGGTCCTGCAAACCAATAGAATTCTCGGGCAATGAAGGACCCATTGCAGCTTTACGCTGGATAGAGAAAACTGAGGCAGTTCTGAAAATAAGCAAGTGTGCTGAAGAAGATAAAATAATGTTTGCTTCAAATCTGTTTAAAAATGCAGCCTTAGAATGGTGGAACACTATCCTCCAATCCAGAGGAAGTGATAGGATTTATAATATGGAATGGGAAGAATTCAAGAACATGGTAGAAAGAAAATTCTGCCCTCCCAATGAAAAAGAACAGATAGCAAATAAGTTTCTGAATCTAAGAATGACCGGGGTAGATAGTAAGGGTTACACTACCACATTTTTTGAATATGCTAGAATAGTACCTACCCTTGCATCACCTGAACCAGTGTTAATCTCCCGTTATATTTGGGGATTAATTGGAGAAATTAGACATGTAGTCAAGGCAGCTAGACCCCAAACCATAGAGGAAGCTGTAGAACTAGCCAATACCTTGACAGATGAGTTAATCCGTACTAGAGAAGAAGACCAGAGGAGAAACCTAACCCAAAGGCTTACTCAACAATTCCGTTCTGGGAATTCCAATCGTAGGAATGTAGGTTCTACCTCTGCACCCTACTGCAAAGCCTGCAGAAAGAAGCATTCTGGAAGATGCTCTACTTACTGTAATTTTTGCAAGGCCCCAGGACACAAGGAAGAGAATTGCAAGAAGAAATCCAGTAATGGAATGTGTTTCAATTGTGGGGAAAAAGGTCATATTAGGACAAACTGTCCGAAATTGGCTCCAGCTGCAACCAACAAAAATCCTAAAAATGCCAGAGCATTCGTGCTAACTACAGAGGAAGCCAGGATAATTACAGACGTAATTGCTGGTACGTTTTTAGTTAATGATATTTTTGCTAAAGTATTATTTGACTCTGGTGCAAACCAAAGTTTTATTAATACTTCGTTTTGCAAACTCCTAAATCAATCATTAACTAAACTACCACAAGAATGTCTAGTGGAAACCGCAAATGGAGAAACTGTTCAGATTTCTGAAATCTTGCAGGGAGCAAGAATAGAAATTTTTAATCAAAAATTTATTGCAAACCTGTATCCAATGAATCTGGCGGGATTTGATGTTGTGTTGGGAATGGATTGGTTAATAGCCAATAAAGCCAGTATTTTATGTGATCAATAGACAATTCAATTAAAATCACCAAGAGGTGAAAAGATCTCAATTAAAGGAGATAAACCTTTTAGATCCACTAAATTCATCTCTGTGATGAAAACTGCAAGTTGTATAAGAAAAGGATCTATAGTGTATTTGATTTCAATAATCACTAACACTAAAGGAAAAGAAGTAAAAGACATTCCAGTAGTGTCCCAATTTTCAGATATCTTTCCAGAAGAATTGCCAGGATTACCACCAGACAGAGAAGTCGAATTCAGAATCCATCTGCTACCAGGAACAGCACCAATTGCCAAAGCACCTTACCGTTTAGCACCCGCTGAAATGCAAGAACTGAAGAAACAACTAGACGAGTTGTTGGAGAAGGGATTCATACAACCAAGCTCATCGCCATGGGGAGCGCCGATTTTATTTGTTAAAAAGAAGGACGGATCAATGCGTATGTGCATTGACTACCGTGAATTGAACAAAGTCACGATTAAGAATCGGTACCCATTACCGAGGATCGATGATTTGTTTGATCAACTTCAAGGAGCTCGATTTTTCTCTAAAATCGATTTAAGATCAGGATATCATCAATTAAAGGTACAGGAAGAGGATATTTCTAAAACCGCATTCAGAACAAGGTATGGTCATTATGAATTTACTGTCATGCCATTTGGTTTAACCAATGCCCCAGCTGTATTTATGGACATGATGAACCGAATATGTAAGCCATATTTGGATAAATTCATAATTGTCTTCATAGATGATATTCTAATTTACTCTAAAAGTAAAGATGAGCATGCAAAGCACTTGCACTTACTTTTAAGTTTATTAAGAAAAGAGAAGCTTTATGCTAAGTTTTCAAAATGCGAGTTTTGGTTAGAGCAAGTACAATTTCTCGGACATTTGGTGAATCATGAAGGAATTCATGTAGATCCAACGAAAATCGAGGCAATTACCAAATGGAAAACCCCAGAATCACCAACTGAAGTTAGAAGTTTCTTAGGATTGGCCGGTTATTATAGAAGATTTATTCGAGATTTTTCTAGAATAGCCATTCCTTTAACTAAGTTAACCTGTAAATCTGTTAAGTTTGAATGGGGACCAAAACAAGAAGAAGCCTTTAGAATCCTTAAGCAAAGATTAACCCATGCACCGATACTAGAATTACCAGAAGGAACTGAAGACTTTGTAGTCTTTTGTGACGCTTCTAAATTAGGTTATGGATGCGTATTGATGCAACGTCAAAAGGTTATAGCTTATGCATCTAGACAGCTTAAGAATCATGAAGGAAATTATTCGACTCATGATTTGGAATTAGGAGCCATAATTTTTGCCCTTAAGATTTGGAGACATTATCTTTATGGTAGTAAGTTTACCATATTCACAGATCATAAGAGTTTAAGATATGTCTTCGGGCAAAAAGAATTGAATATGAGACAGAGACGCTGGATGGAATTGCTTAGTGATTATGATTGTGATATCCAGTATCATGCAGGAAAAGCCAATGTGGTGGCTGATGCGTTAAGTCGAAAATATCACGAAAAGCCAAAAAGGGTACGTTCTCTTAAATTAAATCTACAAGTAGATTTAAACAATCAAATTAGAAAAGCAAAAAAATCAGTAATCAAGGAGGATACTGAAAAGTTAAAAGGAATGATTAAGGAATTAGAACAAGGAACAGATGGAATTTGGAGGTTCTATAAAAAGAGAATGTGGATACCTAAATTAGGAAATTTACGTCACCGTATATTAGAAGAAGCTCATAAGTCTAAATACACGATGCATCCAGGAAGTGATAAAATGTACCAGGATTTAAGGAAAAATTTCTGGTGGATAGGGATGAAAAAGGATGTAGCAGCTTATGTTTCTAAATGTTTAACTTGCTCACAAGTTAAAGCTGAACATCAGAAACCCTTAGGATTGTTACAACAATTAGAAATACCAGTTTGGAAATGGGAATTGATAACAATGGATTTTGTTACCAAATTGCCTAAAACGAGAAAAGGTAATGATACAATCTGGGTGATTGTAGATAGATTAACCAAGTCAGCTCATTTCTTACCAATGAAGGAAACCTTTAGTATGGAACAATTAGCCAAATTGTATGTAAATGAAATTGTTTCTTTACATGGCATTCCTTTATCAATTGTTTCCGATAGAGATAGCCGTTTTACTTCTCATTTTTGGTCAAGTTTCCAAAAAGCAATGGGAACCAGGCTAAAGCTAAGCACCGCGTATCATCCTCAAACGGACGGACAAAGCGAAAGGACAATTCAGACAATGGAGGACATGCTTAGAGCTTGTGTAATTGATTTTGGAGGTAATTGGGACGAACACTTACCTTTGATAGAATTTTCTTATAATAACAGTTATCACACAAGTATCAATGCTGCACCATTCGAAGCACTTTATGGACGGAAGTGCAGAACCCCAGTCTGTTGGGCAGAAATTGGGGAAAAACAATTATCTGGACCCGAGATAGTACAAGAAACAACTGATAAAATCATTCAAGTCAAGGAACGACTGAAAACAGCATGTGATCGCCAAAAGAGCTATGCTGATAACAGACGCAAACCATTAGAATTTCAAGTGGGAGATAAAGTGTTATTGAAAGTCTCTCCCTGGAAAGGAGTGGTAAGATTCATCAAAAGAGGAAAGCTTAGTCCCAGATATATTGGACCTTTCAAAATTCTTAAAAGAATAGGACCTGTAGCCTATCAGCTACAACTGCCAGAGGAAATGGCAGGAATACATGATGTATTTCATGTATCTAATCTCAAAAAGTGTTTAGCTGATGAATCACTCATAGTACCTCTCAAGGATATAGAGATTAATGAACAACTCAAATTTGTAGAAAGGCCTCTACAGATTGAAGATAGAAAAATTAAAAATCTCAAGCATAAGAGATTGGTTCTGGTCAAAGTAAAGTGGGACTCCAAAAGAGGACCCGAGTACACGTGGGAGCTTGAATCCGAAATGCAAAAGAAATATCCACACTTGTTCCAGTAGATCTCGAGGACGAGCTCTAAAACAAGGTGGGGAGGATATAACAACCCTCGGTAAAACAGACATCCTCATAATATTTCCGACACCCTAATATATTTTAAAATATCTCAATGTGTCTTTATATGCACCCCGTATGTGAAAACCGAGCCCCAAGATAGATTATACTATATAAAATAAATAAAAACAATAATTATTAAGTTGAGGCGGGCCGCGTAGGGCCTCACCTCAAGTTAAAGCGGGCCGCGCGAGTGTGTACCAGTATATCGTCAAAACCATAAGCCCAAGCGGGCCGCGTACATGTTCGGTTTAGTTGATGCGGGCCGCGCGCGTCCTAAATGGTGGCATGACCCGGAGCCGCCACGTGTCCAGCGCGTGTCGAACCTAGTGTGTGAGCTGGACAAGCTAGTCCGTTGACCAAGATTGACGCGGGCCGCGTAGGCCCTGCCCAAATGTCACGCGGGCCGCGTGGGAACCAGATTTCACAACTATAAATAGAAAGCAACGGGCCTTCAGTCTGCTCGTTCAATTTTCGATTCTCAATCACAATTTCTGTAGTAGTGTTATTATAGCCAGGTATTATACCCCCTAAAATAGCGAGGTTCTGCTACGATGTAAGTATTATAACCCCTGGAGACGTATTAGATACGCTGCCCGATTGATCTAGGGTTCCGTAACGGCTGTCGTGGTTCTGCCCGACGTAGTCGTTGGAATGCCGTCTCGGGGAGGGTATTACTAATGTTAAAATGGGTTATTATACTAACACACGTGCATTTGTGTAAATTATAGATATTCACCAGGAAACCCTAAAGAATCACCTAAGACAGCAATGTGAGTTGATCCTTCTTTTTATGAACTCATTTTTGTGAGTTGATTCGCTTTTTGTAAACCTTTTTGTTTACTGTTTTTACAAAACCTCACATAACTAAATACATACAAACCAGTTATTGAGTATTTGTAAAGAATACAATTATAGTGGGTATGTTGGGGTTTTGTATACAAAATTAGTTACTGGCGTGGTAACATCCCATAAGTTGAGTATGACCGTACCACTGATGTTAATTGTGATGTCTTGGATACAAATGTAATTGCGGATGTGCCCTCAATACTGCAAATTGGTTTTTACTTAAACTTGATTAAACTGGGAATCACTCACCAGTATTTCCCACTGACAAAATGTTTTTAAAACGCGTTTCAGGTAACAAAATGTGAAAGCCAAATAGAAGCCAGCTGGACAGCACTGAAGGCTTGGAAAAGTGGCAATAAAGTTACCTAAGAATAAAATGGATGTTTTTATTAAATAAATAGGATTTATTCCTATGAAACGTGTGTATTGAAAACTTGGGTTTTTACCCATATGTTTAATGTTATAAAATATGGTGGTTTACTCTGATTAAAATATTTCCTAACTACGGTCCTGATAAAAATTTCCGCTGCCAAATTGGATAAATAAATGTGATACCACCGAAACTGGCTCACGGCCGCCCGTTCCCGGGAGATAGGGATCGGGGGCTGTGACATACCCTCCAAGGTATACATAAGTTTGTTAACCTTTAACATGTGTTATTCAACATAACACTAATTTTATATGTCTTCTCAAACTGTTTTAATCTAACTCGTGTTATAACTATTAAATTTTTCAGATCTCTGCCGATGTGCTCGATAACACTGATCTTCGGTCCTGCATTCATCGTTTGGTTTGGAATGTTTATATCAAACCTGAAACGTTTGAGTCCCGCTGGAATGACCTCCTACAAACATTTGGGCTTCAAGACCACAGCTGGTTGAACGACATGTACAACATCAAACATCTCTGGGTACCAGCCTACTTTAGAGAACTGCCCATGTGTTGCTTGATGAAGACCACCTCCCGCTGCGAAAGCTCTAACGCTGCCTTCAAGGTTAACTCAACAAGCGCAAACACCCTTGTACAATTTATGATGTGCTTTGAAAATAGGGTAGACAGCCAACGATATCGTCAACGTGTTTCGGAGTTCAAAACCTCTTCCACAATGTTCACTGGCAGTACTGATTTAGCGATAGAACAACACGCGTTCGCCATTTACACAAACACTGTTTTCGCCCAAGTTCAAAAAGAAATAATTAAAGGGAAGTTTTTATGCTACATTACAAACCAAAGCGAGACCAGCGATTCCAGCCTTCTGATAGACGTCACTCATTTGGATAAAAGGAACAACATCACAAACGTCTATCAGGTAACACATGTTAGGCAATTTCATTATTCCCCATCCTCTAACATATTTTGCATCTAAAGGGCTTTTCTTTTTTTTTTTGTCTATGTTCAATTCAGGTTACGTATAACAATGTGGATCAATCGGCCAGTTGCTCATGCAGGAATTTCATACGTATTGGATATCTGTGTCGCCATGTCTTTTGTGTCTATCGCTTGAAAAATGTTGAAAGGATTCCACCACAATACATAAACGACAGGTGGCGCCGAGATGCCCTCCCCAAACATGTTTTTTCAATTTCCAGTCGATACGGAGTCATCCCACACGCACCGTCCATTATGCGGAATGAAATCCTCGACCTCGTTACTGAATGCGTTGATGTTGCTAGAACCGATGAGGATGCGTTGGAAAAATTGGTTGACCAACTCAGGGATTTCAAGATCAATGTTCTTTCCAGGCAACCGTTGTCAACAACTGAAAATGAATCAAATGAGTCTCAAATGGAAGAAATAGTTGGGCAGCCAATCAACATTCCAGTCGAAGTTGCTAATCCAGAAGTTGCACGCAATAAAGGATGTGGTACTCATACTCGCATTTCTGGGCCCGGTGAGAAGGCCAAAGCAAAACCACCAAAACGTCCAAAGCAGCTTCGCTTATGCAAGCGTTGTGGTCTGTATGTCGACGACCACGACTCACGCAACTGCCTTAAGGTGGCTGCAATGAAAGCAGCAAAGGCAGCTGCTGAACAACAAAGGCAGTCCGCCACTGGCGACTGATAATCTGATTAAAATCTTTTATGTAGTACTATGTCATGGGAGACTCTTCATTTTGGCCTTCTTACACACATGTAACAGTCTTTTGACATCATCCTGCTATTCTCTGTTACGTGTGTAAGAAGGTGGAACTATTTTCGTCCCAATAACTATAACTAGTATTGTAAGAAACTCTATGGCCTTTGGCCACTTTTGTGATCTTAGCCCGAAGATCATTCGTGGACCGCTGTGGTCTATTAAGCGGTTTATCTTAAGATTATCTGCATTTTGATATCTGTTTTTCTGCGTTTTATTTTTTTTACGATGGCAAAAAAAAAAAAAAAAAAAAAACAGATGCTTAACACATGTTAATTTTCCCATAATGATTTGCTCTTTTTAACTTGAAGGGATCAAAACAATCTTTGTTACCACACAACCTGGAATAAAAAAAGCAGCTTGGGTCTGTGAACTTGAAAGCATCAAAACAATCTTTGCTAACCACCCAATCTGGAATAAAAACACATGGTTAACACATGTTAGTTCACGTAATGCTTTGGGTCTGTAATCTTGAAAGTTTCAAAACAATATGTGTTAACCACATAAAACCAACATATATATTAAACCACGTCAGGTTATAGAAATAGACTTCAAGCAACTTAAACAAACATTCTACTACTAGGTTACATGAAAAGAAAAAAAAAACATAATAAAACACAAACAAGACGACATTCGTATGTCGTTTTGTTACAACATAAGGTCATCAGGTTAACACATTTTCAACCATTTTCAGCATACTAACTACCCATGGGTATCCTCCATTTGTAACAAGCTTTTAATCATGGTGTGGGAAATTCCTCATCATGAAAGTACACAGGAGACGGGCTGCGCTCACCCTCCCATGGGTCATGGTAACACCAGGACTGGATTGTTTCGGGTGAGTATGGACACATCGGGCAGCCACACATTTCATGGTCTGGATCCGTCAGCAACCTAACCAACTCATCTGGTAGCCCCTTCAACTTTTCATCATCTGGAACAACGTGCTCCCTTCGGCCTGATGGATCTTGCGACACACCATCTACATCAGTTACGTTTTTGGTTCCGCTTTCTGAAGCATCTTCACCTGAAGCTACTCCAGTTTTCCCGTCCTCTCCTTTCTGGTTAGAGCCTTTTCTTTCGTTAACCTCCCCGCACCGGCCCTCACATGCTTCCTTCCCCTTTTGTTTGAGCTTCTCCATGCTTGGTTGGCTAGCCGCAACCTTACCTTCACACGGGTCCATCACATTAAAAGACTTTTGGGACATCTTCCAGTTTATGGTTAACTGAAGTGGTGAAGTATTACAGAATATTAATTTGGTTCTTCCCTCCAATACTTATAGAGGAGTTCCCTGTCTACATTTCATATAGTCTTTTGTGACTTGACTTTTGATGTGACCAAAAGGTGATAAAAAGCAATTGTTCCTTTTCCCAATAAAGTTGCTTTTATAGACCCCAACCCATATGCTTGTACTATTCTGCCAACAACTTTCCCCAATTTCCCATATTTGTACTACCTGTTTAGAAATCCTGTTCTCCTTTGAAGCAGCATTTTTTTTCTATAAGGTTAAAAAACAATTTCTAATATAACATTATAAACTACGTCAATAAACTAGATTAATACTATTCTACGCCATTTAACAACACATCAATAATCTTTAGAGTTTAGAATTACCAACTAACTAAACATCATATTGAATAAATATAGTGTATCCCCAAAAAGACATCGTGACGATGCCATACCCAACAAAACACCTACCCCGCATTACGTTTAAAGCAAAATACCCAAATCCATCAAAGTTCATTACATGTTTCCAAAAAACATAGCTGGCCAAATTAATGCACAATTGTTCTACATTAACATGTGTTAGCCACCCTAACACGTGTTACTCTATCCGGCAATCTTCCTTGATTTTGGGCAGCAGCACATTCACCTCCGAAGATAATATGTGCGCCGCATACCTCTTTCTCAACTTTCTCACCTCCGCCATCTTCCTCGCCCCACTCGTGCTGAACCCACAGTTAAAACTTTGGTTTTTCCCCATATAGCACTCCATGTGCCGCATCAAGAAGACCCCACAATCAGTTGTGTTTGCGGTGGTCGCCCAAGGAACCGGCATACGCTGGATGTTGCAGTACTCTATGTCATCGGCTCGTGGATTCCCAACCTCCCGCAGATATTGCACAAACATATCTTTCTACATACGCATACACAAGACATGGTCGGTAATTCTAAAAAAAAAAAGCAGTCTTGCCAGTGTTATCACACTTATTTTTTATACATGCTAGCTTTGTAACTTACGATCTTATACGCTGTGTCCTTGTGTAGGTAGTAGACACTATCTTCTATCAACTGACCTTGTCGGGCTTTGTCATTATCAACGACATAAATCCCGGGGTCGCGTAACTCAAACACTAGCAAGTAAAAGTGTTTGTGCTCCAATATAGGGAAGAAAACAATGTCTTGATTTCGGAAATCAGGCACGTAATCAACTCTGTTAACCGCACCTTTTATCCCAAGCCGAAACTTGTGCATCCGCGCCTCTACTCCGCCTTCCTCAGATGTGAGCATCCATGGAAACTTTAAGCATAACAGAGAAATTAATAAGGTCAAAACTATGACACACTGTAATCTATATATACATGATACTTACCACAACTTTAGTACCAAAGAATTGCCTACTGTAAGCCTCCCGTGATTTTCTTTTCTCTTGGAAGTTTAGCACCTCCGCCCAACAGTCAATGATACCATCCGAGACCTCATTGCCAATATTTAAACTCTTGAACATAGACCGAGACGCTTGTACATGGGTAGGGCTTCTAAACAGCAACTCCCTGGTGTCAGGTGTACAAATCATAAATTAAATTTCATACGTTAACATATGTAATTTACTGTGTTACTAAAATTTAGTACGGTGACGCCCCTACTTACACAGACATGTGTATCGGACTATCTACATCAGCCCCCGACGACGAACCCTGTTCCCTCCTGCGGTAAAAAAAAAAACAATTATATAGTGTGGAACTTTGTTGATGGTTTACCCTATTCCTATAAAACAAGAAACCACGTTGCAGTTCTACTTACACGTTTGCCTCCATTGCCCGCTTCCTCCGACAAAACCCACTTAAAAGGTGCATTGGGCTTTCATTAGCGTATATGTACTCCCACAGATTAGTCTCCTTCTTACTAATTGGCTGGCCCATGTCAACAGTCCTTATATAGTAAGGTGATCTGTTTGGCTCCGCTGCCACCTTCTCTCTGAAGGGGAGTTTCCTTTTTTGTGCCCCCAACTCAACCAACATACGAACACGGTTTGCAAGCGGAATATTGTCCTCCACCTCATACATATCACCCCCACAAGATCCCAGCCCAGTTTGACCTTTGTGGATTGCAATGGCCGGGTCATAGGAGCTAACTGGGTCTACCATTATAACCATGCTCAAGTCTGTGGTAGCCTCCATATCGCCTATCACATATAAAATAAATAGCTGATGTAACGCATAAACAATTACAACACATTTGATTCAATAAATGAATGTGCTTCAGCTCACCGGAACGTTCAGTTTCTGTCCGAGGGATGTCATCCATCTTCCCACTTGTGCAACCTGCACGTTTAATGCAAATAAGTATATTATACATGACTCGAACTAACCCATCCATACTAAGTTTGCTTAATGCTATATCGTACCAATTTCCTGTGACACGTCGCCTTGGCTCCCAATTTGTGTCATCCCAAGGCTCCAATTCGGGCCATCTAAATTTCGTTCATAAAAAACGGTCTCGCCTGCGCACACTGTATGTATACCTAACACGTGTTAACTCACTAAATGATACATGGGGGAAACCATTTAACACATGTTAGAGCATGATAGTCCTTACCGTCATTCTCCGCATGAGGGACCTCTTCATCCGCTTTCCCTTTTCCATCGACAACATGGGCCCTCTCAATACTGTCGCCCGAAACTAAATCTACCCCCGCGCTACTGCACCCTTGCATATTTAGAATAGTAGCACGCATACCATCATGCTCAATCTTACCTTCTGCAGCTGCATAACACAATGCTGTTACATCACATGCACAACTTACTACCAGAAAAACCTTAAACACTTACCGTAAAAAACACGGTCAGTCTCATCAACAGCCCCCTTGACTTCGCCATCCAGAACCCCCTGTTCGTCCTTATCATCAACAGCACCTTCCGCAGCTGAAAAAACGACGCCACCACTATCTTCTTTTTTTCCATCAGATGCAGCCCTAACTTCATTCTCAATCTTAGGATCTGTACTTGCATAAACATTTTTCGAGTTAACACAAAGCTAAGCCTGGCTAAACAAATAACACGGTTTCCGAAGCTTACCTTCCTTCTCATTCCATTCATCATGTTTCCTATCCTTGGCCTCCATCTCTACCATTTTGGCCACCTCTTGATCACAAACAAACCTTTCTTCGTAAATCTCATCCTTTTTGACGTCATTCGCTTCAAGATTGGTGTTCTGTTCATCATTGTCATTCGCAGCCACTTTATTGTCTGTATTCACTCTATGTTCAGCACGTGTAACAAACTGCATGTCCAGACCATGGTAATCTGTGCAGACAAGATGACCTATGTTAAAGAAAATAAAGTAACAAAGCACACTTTTAGAGTCAATCATTATTAAAGTGGTACGGGAATTACCACGTGCACCCTGCGCTTCTGCTGCTTTAATGCGCAGTATTGCACGCATTAAACCCAGCGGCTTATGCACTTCTTCATCAGCATCATTTTTATCCACCCCTCCTGCTCCTTTATTTTCTTCGGCCCCACCAACACTACAGTCACCGCCACTTGAATTACCAGCATCATGAACACTCTTATCACCTTCCCCGACTTCATTTGTTTTTTGCCCAACTTCACTAAAGCTCAGTTCTCTCTCTTCCAGCTGCTTCTTAGTCTTGCTTAACCCTATAACATCACATGAATATTAAATGGGTTTCAGTAACGTACCCATATTAGACGGTACTACAGGTTAACAAGCAACAAACTACGCGTTTAATTCAAAATCTATATGTATGTTGATACTGCTAACACATGTTACATATTACCTGATTCGTTGCCACCATCCGTTTTTCCACGATCAATCTTTATTTTCGACTTCTGGCAATTCGGGGTCACAAAGCTTGCTTTTGTTTCGGGAGCATCCTTCAACTTATTCAGACGGGGAGATCTCCTTACCTGCGCCGACATAACTCCTTCCAGCGCTCCGGTACACTCGTTTCCATCAGCAAATACGCATGATTCCCCCGCCCCATCTGCTGCAACCACAAGGGAAGGTTATACTATACGATAACTAACACCTTGACGTGTGTTACAGTAGACATATCATTCCATAACATACAGTAAAGTAAAGGTACATAAACTCTTTTTCGGTTTAAACGTACTCTTAAAATGGGTATAACATGTAACAATCTACCTTTTTCTTTGCAACCTTCCGTGCCTTGTCCACCAATCTGCATAGTTGTCTTTCTCCTTTTTGGCGTCACAAATCCTTCTTCTGTCTCCCTAGCATGCTTTAAGTTCTCAAGTCTTGCTGATCTCCGCACCTCACCAGAGTTTCCACCATCTTCCATCTTTTCAGCATAATTTTCAACACCATCATTTACGAATGATTGCCCCGGCACATCAGCTGCACATCCCAAAAAAAATTGTCAATCATTACAGGCTGAAGCACCGGCAAAATGTGTTACAGTGACACAATTAACAATGATAACCAACACAAAATGTATAACATTTAACACGTGGTTCCGTGTTCATTTCATAAACATCGTCAGCACACCTTCTTGGTCATCGAAGTTTATCGCTGAAGATCCTACTGCTTTCAGCCTACTTTTACTGATTTTTTTGTTTTGCCGGATAAGCGACTTCCTGTACAAGCTCGCTATTGGTGACCCATCCGAAAAATCATCATCGATGCCATCCCCTACGAAAACGTTCCCACAACGATCAATGGATTTCAAAAAATTTAACTAAATAACACAAACAATAACAGTTACTAACCAGCGTTCTCTCCTTCGTTGATGTGATTCTTTTCATCATCTCTCAAATCTTCCAAGACCGAATTGATCTTGTGTGACGCTAAATCTACCGCATCATCGTGATCCTCCCTTTCACTATCTTTCTTCTCAAACAAACTATCAAACCTTGCCTTCAACTCTTGTACTTCTTCGTCTTCATGGCTCTCCACCAATAGCGAATCTAACATACCCTCAATTTTGACTTTGTTCTTCTTTGTCACGTTTATTAACTGTCGTACTATCGTCAACCTCTCCTGTTGAGAATAGTTTTTTAACATTTTTTTGCACACTATGAACATATACTAATTGCAAAAAACACATGTTAGATCATCCAACTTTACCTCTTTAGTTGCCCATTGTTCCACGTTATAGTTTCTGGGACGTGTTAATCCTTTAAACCGTCCAGTTCCAAACCCACCCGCAAGGATTTCAAGCCTTTCTCTCTCTCTCTCTCAATCTTTTCAAGTTCCAAAAGGCTAAAGGACACACCGCACTGTCCACCTCCATCCCCGTGCACTCAATGCTATCAACATACAACAACTACAAGAAACAACGACACGTTCAGCAAGGGAATAATCAACTATTCTAACACATGTTAATTATCTAAGTTATTTAAAGTTGTTTACCATCAGAATCGCTAGAGGACCAACAAAGAAACTCTGTGGGTCAAGCCGATTCCATGTATCCTTGCAAGTTCTCAGCTTTTCTACAACAAAGTCACACCAGTCTATTGTTGCAAAGTCCATCTCTTCATCCAGATACTCCAATATTTCTTCCCGTAAACAACTTTGTTTATGACAATCCACCAGCACTGCCACAAAACACATTACAAAATCCATCCTGAAATCGAAACTGTCTTCGCCATCGGACTCATCAATCATTTTCACCATCTTTGTCGGCGGCACCATTGCCCCCGGGTATCTCGCCCTCCATTCCGTAATGGCATCACTCAGCATCGGCAGCTTACCAATCGAACTAAACTTTTGTCCACCAGTCGGAATCCCTAACAACTTATGCAGGGCTTTCCTGTTCACCTTGATATCACCGGCAGGCGTACATATCAACATTTTATCTGGATTAAAATTGTCCACAACAAAATAAGCTAACTTAGCCGGCAAACCATCAACGCTGAAAGTTAGCATGCGTCCAAATCCCATTTCCCTGACTGCGTCACGTTGTTGTTCTGTCAATGCCCGTACACACTTATAAAACTGCAATGGTGCAGATCTTGTCCTTATGCCTGGAAATTCATCCTTTTTTGCTCGCTTGCGGGTTTTCTGAACCTTTTCCTGTTTCTTACCAACTACCTTCGGTTTCCCTGCTCTACCTTTCCCATTTTCAGAAGAACCCTTGTTCTTTTTGGTCTTTAACGCTCCGCCCTTCGATGAAGCCGTCACGTCTGCCCTACTTACTAAAATACCATTTTATACGAAACAACAACATTACAAACAATTAGTCTAATTTGCAACATCCGATGATAACATGTAAGAATTTTGCATTCATAACATCCACATTTTTGAAGGGCTTAAAAAATAACTAACACATGTTACTGCGTTTTCATAATCAAGCACAACTAACACATGTTAACAGAAGCCAACAGTATGTAACTAACCACGTTTTCTTTTATTTCCGCACCCGGAAATATCCCCGACAATGCTTTTTGTCCCTATAGTTTAAACATGTTAATGAGTTTTATCTGGATACGCAACTAGCCTCTATTGCAACAAAAAGGAACTTACCCATGTTCTTTTTGTTATGTCCCCGCCTGCTTTCCACACAACCTTCATTTAGCACCGATACATTCGTAAGTTAGACGATTAACCGCAACTATACTTTATACAAATTATAAACAATATTACTGCTTAATCGTTACCTGTTTTCTGTCTATTCCCATGGCTTGCTGACACACTATCGACATCATCATAAACTGCAAGGCATCCGACACAATTCAGTTATGCCCAATTTCATATCCAACACACTATCAACATACAAATCACCTTGAAGTATGTTAAGAGTTCAGAAACATAAAAATTCTAACCTAACTCCCGTTGGGTCGGACCAAAGTCAGATCGTTGTTTGGAAGGACCGGGCTTGGGTTCCTCGGATAAAATCACAACGCTAGGGCTACCAGAACTTTTTTGCCCTAACTTGTGTTTCGAAGTCCTACATATTTAAAAAAAAAAACTAACTCAGGTGCCTTTTTCCTATAATCCGTTGAAGAAAACCAACTTGGACATGACGGATAACAACAAACTAACCTTTTGTTTGAACTCTGAATCTTCCGTAAGCGTTTCAGCTTCAACGACGACGACAAGATTATGAACGACTTCCTCATTCTTCAAGCTGGACAGTATCGGCTTCTGTGTTAGGGTTTGGGGGGAGTAGCTTTTCACTGATTCTTATGAATGGTAAAGAAGAAAACCTTTTGAATTGTGTTAGGGTTAAGGACGAGAGAGAAATATGAACAGGAGTGGAGAAATGAGTAAAATGGAAAAGAAGAGAGATTTTTGAATTTTGTTACACTTCTTTGATTAGACTGCTACTGCATGGCAGTGGTTTCTGTCTTCCCAATGCTTATGTTACCTACCGAAAATGCCCTTGGATGGTACAAGTTGGCAGTCTTTTGTATTTCCTTTTATTTTTATTAACACCAAAATAATCATGGCCTTTGATCAACTTAGATGTAAGCTAATCAATGGTTCAGAATGGGTTTCCATAGTTTTCTTAAAAAGAAGGGGTTTCTTATCTAACCATGCCCTATATATATATAAAGATATAAAGTCAATTCATTAACTTTGTTAATTATAGTCAAAGCTTGGCCAATAAAGTTAGAGGGGCTAAGTGTGAATAGAATAAAAATGGAGGACCATTTTTGTCAATCTGATATAGATGGTTTGTTAGTGTTTGTTTAGATGCTTGTTAATTTAGCATACAAGAGAGTAGTTAGCAGATGGTTAGGTCAGTCTTCATTTTCATGTTTCAAAATTCTGTAATCGATTCAAGTTTTCATCCAATAAGAATCTTTCAGTTTTGTTCATTTAATTCGATTGATTGATATCTGGTGTTGTTTGATTACAATAGGAAAAGACCTCGCCAAATGCTCAAATCTATACATATAATAAAGTAAACCAATTTGAGACACATGACAATCATTGAGACTATCTAAAATTCTATTTTCCCGCCAAAAATATAATTCCTTTAGTTTTATAGTTAATCCTAAATTTAAAAAAAAATATATAACAATAATAATAATCCTGAAATCTAATCTCCCTATATTTATCAGTTTAATATTTGTATTATTATTTATCTATAAAAGCAAATCAAAGATATGATTAAAGATTAAGTTGTAACTTAATTGATTTATATATTATGAAGTTGTTACATATTGTTTAAGAACATCAATTGGTGAGAATGATATAAACAAATAATAACGTAAAACAAATTAAAAGATTTTGAACTTTACTTAATGTTCCAATCTAATCTAAATTATAATAAAAGACTCTAAATAATGCCAAATGTCATTTCATCCTACAACCTCATAAATTTTATTTATATTTATTTAATAAATTTTTTTTAATATTAATTAATAATCAATATATACATATCACTTATTTTTATTTTTATTCTTATCTTTATATAAAATTAATAAATAACTTCAATTTTGCAATTTAGGCCCTTTGTTTTTTGACTTTTAACCCAAAGTTTTTCATCTTTTTCATTTAATCCCAACCCTTTTTTATTTTCAATTTTGGTCCACCACACTTTTCATCTTTCCCAAGTTTTTCGTTTCGTTCTAAATTTTGTGAGTTAACGCACCGCAACGTGCGTGTGAGGTTCAACATTTTTTCGTGTATTTTTTCCCGTTTGACTAGCCCGTCGCATCACATCTTTTTTTCCGCGTTTGACAAGTTCGTCTAACACGCGGGTCCTGAATGGACTTAGTTATTTTTTCTATGTTTTACGTTTCGTTTAATTTCTCAGCAACGAGCGTGCGTGATTCAAAGATTTTACGTCTACTTTTCGCTCGGCGTTATTTATTTTGTTTTTACGAGCTTTCCGGTGTTGGTGGTCGCTGACAATGGTATAGTATTGCTACTACTTCACACGGTTTTATTACAACCGTTGCAACGCAGGAGCTTAATACCAGTGATAGAATAAATTCAAGGAAATAAATGATGAGAAAGAAAATAACGTTACACAACGAATTTTTTAATACTAGCATACATCATCTTTATATTAACTTATTTATGTCAATTTGGTATTAAATAGTTTAAATTGTTCAACCCGTGTAACACACGGAGAACTAACCTAGTATCTCATATAAACGTTGTTTGTAGATCTAAAGGCGAATAAATAAGCTAAAAAGGCAACGAATGTACTTAATAAAAGATGGATGCCAAAAGGGGGTTCCTGATAATTTACCATGGGTTTGGTTGATTTTAATTTTGTCCACTATATATCGTTGACAAATTTCCTTAGACTAGTGGGTGTGGGGGCCGGC
The DNA here is from genome assembly GCF_002127325.2 of Helianthus annuus. NCBI lineage: Eukaryota > Viridiplantae > Streptophyta > Magnoliopsida > Asterales > Asteraceae > Helianthus > Helianthus annuus. Next base: position 163,092,801 of record NC_035446.2, read on the forward strand.
CCTGCCCCGGCGAGCCCCGCCGCCGCAACCCCACACCGCCCCCTTCCCTTCGTCGCGTCGTCTCCGTCGGCTGGGAGACGATCTCGCCGGCCCTGCTTCTTCTCTATCTTGCATCTTTCTCTCTCCTCTATCTCTCTCTAAAATCAAAACAATTTAATATTATTTAATTGTTTTTATAAATAGTGTGGGGCCTCATCCTTTATCCCCTTGGTCCATCCCCTTTAGGCCCATTTTTACTCCCGGTAACATGACATCCTATAGAACGGCCCATCAATTTAGAGATGATCCTCATCATACCCACTACCCTTACGAAATTAAGATTCTTTTGTGCTTCTATGTTGTTGAAATAAAGCCTCCTAGACAAGACAACTATTTGATTAGACAATTTGATTAGACTAAGGAGACTAAAACCAACCACACCAAGTGGGTAGGCATAAGTGTAAATGTTAAAAAAAAGCAATTAAATAACCAAATTCGATTATGTTACCTATGTTTATTTTAACCCCAAAGACGAAACATATTAAGGGAAACACTTAACTAATACAAGGAATTTCTTAACGAGAAAACATTAATAGAACACCTGAATAGAGTTATTTAGAACAAGCGTAGTCGTGCGTTTAGCGGGCGTTTTTTTGCCCAAAAAGGCCAAACAACGCCCACATACGACCCCCAGGGGCGTTTTTTCCGAGAAATGCTTGAGGCATTCTTTATTCCACGTCTAGTTGATTTTGTTTTGGCCAATCACAGTAGATCTTTCTTTTGTTTGTCCAATAAGATTTTTTGATAGTTTTTTTATTTAATTTTATTACACCTCTTTTACCATAATGCCCCACATCCCCATTACACTCATTTTTAGGGCTGCAAACGAACCAAACGTTCGGCGAACAATTCGTGAACCGTTCGGCGGGAAGTTCGTTTGTGTTCTTTCATTTATTAAACAAACGAACACGAACAAGAAATTTCGTTCGTTTAGTTAAATGAACAAACATGAACAGAGGTCGTGTTCGTTCGTTTATGTTCGTGAACATTCGGTAACGTGCTTGTTTGTGTCTGATAGTTCATTAGTGTTTTTAGTTTTTATATCTATTTAAATACTTCAAAATTCTGACAAATTAAATATCTAATAAGTGTGTGTGTATTATATATTCTGTTCGTGAAACGATTGTTTGTGTTCGTTTATTTCCATTTGTGTTCATGAACATTAGTTTGTGCTCATTTGTGTTCGTCAATGTTCGTTTTTGTTCGTTGCCTAAAGTTAACAAACAAACACAAACGAACACGAACAAGTCGTGTTCGTTCAGTTCGTTTACATCCCTACTCATTTTACAAAACACCCCATAATGCCCAATTGCTGACTGAGATGCCATATGATGCAAAACACCAAGAGTAAGAGCATTAGCACTACTGGTGTTATTATTATTTCCCACCCACTTGGACCAAATCCAATTTTCTAATTTAAGGTTTTGTCCTTTCATGTCATGTCACAAGCAACCATGTTTTGTCGTGTGGGATTTAACATCTCAATTATACAGGCTACCATAATGGAAAAAAAAGGCTCATTCTATTCCCACCCCCCTAATTCCTGATTACACCCCCCCTATTAAAAATATCACATCCATCAATCATTTATTTTTTGTTTTTAGCCTGTTTTGTCTTTTTGTTGTCTTTTTTTATTCATTTATTTAATTATTAGTTATTTAGTATTTGTTTGTATTTGTTTATTAATTAGTTATTATTATTATTATTATTATTATTATTATTATTATTATTATTATTGTTTTTATGATATAGTATTTATTATTAGTTTTTATTGTTATAATTTATCAAATTATATTTATAGTTGTAACAAAAGCTATATAAAAATAAGTACTTTTTTACAAAATTATTGTCATTTAATAATTTACATACCGAGGTTTAATCTATACTTCCCCCAAATGTAGCAGGTTGTGCTATCCAAGACTTATACATATTTTGACGTGATTCAAATATATTCTCCCAGCCAGCTGCATCATTTTCTCTCATTAATTTCCATAGGTTGTTTGTGCTGGCAATTGGATACTCTCCTTGCAATTCTACCATTATAAAATGGTTACCATTCACGTGTGCAATTGTAATTATTTTTTTTCTGGGAACTCGTGAGGGCCTCTCCAAAGCGAAAAACAAGTAGAACTGTTTCTTTTTTCTTGAGATAAAAAATGAACGATCACATTAAACTTGTTCGCAATCAAGAATCCTGCCTCTGGCATAATCATCCAGTGTTTTTCAGGTGCAAACCCCGATCCTGACCAAGCCAAGGACGTGAACACATCTTTGAATGAACCTAAGAAAGCCTTAGTGTACTTATTTCTAAAATCGAGTAGCTCTTCCATCAGTGATCTCCGGATAAATAACCATTCATCTTCACCGTACCCGAGAGCAGAAGCTGTCGCCCGAAACCCACAATTTCCATCACCTAACACGTTATGTATGCGTGTAACATACGCATGGAAGATTTTTGGAATTAGATGAATATAGTTGTGTATCACCTGTGATGCTTGATCTTGGTTCAACCCCATGAAGTCATAGCCTGGCGCACTTGTAGAGTTGGCGAAAGAACTTTGTCCGACAGTATCTTGGTTCAACACCATGAAATCATATCCCGGTGTGTTTAAAAGGTTGGTAAAAAAACCTTGTCCGTCTGTATCTTGTGTCATGAACGGACTTGGTTCACCAGGATAGTCCTTGAATGGTTTTTTTCCGTAAATATCTTGATTTGTGAACGGACTTGTTTCACCAGGCACTTGATAGTTCACGTCTGGACTGATGTAACCAACATAATCATCAGTCTCTAGATACCCGAATGAACTATGTCTCCAAGGCTCTTGAGTGTAATCCTGCTCTTGATAATTCGTAAATGAACTATGCATTGCAGGCTCTTGAGTGTAATCCTGCTCTTGATAGTTCGTAAATGAACTATGCCTTGCAGGCTCTTGAGTGTAATCCTGCTCTTGATAGTTCGTAAATGAACTGTGCCTTGGAGGCTTCTGAGAGTAGCTTCGTTGAAGGGGCGGTTTAGGAATTGCAGGGTTTGGTATTGTTTGTTGTTTGGATTTTGTAGTTGGTCGTCCACGGGTATTTTTTTTAACATCAGGCTCTTCAAGAAAAGGTATACTTGGATTGGTTAATGCTTTTAACTTTTGTAGTAAACTTTTCTTTCCAGGCATGGATCGATTATCGAAGTCTTGTTTAAAACTTTCCAACTCGACGTCACAAGTAATATCCTCACAATATACTGGTAACTCGAGTTTCCTCCAAAATTCATCGACCGAATCTAAAGGAATAGATTGACCTGCATTAAAACATAAGTTGTCAGCTTTTAAATATTACCAAGCACATCGACCGAATCTTAGTTTAATACACTGACCTGCTTTCTTATACTTTGAGATTTCACAAGCACATGGTAATCCATAACACTTACGAACTTGACAACGACAATGTGAACGCTTTAAATGACGCTCTGCTATTATTATATCAAGTGCTTCATGAGAAACAGAGCCATGTAATAGCTTCAACATTGGTAGGTTGTGTTTATGCATTAGAACAGTTCTACTTTTTTCGAAGCTATCTTTAACAATTGTATATTGCGAGTTCACTACTTCATCAATGTGACGAACAATCTTATCTAAGGTACAATTTGCTGAATTCAAGAATTTTTTTAGCTTGGCATGTTGGCTTTCAGCTCTGTTAGTTGTCTGATTTCCGAAATGTAAGCATTCGTTAGTCCATACGGACACGAACATTTCTTTATACTTGTTTAACCAAGTACTATTCAAGTAATCCAAAACATCTGCAAAGATAATAATGATGATAACGATGGTAACAATAATACTAACAGAATTATAGTAATAATACATACTTTGATGATGGATTAACATTGACTGAAGTTGCTTGTAATTTTGGAGGAATGATGTCCACGTTTGAGATTCAACGAGTGCATTCCACATTGTATTGAAGATTTTCCAATCATGATCCGTTGCGAAAAATGATTTGCAGTTTCTAAATATACTTTGAGAAACGTGCCACCTACAAAGTAATCGGGTAGCATTCGGAAAAACTTTCTCGCATGCATTCATCAGAGCTAACTCCCTGTCCGTAACTATAACACGTGGTTGTTGCATGCTCCTCTCATCTAGAGTTGATTTTAAACAGTTTAATGCCCAAAGATATTTCTCCTCTGTTTCTTTACGCATAACTGCAAAAGCTATGGAAATTGTCTTGTTGGTAGAAGTTACACCAACAATTTCAAGAAAAGGCAATTTATACTTGTTCGTATTGTATGTGACATCCATAAGCAACACATGTGGAAAATCAAGGAAGTACTTGTATGAGATTTTAGGAACAAAGAATAAGTCTTCCAACATGTTTGAAACTCTATTGGTAGAAATTTCAAAAGTATACCCTTTATCATTTAAATGAGACATTAGCACCTCCATCAAAGATTTCCCTTTATGATCCGTTGCTCGAATTTTATCACGTGCGTTATATATGTTTTTAATTGTAGAGACATTATTTTCATCACGCTCCTTGATAACACCTAAAATATCTTTTGGGAACACACCCTTCCCCGTCAACTCTGCCACCAATTGGTGTTCATTAGGTGTCAATCGTTTGAGGATTGGGTGTCCCTCCATATATTCTCCGGGTGGATGATTATGCTCACCAGGTTTTACTTTTAACGTCCAAGAACCATTCTTTTTTGAAAATTTCCCTACCATTTCAAACGTAGCCATTTTTAGCTTTCGATCTTTTAGTCACAATAGCGTAACCAAGACTACGTCCGGTGTTTCTAACCCATTCCATCAACTCTTCACGAGACTTGAACACCTAAAAGTGAACTAATATTAGTTATAATGTTCATTTTGTAAAAGAAAAAGTGTTTTTGTTGCGGTCATTGATGCTGGGACAAAAAGAATAAGATACAACTGGTAGGTATTTTTAGTTACACTTAAAAAAATCTTTATTTTTGCAAATGGTTTGGGTAGGATCATCCATAACTTATAAAATTGGAACTGCATTTTTTTTTAAATACAACATGTTTCTAGTGCTCATTCTCAATTTACAAATATTTTCGGAGGTTTCCATGTGCACCACTTACATGATTCCTTCCGTACTATTAAACTTATATTATTTAAATATACTTACTTTGCCATTAAAAAATAACCCATCCATCACACAAGTTCGTTACATTATGGACGAAAAATATCAATAAAATAAGTGGTGTGGTAAATATACCCATTACAAGGATTAATATACCCAAAAGTCAAAGTTAATACTTTATTATCCAAACAAACTCATTTAAACTAAAACAAGACTCTTAACCTAGCTTGATTATATAACTAAGTTGAAACTTGAAACATGGGAATTAAAAACTATACCTGATCTGTTGAAAATCCAGACATCTCTTTAACTTTTCTGAATGCTATGATGAAACATAAATAGATCACTCTTTGAACAAGTTGTAGAATGAGTAATCACTCTTTGAACAAGCATGTAATAGCTGCCTGAACTCTTCCTCGAGCATTAACGAAGCCTTTTGAAGCAAAGTTGTAGAATGTGTGTGTTTCGAGCATTAACCAACAAACACTATGCATTTATGTGTGTGTTTCTGATATGCACTTATTAGATGCCTGTTTTTAAGTCAATTTGGCATCATATCCGATATATGTTCAAATAAGTAATGATGATGAACCAAGAAGATAAGAGAAGCGAACAAAACTTGCTCAGTAAACTGCAAATATGTACTCATCAGGGGCACTCATACACACTAACCTTTGGGATGTTTGTAACTTATAAAAGTATAAAAGTATAAAACTATACATCATAACCAATTAAGTTAAATAATAATTGCAAGAAAAGAAAAATGTTCCCCTTTTCCGTTTCCGTTTTGTCCTCCCCCCACTGCCTTCCCTTTCATAGCAAATTTTAACATCTAATAAAGTATTAGAGGGACATGCATGTCTGCTCTCCTTTTTCCCTTTTTATTTCTATAAAAAAGACAAGAAAATAAAATAAAAAAGACAACAAAAAACAAAGAAAGACTAAAAACAAAAACTAATGATTGATGGATGTGATATTTTTATAGGAGGGGGTGTAATCAGGAATTAGGGGGGGTGTGTATAGTATCACCCAAAAAAAACATATCCATTTTTCTCATGTCTGAACTGTTACTTTTATTTTGTTGCTTTATTCATTATAATTTACACCTACAACTCATCATGCATATATATATGCATGCTCCACTCTCACATTCTCATTGAGAATTAACTAGAAAGAAATAATGGAATTCAATCAGTTGCAGAAAGATGTTAAAGAGGAAAATGGCAGTCAACATAAGGCAATTGTAGGCAGAAACAATGTCTTGATCAAACATAGTAAACGGGGAGGATGGACTGCCTTTCCCTTCATATTAGGTTCTCTCTCTCTCTCTCTCTACTTCACGTGTAATTATCTTATAATAGCTAATATGTAATTATATGGATTAGGATCAAATACAAAGGATCCTAATTGTAAGAAGTGTAAGAAGGATTTATAGAGTGACAAGTTTTCAATAACCTAAAAAAACCCACTACACAAAAAAACCCCACTACAAAAAAAAAAAAAACCCTTAAACATCCACCACCACCAAAAACCTAAACCCCCACCCCCCCCCCCCATCACCCACCCTAAAAAAAAAAAATTTTTTTTTTTTTTCCGAGTGGGTGGGGGTGGGTGTTTAGGTTTTTGGGTGGGGGTGGGGGTGGGTGTTTAGTTTTTTTTTAGGTTTTTGGGGGGTGTGTGGGGGGGGGGGTAGGTTTTTTTAGGTTTTTTGGGGGTGTGTGGGGGGGGGGGTTTAGGTTTTTTTTAGGTTTTTGGGAGGTGGGTTTAGGTTTTTTGGGGGTTTTTTGGTGAGGTATAGTTTTTTTTGTTTTTTGCCGGGGGGGGTGGGTGGGTGGGGGGTTTAGGTTTTTTGGTGGTGGGGGTGGGGGGGGGGGGTTAGGTTTTTTGGTAGTGGTGGGGTGGGGTGGGGGTGGGTGTTTAGGTTTTTGGTGGTGATGTAGTGGGTTTAGTTTTAGGTTATTGGACACTTGTCACTCTATAAATTCTTCTTACACTTCTTACAATTAGAAGCCTTTGTAGAATAACTTGACCCGTAATTATATATAACAAATGCCGGCATCAACACGTTACTTTATGTGTAAATCATCTATGCCATGTGTAGATATAATATATATGACATGAAAAAATTGTATTCTACAATCTATAAATGTGATTAGAGATCAGTGGCGGACCCAGGATATTTTTTCAATGAGGTCCATTTTTTCGGTGTTCAAAATTTTCTTAACAAAACGTTAAAATTTTCAGGTCGGTCCTCGTGCGCGTCGGGTCATAGAGAGGTTTGAACTAGATTTACAAAAAAAAAAAAAAAAAAAAAAAAAAAAAAAAAAAAAAGAGGAAAAACAAGCTATACAAGAATTGAACTCATGACCTCTTGTTGAAAAAGAGAGAGATTTACCACTACACCAAGTTTTCTTTTCTTTTTATGGTGTCCACCTAATTGTATTTATGGGGTCCTTATACAATTTAATATACCGAATCTACTAATTTTTTTAAAAACATTGGGGTCCGGGGACCCCGATACACTCTATGTGGGTCCGCCCCTGTTAGAGATCATGGTTATATGATATTTTCTATACGTACATTAGATATATTTTATGCAAGTAGCATATAATGAATCAAGTCTTTTATGATGCACATGCAGGAAGTATGTTCACTTTAACAATGGCAGCAGGAGGGTGGATAGGAAACCTCATTGTGTACCTTATCACCAAGTACAACGTTAAGAGCATTGATGCCACTCAAGTCTTCAATGTCGTGGTTGGCTGCATGAGTGTCTTTCCTATAGTTGGAGCTGTTCTCTCTGATTCCTTTTATGGATCTTTTGCTGTCATCACCGTGTTCTCTTTCGTGTCACTACTGGTACAACGTTAAAAGTATTGATTTGGTTCAGTGGCGGATCGGGGGGGGGGGGTGGGTTTCCTTGGTTTTCAGGAACCCCCTCGAATTGGAAAAAAAATGAAAAAAGTTAGTGGAAACCTTGAATGATTTCGAAAAAATTAGTGAGAATATACCAAATGAAACCCTCTGGAAAAAATCCTAGATTCGTCACAGATTTGGTTAAATTGATATCTAAGCGAGCTGATGTTAACACAATCACTACTAGAAAACTGCTACTATTCCTACCAAAATTTCCTATGCATTTCCTACGAACGAAAATACTGACACTTTTCCCACGAAATTCCGACGAACAAAAAAGGATCTTAGTTTTGTGACAAAAAAGCCACAAATTGGCATGTGTAGAAAAAATGTCGGAAATTTCTCACGGGGTTCCGACGGAATTCGTTTTCATTTTAACCATTTGTCAGAAATTCGTAGGAATCAATATGCGTAGGAAAAGTGTCGGAAATTTCCAACCGACGGACTCCGTTTTCATTTTAACCATTAGTAGGAAATGCGTAGGAATCCAATTTATCATAAAAAATATTCATAAATAAATAAAACTAATGATATTACAATATAATGTTTTATTATTTATAAAAAATATATGTTATTTTTAAATTAATTTATTACTATTCATAGGAAGTGTATCACAAATTCTGACAAGTTACTGACAGATGGATAAAGTTTTTTTTAATACACATATATGTTATTTTTAAAACAAATTTATTAATATTCAGAGGAAATGTGTGGGAAATTCTGACAAATTACTAACGGGATGGATAATTTTTTTTTTGTAATACATATATACGTTATTTTTAAAACAAATTTATTAATTGTTGTAGGAAATGTGTAAAAAAATACGGACACAATTCCTATGAAATACGTTTCATAATTTCGTAGGAACTGTGTAAGAAAAATAAAATATATAAAATTATATAATAAAAATAATTATAATTGATTTTTTACACAAATTTAAAAAAAATAAATATTCTGTGGGAAATGTGTGGAAAAGTTGAGAAAACTAATTCCATTAGAAATGAGTAGGAGAATTCCAACGAAACATTTGTGTAGGAAATGAGTAGGAAAATCTGTAGGAAATGCGTTAGAAAATAATTACCCACGAGTAGAATTCCTATAACCCATTTTCGTTGGAAATCCGTGCATAACAGCTGTTACCTACGGATTTCCGAAGGGAATTGACGTAGGAATAGTAGCAGTTTTCTAGTAGTGAATGTTTGTTTATTGTTTTTGTATGTTTACTTTTATCTTTTAGAAACATTAAAAAAATTAAATAAAACGTCTTACGTGAGACCTATATGGATTTGTTGTGCCAGAAGACACGTGTTAAACACCGGTTAATTGGTAATTTTAAAAGCCAAGGTCAATGTTATTTTTATAAATTGAGTATTGTTAACTTTTTAGAATTCAATGTTCAAAATCGTCATTTTGGTGATTTTCCCTTACTTGCTTTTGTGTTTTAAAAAATAACCTTCTACTAAAATACTGCATTTTATATGTAGGGTATTACACTTATGACATTAACAACTTCATTTCCATCCTTAAGACCTCCACCATGTACAAACAAGTTCCCATGCGAGTCTCCATCAAAGCTTCAATATGGAGTTCTATACACCATTTTAGGGTTGGCTTGCATTGGAATCGGAGGCACACGTTACACCCTTGCTAGCATGGGAGCTGATCAATTTGAGGACTCTAATAGTGTAGGAATCTATTTCAATTGGTACTTTTTTGTGTTTTATGCTGCTACTGTGTTAAGCACCACTCTCATAATCTATGTTCAAGATAACGTGAGTTGGGCAGTAGGGTTTGGGATATGTGTCGTTTGCAACACAGTTGGTGTGATCTTATTCTTGTCCGGTAAAAACTTTTACCGAAAAACCAAGCCTAAAGGAAGCCCTTTTACTAGCATTGCTCGAGTTATCATTGCAGCAGTTAGAAAAAGGAAGGTTTCATCAACAAACCAAGAGCATAATTATGATATCAATGACAAATCTACCATAGTCCCATCAGATAGTTTCAGGTACGGTCAACTTCCTGGAGTTTATGAATGTTTTTGATTTGTAGATGGTTTAGAAAATTAATAATAGTAACTTCTAGTACCTTTTTAAAACATGTTTGGTTAGACTATGTGTAGTGGCTTGACGCCACTAGCCACATCATCCCAAGGGGGCGCCAAACACCACGACAAAGGGGGGCTAAGGGCAAATCCGTGAGAGGGTTAACGGGCGTTAATGGTTGAGGTGTGGATATATGTAGTGCCCATTTAGCTTGTCAGACAATCAAAAATTCCATTTTGCCATGCCAAGAAGCATTGCCACACTAAAGATATATAGCCTTAGTATGTGTTTGTTGTTTACTTGTACCATTTAACTTTATTTTAACTCTATATACATAGTTTTGTTTGATTTTTTTCCTTGTAAACGTCCCTATATAAATTGTAGTCAAACTGAAGAATTGGAAAATAAAGAATTTTTTTGTCTTGAAATTATAAAAAAACCACTTTATTTTGAAAGAACTCAGTCTTTGATGAAATTTATCTCGTAGTATATTTTCTGAAACAAAACCTTATATATGAATTTGAAAAAAAAACGTTTTACAAGTTATTTGAGAAAAAAAAAATCAAATTATATGTTAAAGATTATTCGAAAAGAAATAAAAGAAAATCAATATTTATGGATGTTGTCCTCGCTCTCTCTATAAGCAGTTTTGGTGAGTTCACTACCCTATGTACGTAGCAACTGCCTAAAAACCAAACGCGTTTAAAAAACGTTGTACAAACTCTTTTTAGTATCCTAAACCACCTACAAAAAACGTCTTTTTACACTCATTCAAGAATATCTAACAAAGTGGTGTATTTGAGATATCATGTAGGTTCTTAAATAATGGGGCACTAAAGATCGAATCTGATGGTTCAAACACAAGATCATGGAGTTTAAGTACTGTCCAAGAAGTGGAAGACTTGAAAACCTTAATTAGAATTATGCCATTGTGGTCTTCTAGTGTTATGTTGAGTGGCCTGGTTGGCATGTTTAACAACTTCACCATCCTCCAAGCTCTGTCCATGGATAGATACCTTGGTGGTTCCAAATTCCAAATCCCTGCTTCTTCTTTCTTATCTTTAGACACTTTAGCTACAAGCATTACAATTTGCCTCCTTGATCGCTTGATTTTTCCCATGTGGCTAAAACTAACCGGTTGGTCTATAACATCCCTTCAACGAATAGGGTTCGGCCATGTACTCAATGTTGTAGGTTTGGTGGCAGCTGCCCTAGTTGAGGTCCGAAGGCTACATACGGCTAGAGACCACAATCTGATTGGGTTAAGCATCGATACAACTACTATTGTGCCCATTTCTGCATTATGGCTTCTGGTTCCTTTAATAATTATGGGAATAAGCCAGGCATTTTTTTTTCCGGGACAAATCTCTTTATACTATCAAGAATTCCCAACATCTTTGCGTAGTACGTCCACGGCTATGATATCATTGTTGGTTGCGGTGGGATTTTACTTGAGTACAGCGATTACAGGTTTGATTCAGAACAACACCTCGTGGTTGAAGGATGACCTTAACAATGGTAGGCTGGATATAGTTTATTGGCTGTTAGCAGCAGTCGGTGTGGTGAATTTTGGGTATTTTCTTGTTTGTGCTAAGATGTTTCGGCATAAATTGGACATATAAGATCAAAATGTCGACGATATTTCAAGTTCTTGAATAAAATTTGTAGCTTTAAAGCAACCAACGAGTCGACATATGTTTTATGGATACATATTGTTGCTAAACGAGTTGACGCCACCCGCGCGTTGCGGCGGGACGTTGATTACAAAGTATTTAGTATCAAATGCGAAAATTCTTTTGTATAAGCAACACATTTAATTCTACCTTACCTTATGATTATATTGTTCTCTTCTTTTAGTATCAAAACATTTATTTTTTAGTATCAAACATTTATTTCTTTTTCTAAACTGTTGTTGAGTTCTCTTTTTTCTTCTTCTATAACCTTTTTTAAAATATAGTTTTCTAAAACCTATTATTTACCTTCACATTTATCGTTAATTTATATTTTTAGAAATAGTCATTTTATGTATATTATCTCTTAATCCACTCTGATCTATCCGATGTATGTGCTGATAAAAATCACGACGACTCCATATATAAAAACAACAAAGCGAAATATAGAAGAAACAAAAGACAATGAGATTATTTTTGATTAAAATGATCATAACAAAACATCAAAGCTAAATTTGCTAAATTTATGATTAACATTTGAGATGAAATTTCGGCATTGATTCGTTGCAATTCAAAATAGGTTGCATCAACCATGAAAAAGATAGGTAACATTAAAAAGGGCATCTTAGAACCCACCCACTAACTTCAAAACATGTAAAACAAATAATTAAATCAAATGGTGTAATAAAATTCTAGGTTGGGTTTAGCATCTAATGAGCATCATGAATGAAAAAATAGAATGGAAACAATATCCATTGTTTTAAAAACCGGTTTAAACCGGCCGGTTAAACCGGATGTCGGATGCTTGGCCGGCACGAATCTGTAAACTAAGGAAATGGGAAAGAAGTTGTACCGCCGGTAAATTTGGTTATATCGGTTTAAACCGGTATACCGGTACTGGTTCATACCGGGCCAAAGGTCAAATTTTTGAACTTTTAATTTTTAGGTGACAATTTACCTTTTTAGTAAAAGTGTAAAACTTAGCGCCCACAATTGACAATCAACATCGATCAAACTTCTTCCTCTCTCAAAGATAGAAAATCAATGGGTTTTTCAAATTAAGTTCTTCAACTGATCATTCAGGTTTACCTTCTTTTGACTTTTAGTCAATCATTCATGTTGTTAATTGTTATAGTGTTTGTTAATTGCTATATAATGGGTATTTAACCATGAACTTTTGAATAATTTTGACTATGAATTAACTTTTGGAATTTTTTTTATTATGGAATGATGTAGTTTTGGATTATTTTTTATTTGAAATTATATTTTATGGATTTATAGAGTTAATTAGTTAACACGGTTGAACCGCCCGGTACAACCCGGTTCAACCGACTGAACCATTTCTGAGTCTAACCCGGTACGATTAAATTACCAGCTTTTAAAACATTGCCTAAAGCACAACGTGTCCGACAAATGAATGACACATGTTTTCTACACAAAATGTACCAAACAATAACCACATAATGATTACATATGAGATGCTCAAACCCAAAGTAACAAAATGCAGTGCCAATTCACTCTTTGAAGATTCATGAAAACCGAAAAATAAGCAGAAAAGAAACCAAATCATTCAAGCAATAGTTGGCTTTTAATCATGTAAGATATTATATGAGGAAAAAAGAAAACAAATATTGTATTATATAAGTTAGTCATCATAGATTTTAAAACATGAAGTTCAATTAGCGATTGATGGCGTAATCTCTACAGATTCAAGCGAAGGAAAGATTATAAAAGACATACCAATACGGGCTAATTGCGTAGACATCGGTGATTGACTAACATCGCTACAATTGCTTTATCATAAAATTATCATTATGTTGGAATAGAAAAAAAGAATCATTACCAGTTTTCTACTCGAGCATCTATTCTCGTGAGTGTCAAATTAAGCAATAACCTTTGCAGGGGTCATAAAAAAGCAAATACCCACAAATGCACAATATCTCAACACAAAGGCACACTTTCGTTTCCAGCCAAATTAATCAAATTGAAAATTAAATTTGTATTTTAACTTGAGAATTGAAATTTTTTATTAAAAATATATTTTGAAGTCACACTTTCGCTTCCCAATAAAATTAATCAGAATTTCTTAAAAGTCACACTTTTGACTTTTGATCTTCTTCATCTTCACAGCCTTGTACAAAGTCTCCTCGTTTTTTCTTGGTTCCACCAGAGATTATTACAAACGCAATAGTCGGCTTTAATAATCGATTCTACCCCTGTTGTAATCGGACCTCTTTCGATTTTTGTTTTCAACATACGGCTTTGATGGTGTTAACAACAAACCGTAGCCCTAATTTCAAACGTAGGGCTTCAACGATCTGGGTTTTGCCGTCTGCAAATCAACGAAATCATCTCTCCTTCGGAATATCATTTTGGATCCGGTAAGCACTATTTATTTTGCAAATTTGGGTTACCAAAATTGCAATCAATGATCGATGCTATAAATTGGTTCGATTAACATGAAATACGGGTTGGTTGTGAGGGTTGGAAGAACCGAAGATCGAATTAGAAGGTCTGATTCTTTTCTAAAATCCGCTCCAACAACGGAGAGGCTTCGGTCGTGAAGTTAGAATTCGTAACATCAAGGCGTTTATGCATAACGAAAAGGTGCCATAAACCGTATCGACACATCAAATCGTTTTGTTTTAGAAGCGTATCATCGAATGGATCTATATGTTTTAGAGGGAAAAAGTAAAAACACGGCCACAAATTTTATATATAATAGAGATGTCAGTTGTCTATAGAAGCATGCGAGCGGTTACTGAGCGGTTATTTATGGTTGTAGTTCAATTACCTACGTGTACCGTTTCACTTAAAAGACATGTCTCAAGTTGCTGTGTATTTTTGAATGATTCGTTCCCTTTTATGAATTGAAACGGTGTGTATTTTTGAATGATTCGTTGCCTTTTGAACGAAGTGATGCGATGGTTGGGTTGACACACCTTAAGTTACTTTTTGTATAAGAGGGTAATTTCTGTCAAGTTCTTCAGCCTGAAAATACAAAAGACAGAGCCAAACTAATAGATTAAGATGTTATAAGAAAAGTTACTATTTTATAGTTGTACCACCACTTATGTAGTAACAATGAACGAAGACGCAATCATATGACAATATCCAAATATACATGGCAAATTAGTAATCACCCGTTTTCGACCAGCATGCGTGAGAACACCCCCTTACTTGAGAATCATCAATGCTTCTATGGGACGTTCCTCTTCAGTGTCCCCTTTTGCAACCTTATCCCACTTAAGTCTTAAGCGGCTTCAGCTGCACCTTCTGGTAGATGCCAGAGAAATGGCCACCCTGGAAGTTAATAAATTGTTATTAAAATTTGAAAAATAACATGAGAAGTTAATAAATTGTTATTAGGGTTGTTACAAGACCAAATAAGGCAAATTAGGTCTTTAGCTTTCCTAGTAGTTGACACTGTGTCCAACCTTTTTTTTAACGACAAATTTCTTTTATTCCCTACTGTGTATGGAATTTGAAACCAAAACCTCCCCTCCCAAAGTGTTTAAAGACTTTGCCTTTGACACCGTGTGCAACCTTGTATACCTATGTTGTGGTAAGTAATTGAGGTCTATCATTTGTTCCTTTTAGTATTAGTCACAAAACTGTGGAGTTTGCATTCATGAAAGCGTGAATACATATTCTCACACAAACGCATACATACATAACTGGATAGATAAATATAGATTTAGATAGTGTCTACGCCCCTTTGGCGGGGTCTGGGGGCAGCGCCCCTGGGAACAAAGTTGGGCCCCTGGGTGGGGTAAATTAGGACATTTTGGAGGCAATATTTATTTAAAAATGATAACTACCTAGAGGTAGTTACTAGTAGTTATCATCCTTTTCGAAATACTCTTTGGTGACAGACAATCATATATATAGGTTTGAAAATACACACCAATTCGCATACTAAGTTCTTGTTCTCTATCTGAGTTGTATCCGATTGGATTTTCTGGATAAATCACTAAAATAATTCAATCTAAAATTAATTACACGCCTCTTTCATCCGTTGCAATCCTATTTTCCCAACACCTTTCTCCATCCCACCTTTTGACTTTCCCATGCCACGTGTCCTGATTTTCGTTGTTAACATGTTGAACATAAAAGATTCTCAGGCCTCCCCAAATCTCAAACTTCATAGTGGAGTAACTGGGCTTTCACAGTAAACGACCAAGGCCTACGCCACCATGATTTGGCAAAGATTGTTTGAAAAGCGGGGGCTGTGTTGATTTTTAATGGCCTTGTTCTTGGCCAACTAATTAATATCAAGTCAAAACTGAGTTAACAAACTTTTATCTTATTTTCAAATTCAAGTGTTTAATAAAACCGAGCCATAATCAAATCCAAAAAGTAATCCTAATTTACAAATCACATGCTTTTTGTATACCCATTTTAAAAAAGGGAAATGCCACACAAATATAACCATTTTTATCCATTGTTACAATTAAATTATCCAGACTTTATTTGTGTCTCTAAAATAACTAAACTCTAATTTAATGTTCTAATTTAATAGTGTGTAACTAAACTCTAACTTAATAGTGTGTAATTACTATGTTACCATTTGTTCTCTTATTTCTTATTTTCTTTTATTGATTATATAAATATTATTTATACTAGAAAAACATATTTTAAACCCTAAAAAAACATGCACGACATTTCATTCAATCATCCATCGATCAAATAGACTTAGACGCAGGGGCACAGCTAGGTTGATGGCTGGGTGGACGGACGCACCCCTTGAAAAAAAAGTTTAGTGTATTTTTTAAGTAAAAAACCTGATTGCACCTCTTGAAAATAGGGTCGAATCCCTCTTCCGCACCCCCAGAAAATAATTCCTAGGTCTGCCACTGCTTAGACGAACTTAAAGACTTCAATGACCTGTAAGATTTCGACGGCCTTCAAGACTTCGACGACCAATCTGTAACCCGTGCAAGGCTTTGACGACCACCAGGGTGGATTTTATGCAAAACAAGATTAAATCGGCAATTGGAAAACCCTTGAATCTGGCGACCAGGTTGATCTCTTTTATGTTCTGGGCAATCTGAAATCCTCAACCAAGTTGGTTTTGATGTAAGATTAATGATAACTTATAGAGTTAAAGAATTGATCCAGGTTGGTTATTGATGAAGAACCATAAATCGAAAACTCTCCATCAGGTTAGTTTTGATGCAAAGAAACTAATAAATAATCACACCCACAATTTGATAAAGTTAAAGAATTGATGCAAAAATCGTAAAGATGAAGCGCTACTCAAATGATGTCATGGTGATGATTTTACCATTTTTAATTATATTTTGAGCATCATAAACAAATAATTATGCCCTGGTGGTCATTCTTTAATCTTGTAAAAATAACAATTATAATTACAACGGTTAAAATTTTAAAATAAAAAAATGTAAAGTAAAACATATAAATTTACTTTAAATTTTCGACTTTTATTTTGTTTTTAAAATTTTAAAAATTACAAAAACGTATAGTGCAATACATTTAATGCATTATATTTGTTAATTAGGCTAGGAGTTCGCTAGAAAGTCCAAATTTCCTAAAAAGTGTAGAAAGTCATAAAACACCAAATTGTCAACCATAAAACACACCAAAAACCCACAAATAACAAAATCAAGATTAATAAAACATCATATATGTGGGTTGTGTTTTGTGTTTTGGATGATAAGGCTCTGATTATCGAATAACAAATATTATTGTGTTTTATGTTGATTAGCATACTGTGTTTTGTATTCATAGTTCTACGATTGTGTGTTTTAAGTTTTTATGAACTATTATGGTTTGAATATGGTGTTTTAGTAATTTTCACTCTTTTATTTGTGAGTTTTAGGTGTGTTTTATGGCTGAAATTAGAGTGTTTTTATGACTTTTTACACTTTTTAGGAAATTTGGACTTTCTAGCCGAACCCCACCCTTGTTAATTATTATGCCAAAATTTATAGCCTATAAAAACTTACGGGTAGCAATGGCGGATCCATGATTTATTTTCTCGGGGGCGATCAAAGGGTTTAACTAAATTTTAAGGGAGACGATCGAAATTTTAACCTACAAATATACTATTTTTTTAAGGCTCCCTGCGCGCAGTTAGTTTAACTAGGTGTTAAAAAACTGATTTTGTCATGTATGGGTCCATACCCGTTTTTTATTTGCACCGCTACATCTAACGAGTGTGTTCCAATTTAGGCATGTTCATAAAGAAATTAACTATACTTCTTTTTGCACCACTACATCTAACGAGTGTGTTCTAATTTAGGCATGTTCATAAAGAAATTAACTATACTTATTTATTTTTTATATCGAAGTACATAAATAAACTAGACAAATCTTCATAACCATACCTGACTATTGTTTATTTTTAATTATAAAATTAGTTTTTAACAACATTAGCATTTCTGGAATAGTGGAATGCCACAAACAACCATTTGAATGCACCATAATATCGTTTTCCTACGTAATTGGTTATGAGTCATGATTTTACCCGATTATATTCATAATTTATTGAATGCTTTTCACTTTTCTGAGATCATCAAATCTAGGACCATGATTATTTTCTTAATTATTATATCTTCATATCCAACCCTTATTATTACTATGTTAATAGTTCTTATGTTGCGAATACAAATGTTATTTCTATACAAAGATGGAGACGATGAATACATCTAAGATAAAAAAATCGTATATTATATAACTGTAACTACAAACAACCTATATTCAACAACTAAATATCTTTTAATAACAATATATTTAACAGTTTTAAAGTTATCCCCTCATATCATGCAAGAATATAAACTATATTTGTATATTAACCAGTAGTTGTGAACCCGTGCCTTGCCATGGAGGTGTTAAAAAATTTACATTGAGGAAAAAGAAGCTGTTAAAAATCTAAACCTAATGTATGTTTTGATGACTTGTACAACTATCTTTTGAACAAAATTTACTCTAAAATGTAGATAAATATATGCATGTCACAACGCTATTATTCGTAATTTATAAAATATCATATTTTAAAGTTATAAGAGAAAAAAATTGTGACTCAAAAGGTGGTAGGTTAAAATTAAAAAAATAAAAAAAAGATGGAAAAGTGTGGGATATAAAGGGTAAGTGTAATTAAGCTTGAGGGAATCCTATTGTAACTTTAAATTTATATTTATATAACCATGTTTAAATGACATGTATAAAGGCGTTTCAAGCAATTGCACATTAATGTTATACGAACACTAAAGATGCGAGTTAACACTGATTTTGTGTTTTGATATATAAATTTTCTTGATACAATAATATTTTATTTTTATGTGTAAAAGAAAAGGATATATTATGAACATCATTGTTTAGATGGGTCAAACGGGTTAGTATCATAAGTCTAAATCAAGATACTAATGATCTTTAATTTTTCTTTTTACCTTTTAGGTAGTTGCTAAATATAAACAAGTTAGTATTGTATAGTACTTTCAGACGTGTCGTGTTTTTGTCAAGCTTCTATCTTCTTTTGTAGATTGGGAATCAGCTCATGGAAACTACAATGATCATGTCAATACACATAGGTGAGCATTTTGTTTAAACTATCATGGACGCGATTCTACATGTTATGGCTGCCACAATTCTGTTTTTTTTTTTTTTTTTTGACTTGAGTTTTTGACCAAATAATCTCTTGCATAGACAGTAGACTAGAGAGCATTGTTCCACATGTGAATTTAGTCTGTCATTTTGAAATTTTAGAGAAGATTTGATGTCTTATTGACCTATTATGAAATGATTAACATATATATAAGGTTGTTGAAGGCAATAAATTGGGAGACAATGGTTATTTATTTATCTTTTTTTAAATATTTTTCTATCATTATTAACATATATTTCTATATTGTAAACCATTGGGTGTCAGCCCAATGGCCACCAGCCTGCATTCTAACCCGGAGGTGGCGGGTTCGAGTCTTGCTCGTTCCCAATGCCCTTACGGTAGTGGATTTACCCCAGACTCAGTCTTGCTGGGTGGCGGTCTGCGAGGTGAGATCACCTCGGCGGTTGGGAGGACCGTGGAATATCCCCCCTCCCTCTATATTGTAGCTTTAATTGTCTATAAGCATGCCGTTGAAATATGGAAGCTTATTGATGAAACTTGGACAAAGGTGTTTGCTCATCCGGATGTTGTGTGTATATCATTGTCAGTGAAGTCATTTTTTCTAATATGTGAATTCAAATGGCAAATACCTTGTGATACTAGAGTGGAGAGATTTCTTTTGTCTACCATTTACTTTTGCATGAAAATGATGGTGATACTATTCATATTCTAGTACTTTACCAATTTTATTATTCCTTTACCAGTTTTAACATTCATCACTTTGTGGTTTACCATTGACATTCGTTTTTCCTTTGATTGTTTTAACATTCATCACGTTATGGTTTACTGTTAACATTCGTTTTTTCCTTTGATCACTTAAAGAGCGTTGCTTATTTTTCACATTGTCTAATTTTGTTCACCAAGGTTAGCTTTCTCAGATTAATACGTTAAACCTTATTCAATTCCTAAGATATGAGATGGACGTGTTGACTAAGGCGATGAAAAGTGTTGATGCAATATTGTTTAAATTTATGTATATTTAATATAAATTAGCTTTGTTTGTTACGTTGTTCAACCTAACCCGTCCATCAAACGGATATTAACTAGTTGTTCACTATTATAGCCACAAAAGGAAATGGAATTAACCATTTCACCCACTTTTCTTTTCAAATTCCTTTTGATATTGTTTAGTGATAAACTTCACTACTATACCCACCAAAACAAGGGAAATGGAATTAACCATTTCACCCACTTTTCTTTTCATTTTCCTTTTGATTGAATTTTAATTTAATTTAAAAAAATATGGAATCGCACCTTGTGCTCTTTTTTTTTCTATTTAAAATTTATAATTGGTTTGCCAAAAGGAAAAAAATTCCACACTGTAAAAATCGGGACTCAGGTTTATATGATAATCTCTCTCTCTTTTTAACAACAATATGATCTTATTCTTAATCTATAGTATTGTCCATCGTGACACTCAAACTCACCTCAGGACTCAGGTTTATATGATAATCTCTCTGTCTCTCTCTCTCTCTTTTTAACAACAACTAGGGTTAAGACCCGCCCGCGTTGCGGCGCGGGTACATCGTAAATACTGAATGGATTAGTCCAAACGTTATATGATGCATTGACCATATGAAAACACACATTTCGACGTATCCAGTTGAACTCAGTGTAATCTGTAAAAGCATTGAGATTTGATCAAAAGTAAAGTAAATCAAATTCATATCGAAAAATCATAACATATTATATGTGACCTAACTCAGACATAGAAAACATAACGGGATATGCACATGTAATCGAAAGGGATTAATTAGAGCTTTCGAAAAAATGGAGAAAAAGAAACCATACTTTGACTCCACTCGGTTCGAAACAAACTTTACGAAACATACATAAAATAAACATGAAAACATATTATATTTGACCTGAGTTATTTCCCAAAAAAAATTACGTGGAAATGTAGAACAACTTGAATTTATACCAAAACATACATAAAAATATGCACGTAAAAATGGTTTCTTTAAACGAAAATGTATGATATTTGACCTGACTCGTCTATAAAAAAACTTTACGTCTGAATGTAGAACAAATCATATTTATACATACCTCGTACATAAAATATGCACGAAAAAAATAGTTTTTAAGTAAAGGAAGTATAGGGGTAAACCGAAACAAAATATTAGTAAAAAATTTAATAGGTTAAATAAAACCGTCCCAAGTAGCACCAATGCCACAACGACATCGACTCTCAACATCGTAAAAATAAAATAGATAAAATGGTAAAAACTACACTGAATGAAAAGCAGACTAAAATCGTTGAACCACGCACACCTGTTACAGTGTGTTAATTCGAAGAAATTAACCAGAAACGTAAAACGCAGAAAATAATAACTTAGTCGATCTAGGACCCCGCCCGTTGCGGCGAAATTTTCAAAAGGGAAAAAACGGACGCATTGCGACGGGTTTGACAAATATGAAAAAATAGAGCAAAAAACGTTGAACCTCACATGCACGCTACGACATGTTAACTCACAAAATTTAGAACGAAACGTAAAACGAAAAACTTGCGAATGATAAAAAGTATGGGGGACGAAAGTTGTAAATAATAAAGTGTTTGTGTTAAATTATAAAAGATGGAAAACTTTGGGTTAAATGTAAAAAAAATAGAAGGGGTTAAAATACAAAATATGAATTATTTGGGTTAAATGTGAAAATTCAAGTTTTTTTTTTGAAAAACTTCCCAAGCTTGGGGTACAAGTTCTAATGCACAAAAAAGTTGATTCTTTATAATGTAATAATATGATCTTATTCTTAATCTATAGTATTGTCCACCGTGACACTCAAACTCACCTAAAGGTTGAAGCAACATCATTTTACACACCATAATACCGCTCCGTTAGACTAAAAGCCCTTGGTATATATATACTAGTCTTAACACTTCTACTACCTTGAGGCCTACAAGAGTCAATACTACAAGTTTATTCACACACAAAATAGAATCTTAAATTCAACATAACTTCACACAACCATGAACGGAAAAAGATTAGAGCTAGCTTTAACCTCTCAAAAATAGTTGTAACCATTTTAAAACCCATCATATATGATTGATTTAAATTAAAGCCTTAGTTTTTTCATCTCCCAAATGACGAGGATAAGAAGCAACTAGATTAGAGCTAGCTTTAAATTCTCAAAAATAGATACGTTTTAAAACCCATGATATATAATTGATTTAAGTTAGAGCCTCAGTTCTGTCATCTCCCAGATGACGAGGATACGAAGCAAGTAGTAGTACTGTTAGGTTTCAAAATCACCATTTTGACAAAGCCGACATCATTGAGGATCACATTAGTATTATTGTCAGAATAATGACAATAATAATAATGGCGGTGGTGGAATCACACCCCCAACCATGAAGGCAGAGGAAATGACCTCCACGCCTTGATAGCTGAAGAAGTCAGCAAAGCCATGGCCAACTTATCAAGAATGTTAGAAGAGTTTCACGAATCATCGTTTAACTATTACAGCAGCGATAGCAAAATGTTTAGAAATGTTTTTGATAACAATCATGTGGTGTAACTTAAAACTAAACGGGTTGAATAATTGGAAAAAAGGGATTTATAAGCCGTTTGCTTATAAACCGGATTTCGATGCGAACAAAGATGGTAAACGGATCCTATTTTAATTACGGGCGCATAAGAAAAAGAATCACGCAAAACGGATAAGTAGAATGAAAGTTATGACAATTTAAAGTTTGATTTTGGTTAAAAACTAGAGCTGGGCAGAAAATGTTGGTCTAGAAACGGACCTGTTGGAAACTAGTCTCCCGCGCGGCACGCGAGGGGATATGTTGGCTCTGGCGCCCGCGAAGGATCACGGGGAGCCTCTCGCGTGGCGCGAGAGGTTTAAATCCAGAATTTTATTTTTATTTTGTTTGTTTGATGCTAGAACTTGATTATATTTGTTTATAAGTTATCAAAACTAACTTTTAAGTTGGTTTTTGATATTAGGCAGTGGCGAAGCTTGAAAAAAAAGTTCGGGGGGTCGGAAGGTAACGAACCTAAAAAAAAATTTCTATCGTGTAGTTTCGAGGTATGTTCGGGTCGGACGTCGGTGATTCGATTCGGGTCGGGTCGGGTCAAACATTATTATCAAATAAAAAACGTTCTCAACCATTAAAAAACAAGTTATCATTTTATTCTTCCCCATAGCATAATATAATAACAAAACAAGTTAACAAATCGTCCTAAATTTCAAACTCTAATTTCTATCTAAATCAAATCACAGTAAGATAAACAAATAAAATTAGATATAGTTATAGGAAGATTCAACAAGTTTAGGGCAAAAATTCAGACCAATTTCACCCGTAGTTTCAACCTAAATCATATAAATTGCAGCCCTAAACTAAACCTAAAGATAAAAAACACATACCTTTAACCTTATGAAGATTGAAGATGTCGAACAAGAGTACAAGACCACAACAACGAGCAGCGTTTTGGATAGGGTGGGCTTTTAAGTTGGGCTATATAATGATTTGATTTGGTTTATATAATATACATTCAAGTATTCTACCAAATATAATGATTTGGGGTATAATATTTTGGCTAATTAAATATTTTGTTTGGGCTATATAAATAAAAAAAATTAAAACCGGGGGGTCGAATACGTATATACCTAATTTTTTTTTATAAAACCGGGGGGTCGAAAACGTATATACCTACAAAATCCTATACGAAACGTACATATATAACACTACTGACCGAAAAGTTCGGGGGGTCGGGCGCCCCTCCCCGCCCCTTAAATCCTGCGCCCCTGATATTAGGTGATTGTAGCAAGCATCCGGATGACGATCAAGCAATGAAGTGAACCGAACACATGTCGAATGAAGCTTCCGCGATGATTTTTACTAGTTTTTGTTTTAAGTAAAGTTTGTAAAACACTTTGCTCTATATTTTGAATACTTTAAACATGTATGAATGTTAAATTGACAAGTTTTTGTAAAGTCGTATTTTTCGTATAAAATGCGTATTTAATGTTATAATCGTGTTAAATTGAGACGGGTCTTACAGGTAGCCTCCAAATTTGGGGTCGAATGTTAGCCTAGTCGTTACCTCTGAAACGGCTAGGGAGCCGAGGTAGAGACCGAGCCAAGCCTTTCTTCCTATTTAATTTTCTTCCATGCAGACCTATTTTTTCCTTAAGATAATATATTTTTTAAATTACATCCAATTAAAGAGAACTTTATTATTTTTAATTTGATGTAATTAAAAAAAATACCATCATTTGAAAAAAAAAATATGTCCATTTAAAAATCGTGGGAAAAAAGAAAATGGGAAAAGGCAAGGCAACCTCTACCTATCTTTACCCATTGGCCGTTTCTAGGTAACAAGTAGGATTAGATGCTACCCCAAATTATTTTCAGGGTAATGACTAGGATTAGACGCTACCCCACGTGTCTTATTTTTATTGGTTCATCAGGTGGAAAATTCTAACATCTTCCTTAGACTAGAGGGTATGGGGGCCGGCCCCTGCCTCGGCGAGCCCCGACGCCGGACCCCCACACCGCCCCCTGAGGCTTGTCCCGGCTTCACCGTCGCCCAGAGGACGAGCTCGACGTGCCTCTTTCTCTCCCCTCTCTCTTCGTTCTCTCTCCTCTCTCTTTCACTCTCTTAAAATCAAATCAGTTTAATTTATTTAATTGTTTTTATAAATAGTGTGGGGCCCTATCCTTCACCCCCTTGGTCCATCCCCTTTAGGTCCATTCTCACTCCCGATAACGTGACGTCCTACGTGACGGCCCATCCTCATGGGATGACCCTCTCCATACCCTCCAGTTTTAGACGTTACTTGTGTTCTAAAACATATGGTTTTCCGTGAAGTCCCTAATCTACACATTTTCAATGTTCATTTTTGCTTTTTTTTTTTTTTACTTTGTTCAATACACAAAATCTTGATTTTCCCTTATAATTTTGTTCACTATATATCGTTGACAAATTTTCCTTATGCAAGATTCTTTTTTGCTTCTATGTTGTTGAAATTAAGCCTCCTAGACAACTTGCATTTGATCAGACAATTTAATTAGACTAAGGAGACTAAAACCAACCACCAAGTGGGAAGGGAATTTAAATGTTAAAAAAAACTAATTTAAATAAGTAAATTCGATTATGTTACCTATGTTCATTTTAACCCCAAAGAAGAAGTATTAAGGAATTTCTTAACGAGATAACATTATTAGAGGAAGAGGCATTCAAGGGTAGTATCTTTGCTCCAACCAATCAAACTAGTTTAATACCCGTCCGGTGGACGGGTTACGCTAACAACGCAACAAAGATAATGTATATTGATGGTGTTTCGGTTTGCTTCTCCTTTTCTTCTTTTCCATCTCCTATTTGAAAAAAATTACAACCATCTAACTTTTCCTTTTCTTCTTTTCAAACCACAAAACTCATTCTCAACACATTATCCAAACACTACAAAAAATGACCTGTTAACTTTTAAGAAGTCAAAAACTTAAAAGGATCTTAAAGTAAGCAATCCCAAACACTCACATTAAGTGGACACAAGTCTAAACAACATTATAAACAAAAGCCCAATTTTTAATTTATAAAAGGAAAATGAACGTGAACAGTGTACAACCACAAAACAATATAAAATAAAAATGATAGAGTGATAAAACATGAAATGGTGTCATTTTAATGCAAACGTAAACGGTAGGCAACACTAAGGGAAAGTGTTAAAACAATCAAACATGGTTTACTGCCTATTTTTTTCGACTTTTGGATCGTCTTCTTTAAACTCAAAGATGACCTCTTTTCGACTTGTATGAACCTATAAACACAAAAATAAAATCATAATACATAAGAAACATTAATTTACATCCATTTTTTTTTCTATTCCCTGTCCCATTTTTGGATGAACGCTACTTGTTTGGTGGACGCATATTTATCCATGTGATAGATAATGACATAAGTTTTCTTCTTCTTTTTTTTTCATTCTAAACACAAACATTCTAAAACTAATATTAAT
Organism: Helianthus annuus; assembly: GCF_002127325.2. NCBI lineage: Eukaryota > Viridiplantae > Streptophyta > Magnoliopsida > Asterales > Asteraceae > Helianthus > Helianthus annuus. The sequence continues at coordinate 163,119,155 of NC_035446.2, forward strand.
TTATTATAGTCCAATAACAACCAAAATCAAAAGCCACATATTTGCAATCTATCTATCTTGGAATGAGAGTCACTAAAGTATATTAGTCTTTCATGTATATAAATAATCGTTCCTCATTATAAGAAGAATTAAAGATTTTTTTTTTAATAAAAGCTAAGTGCTTAATATTAAAATATCGATATTTAAAGTATGTTTGCTTTTAATTTATTAAACAAAACATCTTATACAAAATGGTCAAGAAATGTTCGGATCGTATACGGACCACCCAAATTAACAAATGGATAATATATAAGCACTTCTAAAACCTAACCCTAACACACTTGCACGTCTTCTAGATATTTCGCCCCTTTCTCCTTTCTCTCTCATTTTGTTTGATGAAAGCAAGATTCTTCATCTAGTTTGATCCGATTCGTTCTTTGTTATTGTCCGATCATGGTTAGATATCCTAGATGCTTCGATCCAGATGATCCCTTTTTCAGACATTTTTATCAGATCAAGGTATGATTGCTCATCTAGTCCGATAATATTTGTTCTTTGTTCGTGTCAGATCAAGGTTTGATGTTCTAGATACCTCGTCAGTACGTTGTTATGATTATACATCTTATTTTGAAAAATGAGAATGCTCATCATTTATAGTCTGGTATTGGCTTTCTGAGAGTTTGATATGCATTTTCTCATATTCTTGTTGATAAATATGGGTAATTTGGATCTTATAACGTATAAACTGTTGGTGGTTTATAAAGATACTAAGATTAGCCTAGAATCTTGAGTTCGAGCTTGAAGGGCAGGAAAATTAAGAGAACATGGGCATAAATAGGTGGAGCAAACCACCTGCTTAGAAAACCGCAAATAACCGCCCTGAACCGCCACCATAGCGGTTATTTTTTGAGTTTAAGTGGCTGAGATTGGTTTCTGCATAATAAACACAATGTTTATAAAAAATAATATTTTTAAATAAAAATAACTTTATCAAATATAACAATTAAATTAAGAATATATTACAAATAATAACTAATATAAAATAATCACTTTAACCTTCACTTGCAGGTCAGGTATTCCATCTTTTTGTGCCTTTTCGACCGTAGCTGGTGAATGCACAAATAGATATATGCGTTATAAAGTAAGGTATGTGTTAATTGTGGATTGTTATGGATTCGAGAGTACCTTGTCATATCTGAACTGGTTGTCGTTGATTATTTCAGCAAGCAATTTTTTGAAGCTTCTGCAGTTTGTATAAATTTAGTATTTACAAAAAAAAAAAAAACCAAAGTCTATGAAAATAAATATTCTAACATGTTGTCAAAGTTTCCAGCAGGCCCCTCATTCATAACTAATGGCTTTGGTGGTGACTGCTTCATGCTTGTTGTTTTCAGACAAATAAACAATAACATCAATTCCTGATGATCACAGTTTTGTGAATGAGTTAGTGCAATTAGTATTTGCAAAAAAAACTACATCTTTTTGCATAGAACATAAAGATAAACCATTATTACCCAAACCTTTTAGGTCGCATACCTGCCCCTCTAAACTGAATTGCATTGTACTTACGTTAGCCGATTCTTATGTAGGTTCACACACGATCGGGCGAACGAAGATATTGTCCGTGGATGCAACCTGAAAGAAAAAAAAAATATAAGAAAGGTGGATTGACAAACAACCGCAATTCATGGGTACGTATGAAGCTTACTTTAAATCTTTAACATCCATATTTTTTGTTGCATCTTGAATGTGCTGCTATAATCTTCTCAATTAGGTTTAATTGATAATTGAGAGAGCAGGTTGTAGTTTTTTATGCAACTTTGAATATATATAATCAAAGATATAACTCCTTATTTACTAAAAATAAGGAAGGTGGAGAACATGGGGCATTTATTTATGTAAAATTCCCGTTGTGGATATACAAGTTAAGGAAAGGAAGAAGCAGTTTATTTGTGAAGCAGTTGATTCGTAAATTATGGGTGCTAATGAAGCTGTAACTGCCATAAAAGAGGAGAGAGTCTGCCCAACCTCCAAGAACTGTTTGTTTTACAGTTTTTTTTACTTAGTTTAAATGGTTTGATCATGGGCAGAAAAATATGGAGTTAAACCACCAACTGAGAAACTGTATAAAACTGCTGTGAACCGCCACTGTAGTGGTTAATTTTATGAGTTTAAAGGGCTGAGATTTAATCTCAGCATGATCCGACGGTAGAGATGGATTCCAAAAGTGGTTAGACTTAATGGGTTCCATATATATATATAATTCTATTATGTTAAAAATCTTAAAACTACCTTTAAGTCACAAAACACTGGCGACGCCCCAACTAATCAAAACTCATCAACCAATCCCAAGGTCAATAACCCCCTTAAAAGACTCAAATTTACATGGATACTCTTTGTGACAAAACCAACCCGCCCGCCCTACCCTTGATGGTAACGACGGTATCCTGGTGCCAGGTTGAACCCAGAGGGGTGCCCGTACCCCATTTGAACACCTGATAGAGTAATTTAATATTTCCCTCCCACTTGGACCAAATCCTATTTTCTAATTTAAGGTTTTGTGTCTTTTCATATTATGTCACAAGCAACCATGTTTTGTCTTGTAGTGTGGGATTTAACATGATCTCAATTATACAGCCTACCATAATGGAAAATAAATATTCATTTTTCACATGTCTTAACATTTACTTTTTTTTCTTTATTAATTATAATAATTTACACTATATATACATGCTCCACTCTCATATTCTCACTGAGAATTAACAAGAAAGAAAGAATGGAATTCAATCAGTTGCAGAAAGATGTTAAAGAGGAAAATGGCAGCCAGCATAAGGCAACTGAAGGCAGAAACAATATCTTCATCAAACATAGTAAACGAGGAGGATGGACTACCTTCCCCTTCATATTAGGTTCTCTCTCTCTCTCTCTCTGATTAGTTGCAATTATTTTGTTACAAATATGTAATTATTTATAACAAATGCCGGCATCACCACACTACTTTACGTGTAAATCCAACTCTATCAGTGGCGGAACCAGGAATTTTTTCATGGGGTGCGGAACATTTTTAAAAATTTTAGGCCCCAAGATATATAAGTAAAAAAATTGGTTCGTATCGGGTCGGTTCGAGTCGGGTCGGGTCAGGTCATGTAAAGCAAAAGAACATCAAACTAAATGGTTGATATGGTCCTCTTAGTATAGATATGCCCTTCTAATCTCATCTCGTTGATTCACGTTATATGATTCAATCAGCTTGCGATTATAAGCATCCGAAGGAAGAGTATCCACATCAACGAAACGAATTCAGAAGATGTATCAACTTTCCTCTTGAGAAATCGCGCCATAACGTCCCTACTCATGGTTCCTATCGGCTATCACAAACAAATTGATCTATGAATTCATGGCTCCATAACATGTTACATAATGTATCAAGTATTCAAACACTAGAAATCATAATGTAAATCACACTAAAAATCATCTAAACATCATATACACCATTAAAAAAAAACCAAACATGATCGTATATAACCCACCATAAAAAAGACAAAATATCACCATCATCACTAACAAAATATAAATATATAACCTACCACAAAATAAAATATTATCACTAAGACTTAGTAGTGGGCTAGTTAAAGGTATTGGGTATTTGAGTTTAGTTATTTAGGTATTAAAAGTTATATAATTTAGGTAGTGTTTTTAAAAAAATAAGAGTTTACTAAAAAAAATTTTAAAATATAAATGGATAACACTTTTTACCTAAGGGGTGCGGACATAAAAATTCCAAGGGGTGCGGATGGAAAATTCCAAGGGGTGCGGACGAAAAATTTCAAGGGGTGCGGACGGGATTTTCGACGGAACTTAACACTAATTTTTTTTTCCCGGGGGTGCGCCCGCCCACCTTGGACAACCCTAAAGTCCGCCCCTGAACTCTATACCATGTGTATATATAATACGACATAAACAAATTGTATTCTACAATCTATAACTGTGATTAGATGATGGTTATGATATTTTTCTATACATTAGATATATGTTATGCAAGTAGCATATAATGAATCAAGTCTTATGATGCACCCGCAGGAAGCATGTTAACCTTAACACTGACAGCAGGAGGGTGGATAGGAAACCTCATTGTGTACCTTATCACCAAGTACAACGTTAAGAGCATCCATGCCACTCAAGTCTTCAATGTGGTGGTTGGCTGCATGAGTCTCTTTCCTATAGTTGGAGCTGTTCTCTCTGACTCCTTTTATGGCTCTTTTGTTGTCATCGCTCTGTTCTCTTTCGTGTCATTACTGGTACGACATTAAAAGTATTGATTTGGTTAAAATGATATCTAAGCGAGCAATGTTAACACAACGTTTGTTTGTTGTTTTTGTATGTTTACTTTTATCTTTTAAAAGATAACATTAGAAAACATTAAAGAAAACGTTTTACATGAGACCTATGGCGTATCAATATGGATTTGCTACGCTAGAGCGGTGGCGGAACCAGAACTTCTTTGTCAGAGGGTCATCATAAGACTCTCTTTTCTACCGGCTACAACTAGAGAGTCTAAAACATGTTTTTTTCTAGAAAAATCTCAGATTGTATATACAAAAATCTTACAAATTTCTATGTCCGGGGGGTCAGCGGACCCTCTTGACCCCCCTCTGGTTCCGCCCCTGCGCCTGAAGGCCACATGTTAGGCACTGGTTGATTGGTGATTTTTTTTTAAGAATTGAGCAATATTAATTTTTAGAATTCAATGTTCAAAATATTCATTTTGCTCTACTGTATTTTATTTGTAGGGTATCACACTTATGACATTAACAGCTTCATTTCCATCCTTAAGACCTCCACCATGTACAAACAAGTTCCCATGCGACTCTCCATCAAAGCTTCAATATGGAGTTCTATACACCATTTTAGGGTTGGCTTGTATTGGAATTGGAGGCACACGTTACACCCTTGCTAGCATGGGAGCTGATCAGTTTGAGGATTCTAATAGTGTAGGAATCTACTTCAATTGGTATTTTTTTGTGTTTTATGCTGCTAATGTGATAAGCACCACTCTCATAATCTATGTTCAAGATAACGTGGGTTGGGCAGTAGGGTTTGGGATATGTGTCGTTTGCAACACAGTTGGTGTGATCTTATTCTTGTCCGGTAAAAACTTTTACCGAAAAATCAAGCCTAAAGGAAGCCCTTTCACTAGTATTGCTCGAGTTATCATTGCAGCAGTCAGAAAGAGGAAGGTTTCATCAACAAACCAAGAGTATAACTATGATATCAATGACAAATCTACCATAGTTCCATCAGATAGTTTCAGGTACGGTCAACTTCATGGCCACTCAACAAAACATTTTTGGTTAGCAAGCAGTTTGTTGTTAACTTGTAAGATTTAACTTTTTTTTTTTTAATTCTGAATACACTTTGTTTTAAAAATCTTTGTCGAAACCCCGATATAAATTGTATTAAAAACTGAATAATTTTAAAATAAACTATTTTTTGTCTCTTTGATATAAAAGAAACTTTTTATAAAGAACTCGGTATATAATAATATTTATCTCAGAATTAAAAAAAAGAAAGCTAAACAAAACCGAGTAAAGTTAAATATTGCAAGTTATTAGAGAAAAATGAAATTATTTGTTAAAAAATTATTGGAAAAGAAATGAACGAAAATCAATATCTATGAATGTTAATTGACCTCGCTTTCTTTATAAACGAATTTGGTGAGTTCGCTACCATGTGTACGTAGCGAGCTTCTTAAGAACCAAACATCTTTCAAAAGCGTAGTAGAAACTCTTATTAATTTCCTAAACCACCTAAAATAAAAAAAATCAGATTTTAACAAGAGCAGACCTGAGCCCTGGGTGTGCGGCCGCACCCTTGAAAAAATTAGTGTATTTTATAAGGCAAAATTCTCAATCGCGCCCCTTGAAAATTTGGTTAAACCCTTCTATTCACACCCCTTGAAAATATTTTATGGGTCCACTAATTTTTACACTTATTGAGATATATCTAACAAATTAAGTGGTGCATTCGATATCATGTAGGTTCTTTAATAAAGGGGCACTAAAGATTGAATCTGATGGTTCAAAGACAAAATCATGGAGTCTAACTACTGTACAAGAAGTGGAAGACTTGAAAACCTTAATTAAAATAATGCCATTATGGTCCTCTAGTATTATGTTGAGTGGCCTAGTTGGCATGTTTAACAACTTCATCATTCTCCAAGCTCTATCCATGGATAGACACCTTGGTGGTTCCAATTTCAAAATCCCTGCTTCTTCTTTCTTATCTTTAGACACCCTAGCTACAAGCATTACAATTTGCCTCCTTGATCGCTTGATTTTTCCCATGTGGCAAAAACTAACCGGTTGGTCTATAACACCCCTCCAACGAATAGGGCTTGGCCATGTACTCAATGTTGTTGGTTTGGTGACAGCTGCCGTAGTTGAGGTCCGAAGGCTACATACGGCTAGAGACCACAATCTGATTGGGTTAAGCATGGGTATAGCCACCATCGTACCCATTTCAGCATTATGGCTTCTGGTTCCTTTAACAATTATGGGAATAAGTCAGGCATTTCTTTTTCCGGGACAAATCTCTTTATACTATCAAGAATTCCCAACATCTTTGCGTAGTACGTCCACGGCTATGATATCATTGTTGGTTGCAGTGGGGTTTTATTTGAGTACCGTGCTTACAGGTTTGATTCAGAAAAGCACCTCATGGTTGAAGGATGACCTTAACAATGGTAGGTTGGATATAGTGTATTGGCTGTTAGCAGCAATCGGTGTGGTGAATTTTGGGTATTTTCTTGTTTGTGCTAAGATGTTTCGGCATAAATTGGACACACAAGATCAAAATGTGGACGATGTTCCTGTTCTTGGGTAAAATTTGTACTACATGCCGAGTTGAAAAGTTAAAAATGAAGATTAATAAAGTGGTTTTAATGTAAATCTACAACTTTGGATACTCTATTTAGAATTCTAGCAGTTCGATAAATAGAAGACTTGTGACCGGATAAATTAATTAGGTTGTGAATTTGTTGCAATTAAGGCTTCCTGATGTTCTATGAACTAGCTTTTTTAGAACGTCTTAACTCTCACACTCTTTAAACTATTTCTAAGCTTACACTTTTTTGTCAACCACAAGACTTAAAACCTCAAGACATTGCAAGGTACACATTTTTTTTCTAACGCCTTGGTGACACCAGGCCATAGGTCATTTGGTATTAACTAGCTGATGATTCAAAATCATTGACATAAACTATGAAGAGGTGGCGTAATGCCTTTAACCCCTTAAAAGCCATCCCGAGAGCGCAAACTATTCATCCGATTGGTAGTAGGTATTTGTAAGAGGCTCAATATAATTCCCTGTCTATTCTCTGTATAAACCTTACAATATATAGTAGGGTACAATCACCTATTCTAGGCAACAAATGTTCACCAATGAAAGTACATAATAACCGATGCTAAATCATAGGCTAACATACCCCCGCAGTCAAAGCAGGAGGTTGACGGATGCTGAGACTGGATCGGAAATCTTCAAATAGATTACGAGGGAGGCCTTTGGTGAAGATATCGGCTATCTGATGGCGAGATGAGACATGATGCACACGAACTAAACCACGTTGAACCTGTTCACGAACAAAATGAATATCCAACTCAAAGTGCTTGGTGCGTTGATGTTGAACCGGATTTCCTGATAGATAAACAGCACTGACATTGTCACAGTAGATTAGGGTGGCTTTCGTAAGCGGGTGACGAAGCTCGAGAAGCAGGTTGCGAAGCCAACTTATTTCTGAAACGACATTAGCAACCCCCCGGTATTCAGCTTCAGCACTTGACCGAGAGACCGTAGGTTGACGTTTAGAGGACCAAGAGAGAAGAGTGGGTCCAAAATAAACGCAGTATCCGGAGGTGGAGCGGCGTGTGTCAGGGCAGCTAGCCCAATCAGCGTCTGTGTAAGCAGTCATAGTCACGGAAGGAGATGGTTCAAGTGTGAGGCCATATGATGCCGTGCCCTGTAAGTATCGGATGATTCGTTTGAGAGCCTGCCAGTGAGAGTTCATTGGCGCATGCATGTGCATACAAATCTGCTGGACAGCGTAGCTTAGATCAGGTCTGGTGAATGTGAGGTACTGAAGAGCACCTGCCAAGCTGCGGTATAGTGATGGATCATCAAACGGTTCACCGGATGTGGCCGATAATTTGGGTTGGGTGTCAACCGGAGTATCCACTGGTTTACATGAGCGCATACCTGCACGGTGGATAATATCATGAGCATATGCCTGTTGAGAGAGAAACATTGAAGCTTTGTGCCGGGTAACAGTAATTCCCAAGAAGTAGCTCAAAGGTCCGAGATCTTTCATAGCGAACTCACTAGCGAGACTAGCCATGAGTTGTTGACGAAGTTGGGCCGAAGAAGTAACAAGTAGTATATCGTCAACATAAAGAAGAAGGTAGGTAGTGTGTTGCTGATGATGTAGAATGAAGAGAGAATTGTCACTTTTGCTCTGAATAAAACCCATGCGTAGGACATAGTCTGTAAACCGCTGGTACCATGCTCTAGGTGCCTGTTTTAAATCGTATAAGGACTTCTTGAGGCGACAAACATGATTCGGAAATTTCTTGTTGCGAAATCCCATTGGTTGATACATGTAAACCGTTTCATTGAGGGTGCCGTGCAGGAAGGCATTGGTGACATCAAGTTGATGAACTGGCCATGCCTTGGTGAGAGCAATAGTGAGGACTGTGCGGATTGTAGCAGGCTTTACCACGGGACTAAAAGTTTCACCACAGTCGATCCCTACCTGTTGTAACCTGCCATCACAAACTAACCGAGCCTTGTATCGTTCCAAAGAACCGTCAGAATTAAATTTGTGTTTAAATAACCACATACTACGGATTACATTCATCTGCGGGTGTCTAGGAACTAGTTCCCAAGTCTCATTTTGAATAAGAGCGTTATATTCAGTTGTCATGGCGTTATACCATTCTGGTGAAGACAAGGCAACAGTTGGGTTTTTGGGAATGGGTACAATGGTAGTGGTGTGAAGGTCAAAGTGTTGCTTGGGTTTGTGAATGCCATCCATGGCACGAGTGCGCATGGAGCGTGTTGGAGGGGCATGGGATGGGCTGTGGTGTGGAGGCGGTGGGGCGGTTCGAGTGGATGGAGGTATAGGGTTGGGGATCGTAAGTGTGGGAGGGGGTGATGGTGGGGATTGTGGGGTCAAAGGAGAGGGAGGTGAAGGAGTTGGGCCTGGAGAAGGTGGGCCGGTAGCGGAGGTTGGGGAGGTTGGCGATTCGAATGGTGGTGAGGGTGGGGATGTTGTTTGGTGGGTATGTGGTTGGGAGACGGGGTTGGTGGATATATGAGACCAGACGTTTGGGTGAAGGGGGCAGAGAGGAAATCATATTTGGGGGGTGTGGAGAGAATGTGTCGAAAGGGAAAGATGGTTTCGTCGAAGATAACATGACGAGATATGGTTATTTGATTTGTGTGGAGATTGTAACATTTATACCCCCGGTGTTGCATGGGGTATCCGAGAAATACGCAGGGGTGTGACCGGGGTTCAAGTTTGTGGGTGGTAGTGGATGGGATAAGTGGGTAGCAAAGAGAGCCAAAGACCCGAAGATGTTCGTATGAGGGTGTGGAGCGGTATAAGATTTCGGTGGGAGTAAGGTTGTTTCGAGTTTTAGCGGGAATGATATTATGTAAGTATGTGGCCGTGTCAAGAGCATGATGCCAAAAGGAGGGTGGAAGGTGAGCATGAGTAAGTAAGGTGCGGATGATGTTGTTGATAGAGGGGATTTTTCGTTCCGCCTTACCATTTTGGGAAGATGTGTGAGGACAAGAGAGGCGAAACAACATTCCCTTTTGTGCACAATATTGTTTAAAATTGTGGTTAATATATTCGGTACCATTGTCACACTGAAATATTTTAATTGGGCGTTCAAATTGGGTGGTGATTTGGGTGGCAAAGGTTGAGAAAATAGAGTATACTTGGGACTTATTTGAGATCGGGTAGGTCCATAAAAAATTAGTATAATCGTCTAAAAATAGTATATAATATCTGTGACCGCTAGTGCTTAACACTGGCGATGTCCATAGGTCACTGTGTACAATATCAAAGGGTGCAACAGTATGTGAAGTAGAAGATGTAAAAGGTAAACGAACACTTTTGCCCAGAACACATGAATGACAAATTGTTTTATTAACTGGTTTATCAAAAGAAATACAACTAGAGTTTTTCAAAGAACTTAAAGAACTAGATCCTGGATGGCCTAGGCGTTGGTGCCATAGGCGTTGAGTGAGGGCAGCAAAGGTGCTTGGTGTGGTCCGTTGCGAAGCAGGAGGCGGCAGAAGTGGGTATAAGTCACCGCTGCTGTTGCACCGGAGGATAGGGATCCGGGTCTTGAGATCTTTCACAAGAAAACCAAATGGGTCAAATTCTATAGAATGAGAGTTGTCGGTGCATAGCCGACGAACGGAAATTAGGTTTTTGATAAGTTTTGGTGAATAAAGAACATTGTTTAGTTTAAAAGGTGGGTAGGGTGGTGGTAAGGTAAGATTGCCTTGGCCCGTGACCGGGATGGTATTGCCGTCACTGACAATGATATATTGATTTTTTACTCTTATTTAAATGAGATTGAGATGTACCTGACGGTTGCAGATAATGACCCGTAGCGCCAGTGTCCATCACAGAGTTCCAATCTGGCGGGTTTAAGCTCAACGTGTACATGGCCTGTGCGATGTCAGTAGGGGTGTAGGCAACATTGGCGACGTTGGGGCGTGGGCCTAAAATTCCCTGACCCGAAGTGTGGGAGTTGTGCTGTGGGGTAGTCGGGTAAGGGCAGGGTGGCGAAGCCCAAGTAGGCCACTGGGAATTTTGCGAATGGGTATTGGGCCATACTGGTGGGCCGTACGGCCAGGGGTATTGGGCCGAGAATTGTTGAGGCTGATTTGGGTTGCGGTTGCGGTTCCAAGCAGGTCTGCCACGACCACGTCCGCGGCCACGAGAGCGACCACGGTTGTTACCAGTTTCGGTGCGGTAGTCGGTAGGGGGAGTGGAAGTGTTTGGTGAGGTAGCAGGTCGAGAGGTGATGTGGAGAGCCGAGCCGGCTGAATTGACGGAAGAGCTGGCTTGATTGGCTTTGCGGGTTTCATTCATGCAAAGTTGTGAGCGGACCTCGTTGAAGGATGGCAGTGGTTTTGTGTTGCCGAGAACAGTGGCCACGGCGTCATAGGAATCGGTGAGACCGGCCAATGTTTGCAACACAAGAGATTGGTCATCAACAGGGGCTTCAACATTGTTGAGTTGGTCGGCAAGTACTTTGAGTTCCTGACAATACGTGGCCATGTTAGAAAAATTTTCTAGTCGGGTAGAGTTGAACTTTTGTTTCAGATAGATTGCGCGAACAGCTTTGTTGTCTTGGAACAGAGCCTCGAGAGCAGCCCACGCAACATAGGCAGAGGAGCCTTTCTTCATGATAGTTTGAACGAGGTCCGGGGAGATGGTGCCATAGATCCATTGAAGGACTATGGCATCCAGCCTCTCCCACGAATCGATAGCAGGCTTTGGGTCTGATGTTTTCTCGGTATCGGTGGTTTTTGTGGTATTGGATGTGGTAGCGGCAGGGGGTTCAAGGTGATCGGAGACCAGAAACGCACGACAATGGAGGCGGAAGAACTCCGACCATGTCGCGTACTGTGCGGAGTCAGATTCAAGAGTGATGGGGATGAAGGATTTGATGTTGGTGACGGTAACAGCTGGGTGGAGCTTGGTGTCCATTGGAACAGCAGGGAAGAAGGTTGAAGGTGGGGGTGAGAGAGGGCAGCGATGACAGAGGTGGAAGATCGCTGGTAAGAGGGCGGTGATATTAGAGTGGAGGCAGGCCTAGGGTTGGCCTGATACCATGTAAGAGGCTCAATATAATTCCCTGTCTATTCTCTGTATAAACCTTACAATATATAGTAGGGTACAATCACCTATTCTAGGCAACAAATACTCACCAATGAAAGTACATAATAAGCGATGCTAAATCATAGGCTAAGAGTATTGGTTTAAAAAAAACATTGACAAGTTACAAAGAAAAAAAACCTATTCATAAAAGAGACATTTACCAACTAATGTTGGTGATACACCACTAAAATAACCAGTGAATATTTAGTGTGCCAAAGATATATCCTTTTAATAGCTATATTTGAATTTTAAACAAACTAATGTAAGAGTTCTTCTATATTAAAAAATATATCGTGGGAAATTGTGAGCAGCTAATCATAGTTATTTCTAGGGCCGTAAACGAATCGAATGAACACAAACAAGGCCTTGTTCGTGTTCGTTCGTTAAAGAAATAAATGTGTTCGTTAACGGTTCATGAACACTTACCAAACGAGATTTTATGTTTGTGTTCGTTCATTAAGGAAATGAGCGTGTTCAAGAACGGTTCACGAACACAAATAAATTTGGCGAATACGACGAAGGATAAAGATGGATGGCCCAGAGAGTAGCACTAGAACTTGAATCCCTTATTGTGGAACGGAGGTCGATCGTATTCGTCGATGTAAATAATAAGAAATGAAAGGGAAATGGTGCATAAACAAAGTGAAATAGGGTTTTCTAATTTAATTCTTAGGGTAATAAAACAGTTAACTGTCATTTTCGTCCCTGTGGTTTGTTCACTTTTGTCATTTCAGACCAATTTTCAAAAATGCACCAGTTTCCTCCCTGACATACCGGAAACGAGCCACTTCAGTCCAAAAATTAAAACCCACTTAAGCCAGACAGGTTAAATGAAAGGTATTATTGTCAATTCATATATATTTTATTTTCACCTTATTTTATGAATTGACAATAATCCCCATCATTTAACATGTCTGACTTAACTGGATTTTAATTTTTGGATTAAAGTGGCACATTTCCTGTATGTCAGCGACGAAACTAGTGCATTTTTGAAAATTAGTCTAAAATGATAAAAGTGAACAAACCACAGGGACGAAAATGACAGTTAACTCTAAAATAAATATAAGTTTAATGGTATAAAAAGTATAGATAAAATATATGAAAGTACAAAAATCTTTCATTAAAACACAAACATGCGAACATAAACGAACACAAATAAACGAATGTTCACGAACACCTTACTGAACGTTCACGAACACAATTGAACAAACGAGACCTTCGTTCATGTTCGTTCATTTAACTAATCGAACGAAATTCCTTGTTCGTGTTCGTTCATTTATTAAACAAACTAACATAAACGAACTTCCAGCTGAACAGTTCACGAACTGTTCGCTGAACGTTTGGTTCGTTTACAGCCCTAGTTATTTCTAAGCATACTCAGCATTCTATGGATAAATTTAGCAGAAACTCATGGAAAATCTGTTTTTAAATAATTAGAAGTTGACATACCAAAATCTCAATGTTTTTAGGGGCGTTCGTTAGCCGAGAATCGGATCGACCAAACTGCACTGGGCCGGGCCAAAAATACGGCCGGTTTCCGGGACTGAGGACCAACCTCTAATGGGTAATCCGGTTTTAGGTTATGTGGGTTCAAGTCCCAATCGAATAATCAAACATAAGAACAAGAACGAATGGAATAACTCTCCAAGAACTTTTATTATAACCAAGAAAATATAACTCAAAAAACTTGATTACAATAACTCATAAACCATAACTTGGTTTATCTTCTCTTGACTCTTAATAATGTGTAACCCTACCTTGGCTTATATAGGCTTACCCTAACTTGGTGACCAAGACATTAACAAATAACCTTAACTTGGTGACCAAGACATTTACCAAATATAATTATAATGTAATTAGGAAACTTAACCAATTATGACCAACTTGTCAACATTGATCCCTAAGTTCATCGACTTGTGTCTGGAACTCCTTTGTCACCCTTTCACATCACCGGCTTGTGATGAGTCGGGAATTACCGCCAACAATCACCCCCTTAATTTCCGACTTGAAATATGTAGGCTCTAACATGTCTTCTTTGTCTTGATTCTCATAGAACTCATCTTGATCTCTAGCTGTGTTTTTCGGCTCCTTCCTAGCTCGAACATTCTTGTGACCTTGTACTTGACTAGTCCTTTCTCCATGACTCATCCTTTGGTCATAAGAACTCGCACCACCATTGACTCGGCTGCGATCTTGAGCAAACACTAGCTTTCTTGGATCATAATACGTACTTCCTTGGGTTTGAATCCCTTGTTTAACCTTTTCTTTGAATTCTTGAACATTTTTCTTTGAACTTGGAATTTTGGATTTCTTCATTAAACTTGGATCTTTGAGAAGATTCTGACTTGTATTTAGCGTATCATCTTTCAGTTCAACTCTTTGTAGATCCCTACCCACAAAATTCTTTATTTCAATCATGTTAACTTGTGTACCGGGACTTGCTATCTTGAGGTTGATCTTACAGAAACGGTTCTTGGTCCTTGTCACCTTCATCATATGCTTTCCTGTATCATCATGAATGGTCAGCAAATCACGTTTCATGTGAATGTCGCATCCACCTTCCGTTGCTTGACTAAGACTTATGATATTGCTTTGCAGACTCGGTATGTAGTAAACATCGGTTAACAGGCGCTTCTCCCCGTTTCCCCTTCAAGTAATACCGATCCCTTTTGTCACACCCCGATTTCCACGTGTCTCACCGGTGGGCCGGGTGGGGGATTATCGTGATGTAGTTGGCAACAATATAGTCAAACCACACAATATATGAATGCACAGCGGAAGCATAAGATAATAATATTTCAACCATTGTTTGTAATATCAAATGTATTACGAATAGTCGAAAAGTATCCACATGGGATCAAAAATAAAAATATAAGTATTGTTCAACAGACGAAGGCATCTTAAGCTTGCGAGACTCTTTGAGATGCTAAGGAGATATAGCCAGCCAATTACGTTTAGTACCTGCATTTAATCTTTTTGGGAAAATACGTCAGTTTACACTGGTAAATACATTCAACCGACACTTTTGAAAAAGGTTTATTAAAATTGATTTGAATGCTCAAGGCACAAACTCTTTTATAACTTGGGAGAATTATTTAAATATATAATCTTGTGAACGAATTACATGTTCCTTATGCGTTCAGTAGCTCGGATCTTGTCCGGGTTAAAGATCAATAGACACACCACATAGTATATAATCGTGGCGGGTAACCAACGGCTATATCTTTATAATTATGGACATAATGCCGGGTGTACGCCTACACCCGAATGTCAAGGTCGTGGCCATTTCGTAAAATGCTGCCAAGGATATCCGGGACATGGTCATTAACCCCCCAAAGGCGTTTAAGTAAACAAAACTGTTTAAACGAGCCGATCAAATTATTCAACCACCAAACGATGGAATATTTGATGCTCGACCAAGCGGTATTTTATATACCGTAACCCAAGCCCGTATAACGGAAAATAAGTTAAAAGTATTTACCTTTGCAAGTATAAATCCTTAATCGAAATAAATTGCAGATAGCTTTTACTGGTCTCCTATTCTGGAACGGAGGTTTAAAATAACCTATTAGAATCCGAACGGGTCTTTAATTTAGCCGTAGCTTAGACCGGTCAGTTTCAACGGATAGTTACGGTTTAATCGCGTGAAAGGCGAAAACCGTGAGTGGAATGTGATTTGGACCCAACAAGTTTGGAGACTTGTTTTATATGGGTATAATAATCACACTCTGGATTTTGGGGTCAAAACAATATGGTTTGACCCGTTTCGGCTAGTTTATGTAAACTAGTTACATAAGCCGAACCGCGCGCGCAAATGGCGTAACGGGTAACCGTAAGAGTCCTACACTGGTTTCCTAAGTCAATATACTTTAAAGAGGTTGGGGTATCAGTAGGATACCTTCCGTAATGCCTGTAACGAGTTTAAATCCATTTTATGCCCCGTAGGGGTATTTCGGTCTTTTTAAAGATCATAAAAGAGGTTTCTGAGTTCTACAGGAAATCTGAGTTTCCCGAACAGTTTATAAAGTCTATAATACTTTATTTATTATTTAAAATCAGTAGCAACTGGAATCGGGTCAAAAGACCTTGTAGAACTCAAGTTATGGCCAAAAAGGGTATATTCGGTAATTACCGAACCGATGCCATAACCGCAGGTTATGAGCAGGTCAAAAATAATTAAAAATCTTTAAAAATCCCAAAATATTATTCTACATCAGTGTGTAAAAGGTTTGGTGTCGAAATCTGGGTTTAGATAGGCGTTATGCTAATTGCGCTACTAAATTACTAAAGTTTCCGAAATTTGCGCTATTTAGCATAACTCCCATTCTGGACCTCGGATTGACGTGAAATTTTAGGGACATGCTTAGAAAACAGTAACTAAGGTTATGATCCTTTCATATGTCCGAAATTCTCGTTTTAATTTAAAAAGGGCGTTACGATCAACTTTTAAGCATTTAACGGAATTGTGTAAAAGACTCGGACAAACAACGAACCAGTCACAGAGGTTTATACCATCATGTAACCTGGTCCTAAGAGAGTCCTAAGGCATATCTATATCATACTTTAACGGGTCAGAACTGAAGTCAAAGCAAAAGTCAAAGCTTTGCGACTTTCGGCTCCGAACCGTGTCAAAACAGTAAATGGTCGGATCAAACAAGCTTAGACTAGTTAATATACTTATTATCATGTTTTACGAGTGTTTAAACAGGTTACACATTATCTACATTACTGATTATGCATTAAATCGCAAAATAGCATTTCTGTTGACTTTTTCTAAGCACGTTTGACTCGACATTCGGACTAGTTAGAGTGGGAATCAGAGGGTGCCCTTTAGGGGTTTAAAGCCCACATGATTACCATCATATAACTATCTTTGATTCGACTAACCACTAGACCATTTGTGATTTATCGCAAAGTCAATCGTTAATTACGACAGATTGACTTTTAAGCTAAACTAAGCAAAAACTAAGCCATAAAAGGGTAGGCACACTTACAGAAGCTTGGTACACGACTAAGGATGTTAGAGGAATCCTTGAGAGCTCCAGAGATGATCAAGAGAGCAGGTTTGAGGTGTGATTCAATTGTGTGCAATGTAGTGCCTTTTATAGTGAATAATTGGGCTCAAGATCATTACAACTCACCCTACAATGGATCATGGATGATCAGCAGGTGGTCCTGGGTTCTAGGGGGCATGTAGAGGGCGCCCATGCTTCAATAAATGCATCAATGATCGTTCACAAGCTCAAACATTGAATCTGTCCAAACTTTCTGCATCTGGAGAGCGTACGCGACCCGCATTAGGATCAGGCAACCTTTACGCGGGCCGCCTGAATCCTAATGTCAGAAAACGAATCAGCAAGTGGCTCGCGGCCCGCATTAAATCACCCATAACCTTAGCGCGGCCCGTGTCACACCCCGATTTCCACGTGTATCACCGGTGGGCCCGGTGGGGGATTACCGTGACGTAGTTGGCAACAATATAGTCAAACCACAATATATAAATCCACAGCGGAAGCATAAAGGTAAATATAATTCAACCATTTACTGTAATATCAAAGGTATCACAAGTAGTTGAATAGTATCCACAGGAGGGATCAAAATAAATAAAAATGTTGTTCAACAGATAAGACATCAAGCTTGCGAGACTTCTTAAGATGCTAAGGAGCTATTGCCAGCCGATTACGTGTAGTACCTGCACTTAATCTTTTTGGGAAAATACGTCAGTTTACACTGGTAAATACATTCAACCGACACTTTTTGTAAAATGTTTAATAAAATTGATTTGAATGCACGAGGCACAAATTCTTTTATAACTTGGGAAAATTATTTAAATTATAATCTTGTGAACGAATTACATGTTCCTTCTATGCGTTCAGTAGCCCGGATCCTGTCCGGGTTAAAGATCGATAGACACACCACATTGCGTAAAACCGAGGCGGGTAAACCATCGGCTACGTCTTTTAATAGTATAGACATCATACCGGGTGTACGCCTACACCCGGGTGTCGAGGTCGTGGCCATTTCGTAAAATGATGCCAAGGATATCCAGGACATGGTCATTAACCCCCCCAAAGGCTTTTAAGTAACAAGACTGTTTAAATGAGCCGATCAAATTATTCAATTAACCACCTAAGCGATGGAAGATTTGATGCTCAATCAAGCGGTATTTTATATACCGTAACCCAAGCCCGTATAAGGGAAAATAAGTTAAAAGTATTTACCTTTGCAAGTATTGTCCTTAGTCAGTTAAATCACAGATATCTTTTACTGGGGCTCCTATTCTGGAACGAAGGTTTTAAAATAACCTATTAGAATCTTAACGGGTCTTTATATTAGCCGTAGCCTAGACCGGTTAGTTTCGAGGGATAGATACGGTTTAATCGCGTGAAAGGCGAAAACCGAGAATGGAATGTGATTCTGACCCAACAAGTTCGGAGACTTGTTTTATATGGGTTTAATATTCACACTCTGGATTTTGGGGTCAAAATGATATGGTTTGACCCGTATCGGCTAATTTATGTAAACTAGTTACATAAGCCGAACCGTGCGCGCAATAGGCGCAACGGGTAACCGTAAGAGTCCTACACTGTTTTCCTAAGCTAATATACTTTAAAGAGGTTGTGGTATCAGTAGGATACCTTCTGTAATGCCCGTAACGAGTTTTAGTTCATTATACGCCCCGTAGGGGTTTTCCGGTCATTTTAAAGACTTTTAAAGGGATTTCTGAGTTCTACAGGAAACCTGAGTTTCCCGATCAGTTTAATAAGTCTAAAATATCTTATTTATTATTTAAAATCAGTAGCAACTGGAATCGGGTCAAAAGACCTTGTGGAACTCAAGTTTTGGCCGAAAAGGGCATATTCGGTATTTACCGAATCGTAGCCATAACCGCAGGTTATGTGCAGGTTAAAATTAATTAAAAATCTTTAAAAATCCCAAAATATTATTTAACTACAGTGGGTAAAAGTTTTGGTGACGAAATCTTGGTTTAGGTGGGCGTTATGCTAATTGCGCCGTTTATTACAAAAGTTTATTATAAATGCGCTATTTAGCATAACTCCCATTCTAGACCTCGGATTGGCGTGAAACTTTAGGGATATGCTTAGAATTTAGTAAGCAAGGTTATGGTCCCTTCACGTGTCCGAAATACTCGTTTTATTTTTAAAAAGGGCGTTACGGTCAACTTTTAAGTAATTAACGGAAATGCGTAAAAGACTCGGACAAACAACGAACCGGTCACAGAGGGTGATACCATCACGTGACCTGGTCCTAAGAGAGTCCTAAGGCATATCTACATTGCACTAAAACGGGTCAGAACTGAAGTCAAAGCAAAAGTCAAACTTTTGCGACATTCGGCTCCGATCCGGGTCAATATATCACATGGCCGAATCAAACGAGTTTAGATAAGTTTATATACTTAATATCATGTTTTATGAGTATTCAAACAGGTTTCATATCATCTACATTACAGATTATGCAAGAATCGCAAAAATGGCTTTCTGTTAACTTTTTAAGCATTCGTTTGACTCGACATTTGAACTAGTTAGAGTGGTGATCAGAGGGAACCCTTTTTGGGGTTTATCATCCACATAAATACCAACACATAACTACTTTTGATTCGACAATTCACTGGACCATTCATGACACGTTCGATAACCTCAAAAGGTCCTATGTATCGCGGGCTCAGTTTACCCTTCTTACCGAAACGCATCACCCCCTTCCAGGGTGATACTTTTAGTAACACTTTTTCACCTACCTCAAAGTGAAAATCTTTACGCTTCGGATCAGCGTAGCTTTTCTGCCTATCACGGGCAGCTTTGAGACGTTCCCGGATCTGGACAATCTTGTCCGTTGTCTCGAAAACTATCTCTGGTCCTGATAATTGGACCTCTCCTACTTTCGCCCAACAAACAGGCGATCTACACTTCCTACCGTATAATGCCTCGAAAGGCGCAGCCTTTATGCTGGTATGGTAGCTATTGTTGTAGGAGAATTCGATTAGGGGTAAGTTCTTATCCCAACTACCACCTAAATCGATAGTACATGCTCGCAGCATGTCTTCTAACGTTTGAATAGTACGCTCACTCTGACCGTCTGTCTGAGGATGGTAAGCTGTACTAAAGTTCAAACGTGTGCCCAAAGATTGTTGGAAACTCTTCCAGAAATGTGACATGTACCTAGTATCCCTATCAGAGATAATAGATACAGGTATGCCATGTAAGGCGACAATCTTATCAACATATAACTGGGCCAATGTATCGGAGCTATAAGTCTCCTTGATGGGTAAGAAATGAGCTGACTTAGTCAGTCGATCGACTATTACCCATATTGTGTCGTTTCCTTTGCTCGTTTTTTGTAACTTGGTGATAAAATCCATAGTTACACACTCCCATTTCCATTCAGGAAGTTCAGGCTGTTGTAGCAAGCCAGATGGCTTTTGATGCTCAGCCTTGACTTGCGCACAAGTTAAGCATTTGGCTACATAAGCGGCTACAGACTTTTTCAAGCCTATCCACCAATAGTTTGCCTTTAAATCCTGATACATTTTATCTGCTCCGGGATGGACAGAATATTTGGAACTATGGGCTTCCTGGAGGATAATATCTCGTAGTCCTCCATAAATGGGAACCCATATTCGCCCATTCAATCTCAAAAGTCCATCCTTGTGAAGAGTTAACAGCTCCTCAGTTACCCCTAACTTTTCCTTATGATAATTAGCTTCCAACACAGCCTCTCGCTGTGCAGCTAATATCTTTTCAATCAAGTTATTCTTTACTTCCATTCTCCTAGCATTGATTCGGATGGGTTTCATCCTTTCTTTCCGGCTCAGGGCATCAGCGACTACATTCGCCTTGCCGGGATGGTACCTGATCTCACAATCATAATCATTCAAGGTCTCTATCCAACGGCGTTGCCTCATGTTTAGCTCCTTCTGATTGAACAAATGTTGAAGGCTTTTGTGATCTGAATAGATCACAAACTTGATTCCATATAGGTAATGCCTCCACAGTTTTAGTGCGAATACAACGGCACCCAGCTCCAAGTCATGGGTGGTGTAATTCTTTTCGTGCACCTTCAACTGTCTTGAAGCATAGGCAATCACCTTGCCTTTCTGCATGAGCACACACCCCATGCCAGTGTACGACGCGTCGCAGTAAACTACGAACTCTTCGGTACCTTCTGGTAGCGTCAACACAGGAGCGTTGCTCAGCCTTTGTTTCAAAATGTCAAAGGATTCTTGCTGCTTAGGGCCCCAAACAAACTTTTCCTTCTTCTTGGTTAGAGAAGTTAAGGGCGCAGCAATCCTTGAGAAATTCTCAATGAATCTCCTGTAGTATCCTGTCAATCCCAGGAAACTACGGATCTCTGTGGGCGTCTTTGGCTCTTGCCAATTCATGACCGCCTCTACCTTAGCGGGATCCACTTGGATACCACGCTCACTTACAACATGTCTAAGAAATTGGACTTCTCGTAGCCAGAATTCACATTTAGAGAATTTGGCATAGAGTTTCTCGCGATGCAGCAATTCAAGAATACATCGTAGGTGTTTCTCATGGTCGGCTTTATTCCTTGAATAAATAAGAATGTCGTCGATGAATACGATGACGAATTTGTCCAAGTACGGCTTGCAAACGCGATTCATGAGATCCATGAACGCAGCCGGTGCATTTGTGAGCCCAAAAGGCATCACTAGGAACTCGTAGTGACCGTAGCGAGTCCTAAATGCTGTTTTATGCACGTCTTCATCTCTGACCTTCAGCTGATGGTAGCCCGACCTTAAGTCGATCTTCGAGAAATAGCTAGCCCCTTGTAATTGATCAAACAGATCGTTGATCCTTGGCAATGGGTATCTATTCTTTATCGTGACCTTATTAAGTTCACGATAATCGATGCACAGACGCATCGATCCGTCCTTTTTCTTCACAAACAGGACAGGTGCTCCCCAGGGAGACGAACTAGGCTTGATGAAACCTTTTGCTAACAGTTCATCCAGTTGGGTCCTTAATTCCTTCATTTCAGTCGGTGCTAGCCTGTAGGGTGCCCTAGTAATAGGAGCTGCTCCAGGAATGATATCTATTCTGAACTCCACCTGCCTATCTGGTGGCAATCCAGGTAGATCTTCCGGAAAAACTTCTGGATACTCCGCAATGACAGGAATGTCTTCTATCCTTGATTTGGACTCTTCAATAATCACTTGTGCCATGTAGATGACACAGCCTCTTTTTAAGCATCTTGAAGCTTTGAGCATAGTTACGTTCTCAGGCAATCCATACTGCGTATCCCCTTGGATGGTGAGCGACTCACCAGCCGGGGTTTTTAGCACAATTTGTTTTCTATTGCAGATTATCTGGGCCTGGTTGTGCGCTAACCAGTCCATGCCCAGAACGATGTCAAAACCAGCTAGATTAAAGGGAAGTAGAGATAGGGGAAAAGAATGGTTCTTAATGGATATCATACATCCCTCCAATATAGTGGAGACGGTTTCTACAGTGCCGTCTGCTAGCTCTACTTCGTATTTCACATTTAGGGTTTTGATAGGCATGTTCAACAGTTTGCAAAATTTTTGGTCTACGAAGGATTTGTCAGCGCCTGAATCGAAAAGTACTCTTGCAAATATATTATTCACGAGAAAAGTACCTGTTATTACGTTGTCGTCCTGCAATGCTTCCTTCACATCCATTTTGAAGACTCTAGCGTTATTCTTTTTGGTTTCCTCAGTCTTCTTGGCGAGTTTGGGGCAGTTGCTCCTGATGTGCCCTTTCTCACTACAGTTGTAGCAGGTTGCGTCTTTAATCTTCTTACAGTCCACAGTCTTGTGATCTTTGGACTTGCACAGTCCACAAGTATGCGTCTTTGACTGGGACTGTGAGTTCGGCCCAAACCTGCACTTCCCAAAGTGGAATTTTTGGCAGTTTTTTTCATTTGGGCTTCTCTCCGGTTTGTTGCCCTTCTTTTCTCGCCTCTGTTCCTTTCTTGCCATCACCGTTCCCACGGTGCTTCTTTCCCGACCTCCGCGAGGTATCATCCTCACGCTTCCTCTTTTCGGCCTCTTTGTTCCTCTGCGATCTCAGTCGGACCGCGTCCATCGTGAGGGACAAAGAGAGGTCAGTCACAGACCTGAAGGTCGTTGGCCGAGAGGCCTTCACACTAGCCTTTATCGCGGGTTCTAACCCCCCGATAAAACGAGCAATCCTCCTTGGTTCCGGGGTGACTAGATAAGGAACCAAGCGAGACATCGTGTTGAAGCTCGTCAAATAGGCCTGGCAGTCCAGATTTGTCATCACCAATGACACAAAATCGGACTCTATCTTCTCCACCTCATGCTGAGGGCAGTAATTTTCCTTAATGAGAGAAACGAATTCCTCCCACGTCATGCTGTAAAGCACAGCTTTTCCCGAGGCCTGAACCCTCCACCAAGCTAGGGCCTCGCCCTTAAACGACTGTGACACAAACTTCACTACATCCCTTTCAGCGCAGCCACTGATGTCCACCACTGTGTCCATCTCATCCAACCATGTTATACATTCGACGGCACCCTTTTCCCCCGTAAAGTCTCGGGGTTTACAAGATACGAAGTACTTGTATGTGCAGCCCCTGGCACGGGAAGCATCAGTATACTCCCTCTCGCGACGAACACTATTTTCATTCGACGAGTGATTGTCGTCGTCCTTTTTGGGCTTGGACGAGTGGTTATCGTCGTCCTTCTTGGGTTTGGATAATGGTTTGCTGTGGGATTTTGATTGTGTCTTTGGCTTTGATGGTGGTTTGGAAACTGTTCTGCTTCGAGATTCTGTATATTGTCGATCCAGAGCTGCTTGCACAGCTTTGTCGACAAGAGCCTTGAGTTGAGCGCCCGTTAGATTTATTTGGGCATTATCATAATCATCTTCATTTGTATGACTACTTCCTCCATTTGGGTTCGCCATAGTAGCTTGTATCTGCTGCAGAAGATAATGAAAATTTTATTTAGGAGTTTATTATTGAATTGTCTTTTATGGCAATTCATTAACCATGGTAAAGAAGACCATATCCGGTTAATTTGTTACTCACTTCATATTTAGGATTTGAACACACTTATCCTAATCACAATTAATATTGCTAGCGGCATAAAAGCCTAGTCACGAGGACGTTATTATAATATTAGCCGAGATTACAGAGAATCAAGGTATGAAGGTTTGAACCGTACTCCTTTTACTCCTTCTGACAGGGAGTCATAGACCACCACTGTCTTTTTTCTTATTATGACAGCAATTATGGCCCGTAGGCACTACATCACTAACGGATGTTTGATAATTTGGCCCTTAGGCACTACATCACTTATGGATGTTTAACAAGTGATCATCTTTATTGATGATTTAACCCATGATTTATTATATCATTAATTTGGGCTTTGGAATCCTTTAAAGGATTCTTGTATAAGAATGACATGTGTGACTTTAACGAATCACATCTGTCATGATTGTCAACATGCTTACAGAGGTTAACAGGGAATCTGAATCTTTTAATTAGGTCTTACCATCTTGGCCGGATCTTAAAAGACACCTGGCTAGGTTTCACTCTGAAGATTCTTTATTTAGGCAGATCAAATTAAAAAGGAATGATTTTAATTTATTTCATATATAGTAATAAAATGAAATTTATAATATAACATTCCATAATTTTAATACGATTACACACCGCCCTAAACAGGACCTTTGAACAGTACATACCTACATAGAGGTTTAATAAAAGGCAGGTCCACGCAGGGACTAATATAAGATAGATGTCCACGCAGGGACTAAAAGATAAGTCCACGTAGGGACTGAAATACAATAAACTTCCACGCAGGGACTTATTTAAAATAAACATTACATTAGAACATACATAAGGACTAATGGTCACGTTTCTTCTTCTTGCCCTTCAGTAGGTTCGCTAAGCCCTTGAGGAATCCTCGGTGGCTCTTGCGTTCTTCCTCGAATTCTCTCTCCACACGGCTCAAACGGTGGAGTATTTCTTCTTGTTCAGGAGGAGAAAAACGTGGTTGTGGCGCCTGTTGCGGAACTGGAGGTCTGGGAGGTGCTGGATACCCATGAGCTGAGTAGTCCGGTACTCCCATGTTCCCATGAGCTCCGTCGGGATAGCGTGCATTATACCTAGCCGCTACCACATATGGGTCGCGCTCATAGTTGTAGTTGTAATGTGCTTGTGATGATGGTTCGAACGGGTTGTAAGCCGTTGGACCCGTGTACGCAGGTATTGGGTGGTCATACCCAAATGGTGGCGAAGTTGGTGCAGCTGGTGCGGAGTTCACCTCCTGTACAGGACTTGAAGGTCCTTCTTCTTGTAGTGGCGGGTAGTGGCTACTACCAGAGTGTCGAGGGGTGCTGAAGTGAAATTCCCCTCCTCGTGTGGACATACGAGCATTTGTCCTCCTACGCCTTGGCGGGTCAGGCATTACTGGCTGTACCGGTGGTGGAGGTGGTGGCGTAACTGCCACGAAATGTGGATCCTCGGAGGGATCTCGCGGATGTTGCGGCTGTTGTGATGTCTGTGGCTTGTGGTACCACTCGTGTTGATTAAACAACGCCATGAAGCTATCTGGTCCCTGATAGGGTGTACCATGAAAGGATGACCCATCAGAGATTTCTATTGGATGTGTGGGCGTACCACGAGCAGGTTCTGTCGGATCAGTATCCTCGTCCATATGATCTTCGGAGAAGTGATCTTGTGGCCCTAGCGGAACAAAGCCTGAAGGCTCCTGGATGTAGTCAGCTGGATTAAACTGACCTCTGAAGTATGGGGTAGGGTCGTCAAAATTTCGGTGCGATACCGAACACTGTAAAGGTATGAAGGAGGGTTGCGGGTTGTTGGGATCATTCTCGGAATTTGGCCCGAATGAGTGCCGGTATGATGGCGTCGAGCTATGCGAGGTGGAATGCCTCGCAGGTTCATAAAGGTCTCTCCGCCTTTGCGGTTCTTCACTCCTTGTGGTCGAAGGAGCTCGCGTATTTGAAGGTCCGGCTTCGTGATCGTGATGCGTAACGATCTCTCCTCTGCCTCTTCTTCCCCTTCCTCTTACTCAGAAAATCACTGGCGGCATATTTCCTGCTTTTTAAAACTTTAAATACCATAATAAAAGAAAAAGATTTAACTGAAAAATATGATTCCAGTTTGTCTTATGTTCATGTCTAGACTCAAGTATGTGCAATTGTGTCACTGAGATTAAACACGTTAGGATAGTGTTTAATTCACTCAATGTTGGCTCTGATACCAACCTGTCACACCCTGATTTCCACGTGTATCACCGGTGGGCCCGGTGGGGGATTACCGTGACGTAGTTGGCAACAATATAGTCAAACCACAATATATAAATGCACAGCGTAAGCATAAAGATAAATATAATTCAACCATTTACTGTAATATCAAAGGTATCACAATTAGTTGAATAGTATCCACAGGAGGGATCAAAATAAATAAAAATGTTGTTCAACAGATAAGACATCAAGCTTGCGAGACTTCTTAAGATGCTAAGGAGCTATTGCCAGCCGATTACGTGTAGTACCTGCACTTAATCTTTTTGGGAAAATACGTCAGTTTACACTGGTAAATACATTCAACCGACACTTTTTGTAAAATGTTAAATAAAATTGATTTGAATGCACGAGGCACAAATTCTTTTATAACTTGGGAAAATTATTTAAATTATAATCTTGTGAACGAATTACATGTTCCTTCTATGCGTTCAGTAGCCCGGATCCTGTCCGGGTTAAAGATCAATAGACACACCACATTGCGTAAAACCGAGGCGGGTAAACCATCGGCTACGTCTTTTAATAGTATAGACATCATACCGGGTGTACGCCTACACCCGGGTGTCGAGGTCGTGGCCATTTCGTAAAATGATGCCAAGGATATCCAGGACATGGTCATTAACCCCCCAAAGGCTTTTAAGTAACACGACTGTTTAAATGAGCCGATCAAATTATTCAATTAACCACCTAAGCGATGGAAGATTTGATGCTCAATCAAGCGGTATTTTATATACCGTAACCCAAGCCCGTATAAGGGAAAATAAGTTAAAAGTATTTACCTTTGCAAGTATTGTCCTTAATCAGTTAAATCACAGATATCTTTTACTGGGGCTCCTATTCTGGAATGAAGGTTTTAAAATAACCTATTAGAATCTTAACGGGTCTTTATATTAGCCGTAGCCTAGACCGGTTAGTTTCGAGGGATAGATACGGTTTAATCGCGTGAAAGGCGAAAACCGAGAATGGAATGTGATTCTGACCCAACAAGTTCGGAGACTTGTTTTATATGGGTTTAATATTCACACTCTGGATTTTGGGGTCAAAATGATATGGTTTGACCCGTATCGGCTAATTTATGTAAACTAGTTACATAAGCCGAACCGTGCGCGCAATAGGCGCAACGGGTAACCGTAAGAGTCCTACACTGTTTTCCTAAGCCAATATACTTTAAAGAGGTTGTGGTATCAGTAGGATACCTTCCGTAATGCCCGTAACGAGTTTTAGTTCATTATACGCCCCGTAGGGGTTTTCCGGTCATTTTAAAGACTTTTAAAGGGATTTCTGAGTTCTACAGGAAACCTGAGTTTCCCGATCAGTTTAATAAGTCTAAAATATCTTATTTATTATTTAAAATCAGTAGCAACTGGAATCGGGTCAAAAGACCTTGTGGAACTCAAGTTTTGGCCGAAAAGGGCATATTCGGTATTTACCGAACCGTAGCCATAACCGCAGGTTATGTGCAGGTTAAAATTAATTAAAAATCTTTAAAAATCCCAAAATATTATTTAACTACAGTGGGTAAAAGTTTTGGTGACGAAATCTTGGTTTAGGTGGGCGTTATGCTAATTGCGCCGTTTATTACAAAAGTTTATTATAAATGCGCTATTTAGCATAACTCCCATTCTAGACCTCGGATTGGCGTGAAACTTTAGGGACATGCTTAGAATTTAGTAAGCAAGGTTATGGTCCCTTCACGTGTCCGAAATACTCGTTTTATTTTTAAAAAGGGCGTTACGGTCAACTTTTAAGTAATTAACGGAAATGCGTAAAAGACTCGGACAAACAACGAACCGGTCACAGAGGGTGATACCATCACGTGACCTGGTCCTAAGAGAGTCCTAAGGCATATCTACATTGCACTAAAACGGGTCAGAACTGAAGTCAAAGCAAAAGTCAAACTTTTGCGACATTCGGCTCCGATCCGGGTCAATATATCACATGGCCGAATCAAACGAGTTTAGATAAGTTTATATACTTAATATCATGTTTTATGAGTATTCAAACAGGTTTCATATCATCTACATTACAGATTATGCAAGAATCGCAAAAATGGCTTTCTGTTGACTTTTTAAGCATTCGTTTGACTCGACATTTGAACTAGTTAGAGTGGTGATCAGAGGGAACCCTTTTTGGGGTTTATCACCCACATAAATACCAACACATAACTACTTTTGATTCGACAATTCACTGGACCATTCATGAATTATTGCAAAGTCAATCGTTAGTTACGACGGATTGACTTTTAGGCTAAACTAAGCAAAAACAAAGCCATAGAAGGTTTGGCATACTTACAGAAACTTGTGCACGACTTAGAATGATAAGAGAAAGCTTTGAGAGCTCCAAGTATGATCAGAAGAGTGTGTTTGAGGTGTGGTGAACATATGCACCCAATAGGCTTATTTATAGTGAAAGTCTTGCCTTTAGATCATCACACATTAGTCTACAAGTGAGCATGGATGATGGGCAGGTGTCCTAAGGTGCTATGGGTCGAGTAGGGGGCGCCCATACCTCTGGGAAACCCATACATAAATGCTTTACCGTTTAAAACAGCCAACAACCATTTTTCTGTCGTTGGGCGTCGCTTACGGACCGTATGGCTTGGGCCTTGCGGTCCGTAAGCCAGTGGCGGATCTGATTTAATCATTCACCCCCTTACGGTCCGTAAGGAAGGACCTTTACGGTCCGTAAGGGTTGGTTTTTAAATCTTTTTAAATCTTTTGAAATGATTAATAAAATCTTTGGTAATTAATACCCTGACCTTTCGGGTTTGAAGGGGTAACTTTGCGATTTGGCTCTCGGTTAATTACAATTAAGGCCTCGGGTCTTTTATTCGTACAGTTAAGCCCCCGGTTAGTTCGATTATTATCCGAAAAGCTTTAATTTATATTGTTGACGCTTTTAACCCTTCTCGTACGAATTTGATCATAGCTTTCTCGTTTTAAAAACGGAACTTCGCGGAATTTATACACTATATTCTAGTGAGCGTATTTTACTGTTACAAAGCCTTGGGTACGTCAAAGGGTCACTCAGAGGTATAATTAAACATGTTGACACAGTTAACCCCCGCAGTTTGTAATCTCTCACTTTCTTCCGTGTTTCGCTTCCGTACGATCCATGACTTATTCGTTTGAAGGTCGAGCATCGTTTAGGGTTGCTATATAGTATACTTACCCTTAATTGACATTTATAACCCTCGAATTTACATACTTTCAAGGTTTGTCAACATTAGTCCTTTATTAATATTATACGCCACGTGTAAACTCAAGACATGTGTCAATACATTATTGGACACAAAATTTCGAGGTGTTACAGCCCGCATTAGACCTGATTTCCAAGATTTTCAAATCTTTTGTAATGATTAACCTGACCTTTCGGTTTCGAAGGGGTAACTTTGCGATTTGGCCCTCGATTATTTACAATTAAGGGCCTCGTGACTTTTACCCGCATTGTTAAGTCCTCGGTTAGTTTAATTACTATCCGAAAAGCCTTAACTTTTATTGTTGACGCTTTTAACCCCTCGCATACGAATTTGATCATAACTTTCTCGTTTTAAAACGGAACTTCGCGAAATTTATATAGTATATTCTAGTGAGCGTATTTTGCTGTTACAAAGCCTCGGGTTTGTCAAAGGGTCACTCAGAGGTATAAATTAAACATGTTGACACGATTAACCCCTGTAGCTTGTAATCTCTCACTTTCTCCCGCGTTTCGCTCCGTACGATCCATGATTTATTCGTTTGAAGGTACGAGCATCATTTAGGGTTATTATTCAGTATATTTACCCCTCGTTGACATTTACAACCCTCGAATTTATATACTATCAAGGTTTGTCAACTTTAGTCCTTTATTTAGTATTTAATACCACGTGTAAACTCATGACACGTGTCAACACATTATTGGACACAAAATTTCGAGGTGTTACATCCTCACCCCCTTAAAATAAATCTCGACCCGAGATTTACTGAAATAAATAGGGGTATTTTTCTTTCATCATGGCTTCAACCTCCCACGTGAATTCGGGACCTCTACGGGCATCCCATTTGACCTTAACAATAGGTACATGCTTCCTTCGAAGCTTCTTTACCTGTCGATCTTCAATCGACAAAGGTTTTTCCACAAATTTCAAGCTCTCATCTATATGCACATCTGTATGTGGTATTACCAGTGATTCATCAGCGAAGCACTTCTTTAGATTGCAGATGTGGAACACATTGTGAATTCCATTGAGCTCCTCTGGTAAGTTTAATTTATATTGATAACCTCGAAAGGTCCTATGTATCTTGGGCTTAGTTTGCCTTTCTTACCGAAACGCATCACCCCCTTCCAGGGTGATACTTTTATTAACACTTTTTCACCTACTTCGAAGTGAAAGTATTTACGCTTTGGATCCGCGTAACTCTTTTGCCTATCTCGGGCAGCCTTGAGACGGTCTCGAATCTGGACAATCTTGTCCGTCGTTTCGAAGACTATCTCTGGTCCTGATAATTGGACATCTCCAACTTCCGCCCAACAAACAGGCGATCTACACTTTCTACCATATAATGCCTCGAAGGGCGCAGCCTTAATGCTGGTATGGTAGCTATTGTTGTAGGAGATTTCGATTAATGGTAGGTTCTTATCCCAAGTACCACCCAAATCGATAGCACATGCACGTAGCATGTCTTCCAACGTTTGAATAGTAC
Organism: Helianthus annuus; assembly: GCF_002127325.2. Lineage (NCBI taxonomy): Eukaryota > Viridiplantae > Streptophyta > Magnoliopsida > Asterales > Asteraceae > Helianthus > Helianthus annuus. Next base: position 163,150,063 of record NC_035446.2, read on the forward strand.
GCTCACTCTGACCGTCTGTCTGGGGATGGTAAGCCGTACTAAAATTTAAACGTGTGCCCAAAGATTGCTGGAAGCTTTTCCAGAAATGAGACGTGTATCTAGTATCTCTGTCTGAGATAATAGACACGGGTATGCCATGTAAGGCTACAATCTTATCAACGTATAACTGGGCCAACATGTCGGAGCTATAAGTCTCCTTGATGGGTAAGAAATGTGCTGACTTAGTCAGTCTGTCAACTATAACCCATATTGTATCATTCCCTTTCCTCGTCTTGGGTAACTTGGTAATGAAATCCATAGTTACACATTCCCACTTCCATTCGGGAAGTTCAGGCTGTTGTAGCAAGCCTGACGGCTTTTGATGCTCAGCTTTGACTTGCGCACAAGTCAAGCATTTGGCTACATAAGCGGCTACAGACTTTTTCAAGCCTATCCACCAATAATTTGCCTTTAGATCCTGATACATCTTATCAGCTCCCGGGTGAACAGAATATTTGGAACTATGGGCTTCCTGGAGGATAACATCTCGTAGTCCTCCATAAATTGGAACCTATATTCGCCCATTCAATCGTAAAATTCCGTCCTTGCTAAGAGTTAACTGCTCCTCAGTTACTCCCAGCTTCTCTTTAGGATAGTTAGCTTCCAACACAGCTTCTCTCTGTGCAGCTAACAACCTTTCAATCAAATTATTCTTCACTTCAATGCTCTTGGCATTGATTCGGATGGGTTTCACCCTTTCCTTTCGACTTAAGGCATCAGCGACTACATTCGCCTTGCCGGGATGATATCTGATTTCACAATCATAATCATTTAAAGTCTCCATCCAACGGCGTTGCCTCATGTTTAATTCCTTCTGATTAAACAGATGTTGAAGGCTCTTATGATCAGAATAGATCACAAACTTGATACCATACAGATAATGCCTCCACAGTTTTAGTGCGAACACAACGGCACCCAGCTCCAAGTCATGGGTGGTGTAATTCTTCTCATGCACCTTTAACTGTCTTGAAGCATAGGCAATAACCTTGCCTTTCTGCATGAGCACACATCCCATGCCAGTGTGTGATGCATCGCAGTAAACTACAAACTCTTCGGTACCTTCAGGCAGTGTCAGTACAGGAGCGTTGCTCAACTTTTGCTTCAGAATATCCAAGGACTCTTGCTGCTTAGGGCCCCAAACGAACTTTACTTTCTTCTTGGTCAAGGAAGTTAAGGGCGCAGCAATCCTTGAAAATTTTTCAATGAAACGCCTGTAATATCCTGCTAACCCCAGGAAACTACGAATCTCTGTAGGCGTCTTTGGCTCTTGCCAATTCATGACAGCTTCTACCTTAGCGGGATCCACTTGGATACCACGCTCGTTGACAACATGTCCTAGAAATTGGACTTCTCGAAGCCAGAAGTCGCACTTAGAGAATTTGGCATAGAGTTTCTCATGATGCAGGAGTTTGAGAATACAGCGAAGGTGTTTCTCATGGTCAGCTTGGTTCTTAGAGTAGATAAGAATGTCGTCGATGAAAACGATGACGAATTTGTCTAAGTACGGCTTGCAAACGCGATTCATGAGATCCATGAATGCGGCCGGTGCATTAGTGAGACCAAAAGGCATCACTAGGAACTCATAATGACCATAACGAGTCCTAAATGCGGTTTTATGTACGTCTTCATCTTTGACTTTCAGTTGATGGTAGCCTGACCTCAAGTCAATCTTCGAGAAATAACTTGCCCCTTGTAACTGATCGAACAAATCATCGATCCTCGGCAAGGGATATCTATTCTTTATCGTGACCTTATTAAGCTCGCGATAATCGATGCACAGACGCATCGATCCGCCCTTCTTCTTTACAAACAGGACAGGTGCTCCCCAGGGAGACGAACTAGGTTTGATGAAACCTTTAGCTAGCAGTTCATCCAGCTGGGTCCTCAACTCCTTCATTTCGGTTGGTGCTAGCCTGTAAGGTGCTCTGAAAATAGGTGCTGCTCCAGGGATGATATCAATCCTGAATTCCACTTGCCTATCTGGTGGCAGACCAAGTAGATCCTCAGGGAAAACTTCTGGATATTCCGAAATGATGAGGATGTCTTCTATCTTCGGTTTAGGCTCATCAAAAATCACCTGTGCCATGTAGATGACACAACCCTTCTTTAGACATTTTGAAGCCTTGAGCATAGTCACTTGCTCAGGCAATCCGTACTGGGTATCTCCCCGAATGGTAAGCGATTCACCAGACGGAGTCTTTATCACCACTTGCTTTCTGTTGCAGACGATTTGGGCCTGGTTGCAGACGGAGTCTTTACCAACCAATTTAAAGGGAAGTAGAGATAGAGGAAAAGAGTGGTTCTTAATGGATATCACACATCCATCTAACACAGTGGAGACGGTTTCTATGGTGCCATCTGCTAGCTCTAGCTCATAATTCACATTTAAGGTTTTGACAGGCATATTCAGCAATTTGCAAAATTTATGATCTACGAAAGACTTATCAGCGCCCGAATCAAAAAGTAATCTTGCAAAGATATCATTTACGAGGAAAGTACCTGTGATCACGTTATCGTCTAGCACTGCTTCTTTCACATCCATCCTGAAGACTCTTGCATTGGTCTTCTTGGTTTCTTCAGGCTTCTTGGCGTATTTAGGGCAGTTGCTTTTAATGTGCCCTTTTCTCGTTGCAATTGTAGCAAGTTGCATCCTTTATCTTTTTGCAATCCAAGGTCTTGTGGTCCTTGGACTTGCATATCCCGCAAGCAAATGACTTCGACTGAGTCTGCGAGTTTGATTTGAGTCTACACTTTCCAAAGTGATATCTCTTGCAATTCTTGCACTTGGGCTTCTCACCAGATTGTTGCCCCTCCTTCCTTGACTCAGACCCTCTCTTGTTGTCACCGTTTCCACGGTGCTTCTTGCCCGACCTTCGTGAAGTATCATCTTCACGCTTTCTCTTCTCAGCCTCTTTGTTCCTCAGCGATCTTTGTCGGACCGCATCCAGAGTAAGGGACAAAGATATGTCGGCTACAGATCTAAAGGTCGCTGGCCGAGAGGCCTTCACGCTTGCCTTTATTTCGGGGGCTAACCCACCGATAAAACGAGCTATTCTCTTTGGCTCCGGGGTTACCAGATACGGAACCAACCGGGACATCGTGTTGAAGCTCGTGAGGTAAGCTTGACAGTCAAGGTTCGTCATAACCAACGATAGAAAGTCGGTCTCGATCTTTTCAACCTCATGTTGAGGGCAGAAATTTTCCTTGATGAGAGAAATGAATTCCTCCCATGTCATGCTGTATAAAACAGCCTTCCCTGAGGCCTGAACCAGAGACCTCCACCAAGCCAGGGCCTCGCCCTTAAATGATTGTGAAACAAACTTTACCACGTCTCTCTCTGCATAGCCACTGATGTCCACCACGGTGTCCATCTCGTCTAGCCACGTCATGCAATCTACCGCGCCTTTCTCCCCAGTGAAGTCTCGGGGTTTACAAGATACAAAATACTTGTAGGTGCAGCCCCTGGCGCGGGATGCATCAGTATACACTTTTTCTGGACGAACACTGTTTTCATTAGATGAGTGGTTATCATCGTCCTTTTTAGGCTTAAACGGTGGTTTGCAGTGAGATTTTGAGTGGGTTTTTGGCTTTGAATTTGGTTTAGATATGGTTCTGCTCCGGGATTCAGTGTACTCTTCGTACTGTCGATCCAGGGCTGCCTTAACAGCACCGTCGACAAGAGCTTTCAGTTCCGCGCCCGTCAAATGAATCTGGGCATTATCATTTTCGTCTTCCTTCGAGTTGCTATTCACTTCATTGGGATCAGCCATTGTAACTTGAATCTGCTACAGAAGATAACGAAAAAGTTTTATTTAGGAGTTTATTATGGAATTATCTTTTATGGCAATTCCTTAACCATGGTAACAGAGACCATATCCGGTTAATTTGTTACTCACTTTTATTTAGGATTTGAATATAACTTATCCTAATTACAAACAATATTGTTAGTGGCATAATAGCCTAGTCACAAGGACGTTTTTATAATATTAGCCGGGATTACAGAGAATCAAGGCATGAAGGTTTGAACCGTAGTCCTTTTACCTTTTCTGACAGGGAGTCATAGACTACAACCGCCTTTTGTCTTATATGACAATAAATTTGGCCCGTAGGTACTACATCACTAATGGATGTTTAATAAATGATCATCTTTATTGACGATTTAGCCCATGATTTACAAATCATTAATTTGGGCTTTGGAATCCTTAAAAGGATCCTTATATAAGAATGACGCGTGCGATTTTAACGAATCACATTTGCCATTAACGTTAACATGATTACAGAGGTTAACTTGGAATTTGAATCTTTTAATCAGGTCTTACCATCTTGGCCGGATCTTATAAAGACACCTGGCTAGGTTTCACTCTTAAGATTCTTTATTTAGGCAGATTAATTTAAAAAAGAATGTATTTTGATTTATTTCATATATAATAACAAAGTGAAATTCATAACGTAACATTCCATAGATTTCAAATATGATTACACGCTACCCTAAACGGGACTTTTTAAATAAATAATTACCTACGCAGAGGTTTATAGAAAAACAAGTCCACGCAGGGACCAAATACATAGATAGATGTCCGCGCAGGGACTAACAGATAAGTCCACGTAGGGACTGAAATACGATAAATGTCCACGCAGGGACTAAATTGCAAATACAGCAATACATAAGGAGACTAATGGTCTCGTTTCTTCCTCCCTTTTAGTAGGTTTGCTAGGCCCTTGAGAAATCCACGATTACTCTTACGTTCTTGTTCGAAGTCTCGTTCCACACGGTTTAGACGGTGGAGTATTTCTTCTTGCTCCGGAGGAGAAAAACGTGGCTGCTGCGACGGTTGCTGAACCGGAGGTCTAGGAGGTATTGGATACCCATGAGCTGAGTAATCTGGTCTCCAAGAGGTTCCATGGAGAGCATTATAATTAGCCGCTACCACGTATGGATCGGCATCATAGTTATAGTTGTAGTGCGTGTGAGTCGGCTGCTCAAACGGATTGTATGCGGTGGAACCGCCATATGCTGGTATCGGATTATCATATCTGAATGGTGGCGGAGGTGGTGCAACTGGTGCAGAATTTACCTCTGCAGGGTGACCCGAAGGTTCCCCTAATTGTGGTTCTTCTTCAGGCACTGACGGAAAGTGACTCGCACTCGAGTGGCGAGGGGTGCTGAAATGGAATTCCCCTCCTCGGGTGGACATCCGTGCGCCTGATCTTCTACGCCTTGGCGGATCTAGAATTACTGGTTGAACTGGTGGCGGCGGCGGTGGCGTAACTGCCACAAACCGCGAATCCTCGGAAGGATCTTGTTGCTGTTGTTGGTCATGAGGCGAGAAGTGATGAGATGGCGTGAAGTACCAATTACACTGGTCAAACCTCGCCTGGTAGCTGTCGGGACCTTGATAGGGTGTTCCATGAAAGGATGACCCATCAGAGATCTCGATTGGGTGATTGGGAGTACCCCTTGCAGGCTCGACGGGGTCTGTATCCTCGTACATATCCACTGCATTATCTTCGGAAAAGTGATCCTCTGGTCCTAAAGGGTTATACCCTATTGGCTCTTGGACATAATCCGCCGGGTTAAACTGTCCCACGAAGAAAGGTGAAGGATCGCCATAAGAACGGTGCGAAGCAGATCGCTAGAGAGGTATAAATGATGGTTGAGGGTTATTGGGGTCATTTTCTGAGTTTGGTCCGAAGGAATGGCGGTACGAAGGTGTTGAGCTATGTGAGGTAGAATGTCTCGCAGGTTTAAAGAGGTTTCTTCTTCGTCTCTGTGGTTCCTCACTTCTTGTACTGGAAGGAGCTCGCATGTTCGAAGGACTAGCCTCGTGATCATTGTGAGTAATGATCGTCCCTTTGCCTCTTCCTCCTCTTCCTCATCTGATTGCCGGTGGCATATTTCCTGCTTTCAAAACTTTAAATAACAATAAACAATAAAAAGACAAACTGGAATAACAAGTTCGAATTTGTCCTATGTTTTTGTCTAGACTCAAGTATGTGCAATTGTGTAACTGAGATTAAACACATAGGCTAGTTTTTAATTCACTCAGTGTTGGCTCTGATACCAACCTGTCACACCCCGATTTCCACGTGTCTCACCGGTGGGCCCGGTGGGGGATTATCGTGACGTAGTTGGCAACAATATAGTCAAACCACACAATATATGAATGCACAGCGGAAGCATAAGATAATAATATTTCAACCATTGTTTGTAATATCAAATGTATTACGAATAGTCGAAAAGTATCCACAGAGGATCAAAAATAAAAATATAAGTATTGTTCAACAGACGAAGGCATCTTAAGCTTGCGAGACTTTTTGGGAAAATACGTCAGTTTACACTGGTAAATACATTCAACCGACACTTTTGAAAAAGGTTTATTAAAATTGATTTGAATGCTCAAGGCACAAACTCTTTTATAACTTGGGAGAATTATTTAAATATATAATCTTGTGAACGAATTACATGTTCCTTATGCGTTCAGTAGCCCGAATCTTGTCCGGGTTAAAGATCAATAGACACACCACATAGTATATAATCGTGGCGGGTAACCAACGGCTATATCTTTATAATTATGGACATAATGCCGGGTGTACGCCTACACCCGAATGTCAAGGTCGTGGCCATTTCGTAAAATGCTGCCAAGGATATCCGGGACATGGTCATTAACCCCCCAAAGGCGTTTAAGTAAACAAAACTGTTTAAACGAACCGATCAAATTATTCAACCACCAAACGATGGAATATTTGATGCTCGACCAAGCGGTATTTTATATACCGTAACCCAAGCCTGTATAATGAAAAATAAGTTAAAAGTATTTACCTTTGCAAGTATAAATCCTTAATCGAAATAAATTGCAGATAGCTTTTACTGGTCTCCTATTCTGGAACGGAGGTTTAAAATAACCTATTAGAATCCGAACGGGTCTTTAATTTAGCCGTAGCTTAGACCGGTCAGTTTCAACGGATAGTTACGGTTTAATCGCGTGAAAGGCGAAAACCATGAGTGGAATGTGATTTGGACCCAACAAGTTTGGAGACTTGTTTTATATGGGTATAATAATCACACTCTGGATTTTGGGTTCAAAACAATATGGTTTGACCCGTTTCGGCTAGTTTATGTAAACTAGTTACATAAGCCGAACCGCGCGCGCAAATGGCGTAACGGGTAACCGTAAGAGTCCTACACTGGTTTCCTAAGTCAATATACTTTAAATAGGTTGGGGTATCAGTAGGATACCTTTCGTAATGCCCGTAACGAGTTTAAATCCGTTTTATGCCCCGTAGGGGTATTTCGGTCTTTTTAAAGATCATAAAAGAGGTTTCTGAGTTCTACAGGAAATCTGAGTTTCCCGAACAGTTTATAAAGTCTAAAATACTTTATTTATTATTTAAAATCAGTAGCAACTGGAATCGGGTCAAAAGACCTTGTAGAACTCAAGTTATGGCCAAAAAGGGTATATTCGGTAATTACCGAACCGATGCCATAACCGCAGGTTATGAGCAGGTCAAAAATAATTAAAAATCTTTAAAAATCCCAAAATATTATTCTACATCAGTTTGTAAAAGTTTTGGTGTCGAAATCTGGGTTTAGATAGGCGTTATGCTAATTGCGCTACTAAATTACTAAAGTTTCCGAAATTTGCGCTATTTAGCATAACTCCCATTCTGGACCTCGGATTGACGTGAAATTTTAGGGACATGCTTAGAAATCAGTAACTAAGGTTATGATCCTTTCATATGTCCGAAATTCTCGTTTTAATTTAAAAAGGGCGTTACGATCAACTTTGAAGCATTTAACGGAATTGTGTAAAAGACTCGGACAAACAATGAACCGGTCACAGAGGTTTATACCATCATGTAACCTGGTCCTAAGAGAGTCCTAAGGCATATCTATATAATACTTTAATGGGTCAGAACTGAAGTCAAAGCAAAAGTCAAAGCTTTGTGACTTTCGGCTCCGAACCGGGTCAAAACAGTAAATGGTCGGATCAAACAAGCTTACACTAGTTAATATACTTATTATCATGTTTTACGAGTGTTTAAACAGGTTACACATCATCTACATTACTGATTATGCATTAAATCGCAAAATAGCATTTCTGTTGACTTTTTCTAAGCACGTTTGACTCGACATTCGGACTAGTTAGAGTGGGAATCAGAGGGTGCCCTTTTAGGGGTTTAAAGCCTACATGATTACCATCATATAACTATCTTTGATTCGACTAACCACTGGACCATTTGTGATTTATCGCAAAGTCAATCGTTAATTACGACGGATTGACTTTTAAGCTAAACTAAGCAAAAACTAAGCCATAAAAGGGTAGGCACACTTACAGAAGCTTGGTGCACGACTAAGGATGTTAGAGGAATCCTTGAGAGCTCCAGAGATGATCAAGAGAGCAGGTTTGAGGTGTGATTCAATTGTGTGCAATGTAGTGCCTTTTATAGTGAATAATTGGGCTCAAGATCATTACAACTCACCCTACAATGGATCATGGATGATCAGCAGGTGGCCCTGGGTGCTAGGGGGCATGTAGAGGGCGCCCATGCTTCAATAAATAGGGGGCATGTAGAGGGCGCCCATCCTACTGATACCCCAACCTCTTTAAAGTATATTGACTTCGTAACCATTTAAGTCCACCTCGTAACCATTTCAGTCCCTGTACTAACAGAATAAATGGATTGAAATGGTTACGAAAGTGAAACCACAGGGATTGAAATGGTTATGAAAGTGAAACCACAGGGACTGAAATCGCAATTTTTTAACTAATGGACTGAAATAGTGATTTTTGACAAACCACAGGGACGAAAACAGTAATTAACTCATAAATAAATGTCATAATTTATTAACTAAATGAATGTAATTTCATTGTATTGTTGACATCATCATTTTAGTTCATTTTGTATTATTATTTATACTACCTTATTAAGTAAATTAGGTTTTCTATCCTTTTGGTAATTTACATTGTTTATACATTTTGAAGCAACATGTACAAGAGAGCCAAACTATTTTAGAGGGGGTAAACTTTTGCATTGTCCAAAAATTTTAAGACCCTTTAAGGACATTTTAGGGATTTTGACACCTATAATTAAGATGACAATTGAAGAGTTTAAATGAAATGTTATTCGAAATAAATTATCACATTGAACTCTAGAACCCTACATTTATAGATATAGAATTACTTGAAGACGCTTGATTTTCATTGTTGGGTAGCATGCATAATATAAATTGGGTTTCGTTGTCTGAATGCGATGGAACCAGAGCAAGCAACAAGAAAAAAACGTCGTCAACACCCAAGAGCCGATGTTTCTCACTGGTCATTGGTCGGATCTTTGCTTCCGCCGATCAACAATCATCGTCTCATTCTCTACCTTGCCGATTGTGATATGGGCGCGTCAAAATCCATTTGGTTAAATAAGATGGTTGTTGTTTTAACGTATTTAGTTTTTGAAAATCGTTTGGGTTAAGGATATTTGTGCAAGTTACTTATAAAAGGGTCGATTTGGGTTAAGGATATTTGTACCGAATATACCTGGTACCGGTTCACTACCGTTTTTTACCTTCATATACCGGTACCGTAACCGGTATTTTCGGTATCAGTACCGACTCTGTATCGGTTGGCACCGAGCTCATCCCTACCCCTGAAACTAAAAAAAGAAACAATTAAAAGTTGAAGAAAGTCAACAAAAAAAGTTGTACGATACCGTTGTTCGTACGGTAACCGTGATCAGGGATGAGCAAATGGTACCGGGTAGCAGCACTGAATTTCCCGAACCAAAAGATTTCCAAAATCAATTCGGCACCAACTTTTGTTGTTTTCTATATTAGTGCTGGTTTTTACCTTCATGTACTGATACCGAACAGGACCGTCCCGGTATTTTCGATACCAGTACTGGTTCGATATCGGTTGACACAAAGCTTATCCCAACCCTTGATATTAAAAAAAGGATTAAAGTTAAAAAGTAAAAAAATAACTATAATTATAATATTAAAATAATAAAAGAATTAAAAAAAACTATATATTATTATAGTATTAAAATCACTATTCATTTCAATTCGTTTATTAATATATAACTAGTAGATGCGCCGCCCGCTTTGCGGGGCGATGGCCGAATAATTCTCAATCAATTAAAAAAAGACTACTATAATTTTGCTATGAGAAAAAAAAACGATGATAAGACGGTAATTTTGGGCTCAGGGCAAAACTGTAATTTCTCAGGACTAATGAGCCAGTGTTAGGCAGCTAGAGTTATGTGCCGCCCGCTTTGCGGGGCGCTAAACCGAGTATTTCTTAGGTTAATAACATGTACGCCTTTATGTCGGTTAGTTATACATGCTACTTATAACACGATATGAAAAAAGATACATCAACTTAACCAATTAAAGAAAAACAGTACCATAGTTATGAAAAAAATTAACTTAAACGATGACAAGCGTGTAATTTAGTAGTATTTTAGCTGCGGGCGAAATCGTAATTTTTAGCTGGGGGCAAAATCGTAATTTTAAACTGGGAACCAAATCGTAATTTGGCAGGACTCTAGCTGAGGGCAAAACCATATTTTTATTTTGAACTGAGGGCAAAAGTGTATTTTTTTAACTGAGGGCAAAATCGTAAATTTAAGTTAGGACAAAAGCAAAATTTTATTTTGAATCGAGGGCGAAATTGTAATTTTACACCTGGGATAAAATTGTAATTTAGCATCACCTATAAATAACTATTATATGAAAAAAGAAAAAAAAAAACAAAAGTCAAGTGCCGCAAAAGTGGCCAATCATTTCATACAACTATTGCCTGACGTCATCTCAACTTGAGATTGTATATGTTGAGAATAATAATATATAATATATAGTAATATATTGTAATAATTAAATAAATGCTTTTAAATAAGGATGAACATTTGGTACTGGTACCAAACCATATCAGGTATATTCGGTACTGGTACTAGTTCCTATTTTCCTTGTTTTTTGGTACCGGTACCGAACCGGTATATTCGGTACCAGTACCACTTTTTCATATTTTTCGGTACCGGTACCGATTCGGTATCGAACGGGTACCGTGCTCATCCCTACTTTCAAAATATTCCATATATAAAAATAAGTAACTTTTTCATGCATAAACACTTGTAACTTGTGTTTTGGGAATTTTTCAAAAAAAAAAAAAACTTGATATTATAGTTTTAACCCAAAGGTTTTTACCATTTGCAATTTTAACGCTGCAAATTTTTTTTTAACTTTAATTCAAAACTTTTCATTATTTGCAATTTAACTTCACAACTTTTGTCAATTATACTTTTCGTCTTTGGTTTAACGTTTTTACGTTTCGTTACGTATAGTTCTAAATTTTTCAAGTTAATATGACGAAATGTACGAGTGTGGTTCAACTTTTTTATGTTTTGTTTCAAATTTTGTAAGTTAACACGGCGCAACGTACATGTGTGGTTTATCGTCGCAACACGCAGATCCTAGGTCGAGTCCGTGTTGGTGGTCTATCACGGTTGTGTGACATTAGTACTATTTGACACCATTTTACGTCATGCCAGAACGCGGGGTATGCTTTCTGGGTTTTCCAAAGGAAAAATTGATTATTTTTACTTTTCACCCAAAAGTATTTCATAAATTACTTTTATCTCAAAACTATTTGCTTTTTTTACTTTTAACCCAAAAGTTTTTATCTTTTACAATCTATTCTCACAACTTTTTTTACTTTCAACTTTGATCCTTTATAGTTTTCATTTTCCGCAAATTTTCCGATTTATGCTTGATTCTAAATTTTGTGACTTAACACATCGCAACGTGCGTCTTTGGTTTAACGTGTTTCGTTCTAAATTTTGCGAGTTAACACGACGCAACGTGCGTGTATGGGTGAACGTTTTTACATCGTCTATTTTATTTCCATTTGACAGGTTTAACATAACGTGCGGGTCCTAGATCGACTTAGTTATAACTAAATAATCCCCGCCGCATTACGGCGGGTCTCAATTCTAGTTTATGTAAAATAACATTAATATATCTTTCAAATTAAATAATTTATTAGAAGTTGACACGTGATATCTAATATTTAATAGAAGAAAAAAGAGCCTGAAAACTAAATTTTAGGTGTCTTCAAATTACTAGCACATGTCTTCCATTATTCTTATTTATTAGACATGGAAGATGGAATATATAAAACAGGGTCAGGAGAAAACGCTCAAAAGTATGAGAACGGTGAGAATGAATCCTGGCCCAACACGTGACACGCGGCATAGAGAATGGCGGAGGGGTTTTTTTGTCTTTTTATCTTCTGCTTTTTCAGTTCCGCCTTCCCCAATATTGTTTTATTTTTTAGGGTTTAAGATTTTTGGCGTTAACCAAATTCAATAATTAATGGGGTTTTAACGATTTCATTGTATTAACATTTCGGCGTTTATGGCGTTTTTCAAATTGTATGCCATTAGAACCCCAGGGGGGTCAGAAAATGTATCTGAATGGCGTTTTTTCAAGGCATTTTAAACAAGATGGCCATTGTTATATTTTTTTTATATTCATTTTGGCGTTTGTGGTATCTTGGCGTTTTACAATTGTAAAATTATATTACAACCACGGGGAAAAAATAGAAGCGAAGAAAATAAATTAAAAATCATTATCGGATCTCTCTTCACAATTTTCACTGTCATCAGTCTCTCTCTTCTTTAATAGTACAAGAACTGTCACCAAATATGTGACGTTATATGTAAAACTTAACAAACCCATCGGTTTGATTATTTTGCCTGCTCGTCTGTTGAAGTGGCTTTTTCTGGATGTTTAAGTACATAGATCTATGACGTGTGAGTGAGTTTTTCGCTTTTTCTTCATCTTGATCTTCATCTTTATACCCACTCTTCAGTGTCATTGATCTCTATTCCTCATCCAAGCCTTATTCAAGAACAAAGAACACAAAATGACATTCGATTGTCATCAGTATCTTTTTCTTGAAGATTTGTCCATCTCATGCAGCAAAATCTTTCTGAGTTACTCCTCTCAGCTAACAATCCATTCAGTGAAACTTTACGAAGAACAATACTGAATATCCAAGATAGCATATTAGCCATCTTTGATTTTTTTAATTTTTTGGCGTAGGTTAGGCGGTGCATTATTATAATAAAGTATTCGTCATTTCAGTTACTGTTTGCAATTATTGTTTTTGATAAGCTTTTTTCTCTAAAGTCTGTAACACGTCCCGTCTTTCAAGTTTGGCGTTTTAGATTCTAATATAATAAATTTTCCGTCTCTTCATTTTTACTGTTTTGTAGTTACTGTTTCTAGTTACATTTTCAAGTAGGCCTGACAATAAAAACCCATTTGGGTTTTTTGGGTCATTTTAAAAATGAGGGTGAGTTAGAATGGGTTAAGAAATAATTAAGGATGGGTCAGGATGGGTTATATGATATCTATTTAAAATAATTCGTGGGTCACGATGGGTATTATGCTCGCTAAAAGGATAACTCAAAAAATAGCATCACAGGCAGATTCTTAATCCGAACACACCGTAAACGTTGGCTTCAAAAATAATAAAAATTTTTAAAATAATAAAAAAAATTAAAACATTCTAAAAAAATCAAAAAAATTCTAAAAAAATAATAATAAAAAATCCAAAAAAATTCTAATAAACCATAAAAATAATAATAAATCCAAAAATCTAAAAAATAAAAAATTAAAAAAATTCTAAAAAATCAAAAAAATAATAAAAAATAAAATAAATTTTAAAAAATCAAAATAATTATAAAAAATCCAAAAAATTATAAAAAATTATAAAAAATAAAAAAATATATAAAAAATCCAAAAAATAAAAAAAAATCTAAAAAATCAAATAAGTTCTAAAAAATAATAAAAAATCCAAAAAATACTAAAAAATAAAAATTATAAAAAATCCAAAAAATTCTAAAAAATCAAAAAAAAAATTCTAAAAAATAATAAAAAATCCAAAAAATTCTAAAAAATCATAAAAATTATAAAAAATCCCAAAAAATTCTAAAAAATCAAAAAAATTCAAAAAATTCCAAAAAAAATCAAAAAAAAAATATAAAAACAATAAAAAATCCAAAAAAATACTAAAAAAGAAAAAATTATAAAAAACCCAAAAAATACTAAAAAATAAAAAAAATCTAAAAAATCAAATAAATTATAAAAAATCCAAAAAATTCTAAAAATAAAAAAAATCTAAAAAATCAAAAAAATTATAAAAATCCAAAAAATTCTAAAAAATCATAAAAATTATAAAAAAATCCAAAAAATTCTAAAAAATCAAAAAAAATTCAAAAAAATCCAAAGAATTCTAAAAATCCAAAAAATCCTAAAAAATAAAAAAATCAAAAAATTAAAAATATAATAAAAAATCAATAAATTCTAAAAAATAAAAAAAAAACAAAAAAATAATAATAAAGTATTCGTCATTTCAGTTACTGTTTGTAATTATTGTTTTTGATAAGCTTTTTTCTCTAAAGTCTGTAATACGTCCCGTCTTTCAAGTTTGGCGTTTTAGATTGTAATATAATAAATTTTCCGTCTCTTCATTTTTAATATAAAAAAGAAAATTTCAAGTTTGATTTTTATTTTTTTTTATTTTCTGGGTTTTTCATAATAATTTTCCAAAGTAATTTTATGAGTGAAATGCACGGATAGTCCTTGTGGTTTGGTGAAATTTCACCTTTAGTCCCCAACTTTTCAGAATTACACTCTTAATCCTTATGGTTTGACAAGTTGTTACTCGGATAGTCCCTAAAGCAGATGAAGGTTACTTGGATAGTCCCTGTGGTTTGACAAGTTGTTACTCGGATAGTCCTTGTCATTTCACACCCACTTTACCAGAAAAACTAACCTCCATCCGCTTTGTGGACTATTCGAGTACAACTTGTCAAACCACAGGGACTAAGAGTGTAATTTTGAAAAGTTGGGGACTAAAGGTGAAATTTCACCAAACCACAGGGACTATCCGTGCATTTTACTCTACTCTAATTTTATTATAGTTTGGTAGTTTTTGGGGGCGTTTTACATCATGATAGCGTTTTAACAAGCATTTTGGCTGTTTGGCATTTTTATTATATATGACGTTTTTATTATATAACAATCAACTGAAAAAGAAAATTAAAAAAAAAGAATATATAAACAATTAATCTTCCAAATCTTCACTGTCACCAGTCTCTTTCTTCTTTTTTGAATCATCTTAACTGGCTGGTTCGACTTTCGTATGATTCATTTTGTTTTTCAAGTAGTTTTTTTTGTGGCTGTTTGGAAGCACAAAGTCTGACATCAGCATCTTTTTTTTGAAGATTTGTCCATCTCATGCAGCAAAATGTTATTGAGTTTAGACCCTTCAACCAACAATCTTGAATTTTCCAGTGAACGATGTTTGATTTTTTAACTTTTTTGGCGTTATACCGATAAAAAGAACGCCACCAAATAAAAGCACCTTAAACCTCAAAATTTGGTCATGCTAAAATCAATAATGTTTTGCCGTATGAGATGGACAACATTGTTATTCCTCGGTTAAGAAATATAACTGACAATGTTGTCCACCCCATACAGCTAAACTTTATTGACAACAAACCTCAATAATGTTTTTGTATGTTTTGGCGTTATAAATTGGATGAAAGTTGAGGATAAGTCAATAAGATTTTACTCAATGAAATGGACAATAGTCTCACTTAAGGATTTTGTCTATTACATTGAGCGAAAGCTTACAGACAACCAAACTGAATTTCAAAAAACGTTTTGGTTTAGAAGATATTTGATGTTTGGGTTTTTTGGCGTTTCTAAGACGAATGGTATATATTAAATATGGCGTTTGGGGTTTTGTGTGTGTTTTTAATTGAAGGTCTGAGATGTTGTATATATAGGATTTTTTGGCGGTTTTTTAGGCGGGATTTTATTATAATTAAGTTTGGCGTTTTATATCTAATGTCATTTTTTATTAGAATGGTCTGTGATTTTTGTTTAGCGTTTTATTTTCATGAGATGGCGTTTTGTGTGGAGAAGTCAAAAGACCCTTTTACCCTTAACGAAGCGCGTCCACGTAATAAAATTGATGTTATTTACGAAAACGTCACCGCGCTAATCTAGTCCATAGATTGTTTTGATCGGACGATCCATAAGCGTTCTCACCGTTCTCACACTTTCTACCGTTTTCTCTAAATCCCAACCCTATATATATATATATATATATATATATATGTGCGAGAACCGCGAGAACCAATGTGAACACAACCTAAAATAGCTAAAAGAACTAACACCCCCCCCCCCAAAAAAAAAAAACCTAACCCCCCCCCCCCCTCAAGCTAAAATGCTAAAAACTAAACCCCCAAATAACCTAAAAAAATTAAAAAAAAATAAAAAAAGCACACAATTTTTTTTTAATATTTTTTACATTAAAATCGCTACTTTTAGTAGCCAAAAAAAATATTAAAAAAATCTTTTTTGTGTGTTTTTTAGCTATTTTTAGGTATTTTTGGTTGTGTTCACATTGGTTCTCGCGGTTCTCGCAATAAAGGGTGGTTCCTAACGGATCCTTCTCATATATATATATATATATATATATATATATATATATATATATATAGGGTCGGGATTTAGAGAAAACGGTAGAAAGTGTGAGAACGGTGAAAACGCTTATCGATTGTCCGATCAAAACAATCTATAGACTAGATTGACGTGGTGACATTTTCATAAATAACATCAATTTTATTACGTGGACGCGCTTCATTAAGGGTAAAAGCGTCTTTTGACTACTTCAAACAAACGCCATCTCATGAAAATAAAACGTCAAAACAAAAATCACAAAGCATTCTGCTAAAAACGCCATTAGATATAAAACGTCAAACTTAATTATAGTAAAATCCCGCCTAAAAAAACCGCCAAAAAAAAATCCTATATATACAACAACTCAGACCTTCAATTAAAAAACACACACAAAAACCCCGAACGCCATATTTAATATATGTCATTCGACTGATAAACGCCAGAAAAACCAAACATCAAATATATTGCTGTCAATAAAGTGTAGCTGTATGGTGTGGACAACATTGTCAGTTATCTTTCTTAACTGAGGATTAACAATGTTATCCAACACCATACAACAACACTTTATTGATTTTAGCATGATCAAATTTACAGTTTTAAGATGGTTTATTTTGTGGCGTTCTTTTTCTTGGTAAAACGCCAAAAAAGATAACATTTTGGCTGAAAGGGTGTAAACTCAATAACATTTTGCTCCATGAGATGGACAAAATTATAGAAAAAGAGGCTGATTTCATACGAAAGTCGAAACAGCCTGTGAAGATGCTTCAAAAGAAGAAAGAGACTGGTGTCAGTGAAGATTTGGAAGATCAATATTTATTTTGTTTAATTTTCTTTTTCAGTTGATTGTTATTTAATAAACAACGCCATATCTAATAAAAACGTCAAAAAGGCAAATGTCTTACACCTTTGGCGTTTATCAAACCATCATAAAATTACTTTGGACAAGTATTATAAAAAAAAACTTTTCTATGTATTCTTTTTTTTATTTTCCTTTTCAGTTGATTATTGTATAATAAAAACGCCATATATAACAAAAACACCAAAACAACCAAAATGCTTGTTTAAACGATATCATCCCGTTAAACGCCCCCAAAAACTCCCAAACTATAATAAAATTAGTTTGAAAAAGTATTGTAAAAAACCCAAAAAAAAAAATAAAAAAAAACTTGAAAATGTAACTAGAAACAGTAACTTCTAATCAGAAAAACTGAAGATAGGGAAAATTTATTATATTAGAATCTAAAACGCCAAATTTGAAAGATGGGACGTGTTACAGACTTCAGAGATAAAGCTTGTCAAAAACAATAATTACAAACAGTAACTGAAAAGACGAATACTTTATTATAATAACACACCGCCTAACTTAGGCGCCAAAAAGAGATTCTATAAAATGATACGTCTCAGCAACTTCCATTTGATCAGACGAAAAAAACAAACGCCAATACTACTAAATACCACTCACTGTAAAACGCCAAAAAAATCAAAAATGGCTAATATGCTTTCTTGGATATTCAGTATTGTTATTCGTCAAGTTTCACTGAATGAATTATTACCGGAGGCGAGTAACTCAGTAAGATTTTGCTGCATGAGATGGACAAAAATTTAAGAAAAAGATACTGATGCCAGTCATATGGCATTTTGTATTTTTTTGTTCTTGAAAAAGGCTTGGATGAGGAGAAGAGATCAATAACACTGAAGAGTTGGATGATTATAAAGATGAAGATCAACATGAAGAAAAAACGAAAAACCCGCCCACACGTCATAGATCTATGTCCCCAAACATCCACAAAAAAGCCACTTCAACAGACGAGCAGGCAAAATAATCAAACCGATGGGTTTGTTAAGTTTTACATAAAACGCCATATTTTTGGTGTCAGTTCTTGTACTATTAAAGAATAGAGAGACTGTTGACAGTGAATATTGTGAAGAGAGATCCGATTAGGATTTTTAATTTATTTTCTTCGCTGGTATTTTTTTTTACTGTGGCTGAAATATAATACAATAATTGTAAAACGCCAAGATAACCAAAACAACAAAATGTTTATAAAAAATAATAGAACAATGGGTCAACTTGTTTAAAACGCCTTGAAAAACGCCATTCAAATAGATTTCCTGACCCCCTGGGTTACAATGGCATACGATTTGAATAAACGCCATAAACGCCAAAATGTTAATACGATGAAACCATTAAACGCCATTAATTATTGAATTTGGTTAACGCCAAAAATCTTAAACCCCAAAAATTCAAACAATATTCGGAAAAAACGGAACTGGAAAAGCAGAAGATGAAAGGACAAAAAAGCCTCTCCGCCCTTCTCTATGCCGCGTGACACGTGTTGGACCAGGAAGCGTTCCCACCGTTCTTATACTTTTGAGCGTTTTCTCCTGATCCCGTTTCTATATATATATATATATATATAGTGGAGGGTTCAAATGAGAAGAATTTTTTTGTAAGAAGAAAAAAGAAGAAGTTTCAACCAAAAAAATGCTTCATTTTACTTTATTTAATATTTACATTTTACTTCATTTTACTTTATTTAATATATATATATATATATATATATCGCATGTACACATGAAACTACAAAGTCGCATGTTATAACACGTATTTTGCATGTTGATAAATGATTCGCGTACACAATGTAAGTTAAGCCATTTTATACGTAAACCGATCTATATATATAATATTTTTAGATATATATGTGGCGTATTGAATTGTTCTCCTAAAAAAATTATATAATAAAATCCTAATTTTAAATGGTAAAGGTTTAAACCTATAAATTTTATTAATTTAAATTGTTACAATTAGAAAATAAAAGTAGCAGTCAAACGAAATTAAACCTAAATTTAATATTTATAAGTTAAAACAACCACAGGATAAATTATAAAGTATATAAAGTATGCAACATAAAACTTACTAATTTACCCTATATTAATTTTGTTTAACATGGAGGAGTTAGTTATTTTTAACTAAGAGTTAATTACTGTTTTCGTCCCTGAGGTTTGTCAAAAATAACGGTTTCAGTCCATTAGTTTAAAAATTGCGATTTCAGTCCATTAGTTTCATTTTCATAACCATTTCAGTCCACTAACTTAACTCCATCCATTTATTTTGTTAACTTTGAGTTAACTAACTAATTCAGGGACGGTTTGCGTCAGTTTTAGAAACACAGGGACTTAAGTGTAAACTCTAAAACATTAAAACAAAAAAATAGTAAATTCCAAAAAATCAAAAAAAATCCAAAAAATCAAAAAAATTCCAAAAAAACCAAACAAATTCCAAAAAATTCTAAAAAATAATAAAAATTCTAAAAAATCATAAAAATTCTAAAAAATTCTAAAAATACAAAAAATCCGTTTCGGCGCGAACTGTTTTGAACCCGAACCATTTCGAGCTTAACCGTTTCGACGCGAACCGTTTCGACCTGTACCATTTCGACCCGAACCGTTTCGAGCTGAACCGTCCGTATCGTTTCGATCGGAACCGTTTCGAGCTGAACCGTTTCGACGCGAACCGTTTCGACCCGTACCGTTTCGAGCCGAACCGTTTCGACCCGTACCGTTTCGAAGCCGAACCGTTTCGAGCTGAACCGTTTCGAACCGAACCGTTTCGAACCGAACCGTTTCGAGCTGAACCGTTTCGAACCGAACCGTGTCGTATCGAACCGAACCGTTTCGAACCGAACCGTTTCGAGCTGAACCGTTTCGAACCGAACCGTTTCGAGCTGAACCGTTTCGAACCGAACCGTGCCGTATCGAACCGAACCGTTTCAAGCTGTACCGTTTCGACGCGAACCGTGCCGTATCGAACCGTGCCGTATCGAACCGAAACGGTTCGGCTTCGAAACGGTTCGAGTCGAAACGGTACGGTTCGATACGGTTCAGCTCGAAACGGTTCGGTTCGATACGGCACGGTTCGGTTCGAAACGGTACGGCTTGAAACGGTTCGGCTTCGAAACGGTACGGGTCAAAACGGTTCGGTTCGAAACGGTTTAGCTCGAAACGGTTCGGCTTCGAAACGGTACGGGTCGAAACGGTTCGGCTCGAAACGGTACGGGTCGAAACGGTTCACGTCGAAACGGTTCAGCTCGAAACGGTTCGGGTCGAAACGGTACGGACTGTTCAGCTCGAAACAGTTCGGGTTCGAAACAGTTCGCGCCGAAATGGATTTTTTGGATTTTTTAGAATTTTTTAGAATTTTTATGATTTTTTAGAATTTTTATTATTTTTTAGAATTTTTTGGAATTTGTTTGGTTTTTTGGAATTTTTTTGATTTTTTGGAATTTACTATTTTTTTTGTTTTAATGTTTTAGAGTTTACACTTAAGTCCCTGTGTTTTTAAAACTGACGCAAACCGTCCCTGAATTAGTTAGTTAACTCAAAGTTAACAAAATAAATGGATGGAGTTAAGTTAGTGGACTGAAATGGTTACGAAAATGAAACTAATGGACTGAAATCGCAATTTTTAAACTAATGGACTGAAACCGTTATTTTTGACAAACCTCAGGGACGAAAACAGTAATTAACTCTTTAACTAAGGTGAGTGCTCTCTCTCACCATCAACATCACTTGTCACTATACCCTAATCCTTGATCACTGGGTGCATATCAACACCACATCATCATATTCTCCCATCCGTCACCTCCTTTCCAGAATTTACATTATACCATCTCTGATCCTCGCCCATTTTATATAATTTTAAATCAAATAAAGAAGAGAGAGAGAGAAAGAAGAAGAAGAAGAGAGCACGGGGAGGAGGGAGCCCGGAATTTCACAAAAAAAGGAGATGCCGCGGTGTTCCATGGTCTCCTGGCTCGCCACCTCAGCACCACGAGAGCTTCCCTGATATTATACCACTCAGTCTTAGAATCAGGCTTTGTTAGATGGGTAGCTAGCTAGGTATTCAAGGGTTCATTATATGGTTTCGATCCCTATACCTTCTATTGTTAGTCGCTTATAATATGGTTTCGATCCTTATACCTTCTAACTTATTCTTAGTCACTTATACCGTTATAAGAAAACTCATTTAATCAATAGTGTAACAAGTGAATTATTATTTAACTTGACAAAAGAGTAAGTTTGCCACCTCTTACGTCAAGGTACATAAACTATATAATGTAAAGAGTTAATTACTGTTTTCGTCCCTGAGGTTTGTCAAAAATTACGGTTTCAGTCCATTAGTTTAAAAATTACGATTTCAGTCCATTAGTTTCATTTTCGTAACCATTTCAGTCCACTTTTCAAACGGCGTTTGTTTTATGCAGTTAATGGAAGCACGTGCTTGTCACGTGATGGGCAATTTAGAGATGAATTAGGGGTCAGGGTTTGGATGAATAAGGGGTAGGTGGTGTTTAATACAACTGGGTTTGTGAGAATTGGAATGGAAATGACCAAATTGCCCATCACGTGACAAGCACGTGCTTCCATTAACTACATAAAACAAACGTTGTTTGAAAAGTGGACTGAAATGGTTACGAAAATGAAACTAATGGACTGAAATCGCAATTTTTATACTAATGAATTGAAACCGTTATTTTTGACAAACCTCAGGAATGAAAACAGTAATTAACTCTAATGTAAAATAGAGTAGTAAACCAAGGCAACCTTGCTTTCACATAGTTAGTGGAGGGTTATCGATAATTTTATCCTAGCCGGACCAGAAATTCCTTTTATAGCTTTATGTATATATATTTTTTTAAAAATTTAAAACTATAGTTTTTTCTAGTTTTTTTAGAACGTTCTAACCGAGCCGAAGACTCCAACCAGCAGACCAATAAAATATATGCTGGTTCATGGACTGGTTTTAAAAAATTACTTAGGGTGAGCGGAGTGGTGCGGTGCGGTAAACACCATCGGTAAGCGGTTTACCGATCGGTAACACCGCCGCCGATGGTGTTTACCGATCGGTGAAAGGGGGTGAGCGGTGAAGCTTTACCGATGAGGGGAAGGGGTGTTTGTCAGCTTTTGCCTCCTATGATTGGGTGAAGCTTTACTTATGTGTTTTTTTTAAATAATAGTTTATCTAATCCAAGATAGATAAACCATCGCCAACGTTTTTGAGCATTAGGTAAACAAAATAGGTAAATTAACATGACACTGATTGTGTGAATAGAGAGTTTACCTATTCTAAATAGATAACCACTCCCTTATCTAAATAAAAGTAATCATGACTTGCGTTACCTTTTTAAAGGAGCTATCATTTGCTTGGAGCCTTGGACTACCTTGCTTTGAATTAATTGAACTCTGTGCTTGATGTCACACATTCTAAGTTGACCCTTGATCACCACAAAACACTACTCCCTTTTTTTATGCTTGCTCATCCCCTGTAGGCCATCCGACATAATTTGATCTTTTTTATTGATTTTAAGATGTACCATGTTCCTTAATTTAGGGTACCAAAACAGGCATACAAGAGATGCAGTGGACCATTGCAGTAGACATTCATGGGAGGCAGCCTGCTCCACACATCCTATAAATGTACATGCATCCTTGCATTACTTAAGGCTTTGCAAAAGAGCACCATAATCTAACCTTGTGGTTTAATGATATTTAATATCTTTTTTGGTAAGACAATAAAGCAAAAGAGCACCATAATCTAACCTTGTGGTTTAATGATATTTAATATCTTTTTTGGTAAGACAATAAACAAGTATTATCATCAAAAATAGAATTGACACACATTTTTTTATTAAAATATTACAAAACTAAATTTTTATTTATACTGGTAAGATAATAAACAAGTATTATCATCAAAAATAGAATTGACACACATTTTTTTATTAAAATAATATGAACCTGAATTTTTAATTATCCCTTTTTGTACGGAATTAATATACGCACTACATCCCGTTATATAAATTATTAGTTATTATGGAATATTGATGAAATTGATTGTGATAATGTGAATCAAATTCTATATTTTCTGAAAACTAGAACATATAATAATAAAAATAATATTAAATTACATCATGTGTTTTATATGAAATAATTAGTTACTGGTACGATCAGGATGGAGTTTGAACGAAAACTCGATGGGGGCCGGGCTCTAAAAAATCCAATATTTTACACAAAAAAAAATAAAAAATTTCTAAGAAAATTAACACTACGAGCATAAAAATCGATGAAGGCCGGGGCACCCCGGGCCACCATTAACCTACGCCCCTTGGTACGATCATTAAATTAAGTTAAAACTAAACTTAATGATCCATATTTTTTAAGCTCGTTGTAAAGACCGTTACTCGTCCAACTAAAAGAGCCGAACTACCCTAAAATCGCCACAGTAAGTTTTTTAACTACTTAAAATCAAAACTGGGCATTCTTATATTCATAATCACGCTGGTGCCTTGCTGGTATTTTAGACGATACAATCCATGTTCAAGAATTTACCTACCATCCATTTAAGTAGGACAATGAAGGGGTATGGTCCCAAAAAGCCGCGCAAACCTCCTCAGGTTGCGCGTGAGACCATACTCCTTATTTCAGTAAACTTATTAATAAGGTCCTCGTGCGCCACACTCCACGTTCTATTCTACCCCGCGCGAGGCACGGCACTCAAGAGGCTCAGATATCAGCACTTAGCATGAAACGTTGGAACAAATGAGCATACTAACCCCGCGCGGGTTAGTTTGCTGTCCAACAAGAACCACACAGTAAGGAAGCGCACGGCTACCTACAGTGGTACACAAGGTACAAGTGGCAGTAAAAGGAGCCAATGAGCGTCCAGCAGGCTCTGTTCAATCGTGCGCCACGATCGTCTGACGAGAAGTACACAAGGACGCCTACGTGGCACCAATCAGAGGACGGAGACAACTGTCCCACGATCTCCACTTGTCTGCTGATGACAGAAGGACAACAAGGCCGACAGCAGTGACACGTGGCTCCAATCAAGGTGCGCCAGCACCGAGGAACGTCTAGAAGCCACTAAGCGGTCGACGCCAGTGAGACAAAGAGCATATCCGTTTTGTTGTCCGCTTCCGGCCCAAGGCCCATCAGCCCATAACCCCTTACACCTCTCCGGCTATAAATAGAGACCTCATTCCACAGGTTAAACATTCTATTCCCTCTACTCTCACTCTTAGCACTTAATTACTCCCAAAGCAGTCGCTTATTCTCACGCCGGAGCCTAGTTAAGAGGGAAACCCCCATATTCCCCTCTTAACGAGTAACGGTGTTCTGTTTTGCAGGATCGATTATCAAGTCGGAGCTCAAATATCCACAAGAAGATTAACCATTATGAAAGGAACATAAACCAATCTAAATTAACTCCCTAATTAGATCAGTGTTTCTTCATTGGCGCCCACCGATTTTTTTTCTATAACCACCCTCATCTTCTTTTATTTGAGCCTTTGACATCTCTTTCATCCTTCGACTATGGCTGGTCAAGGAACCATTCCAGAGTTCGGTTTCGGAACCAACTCTAACGCGGCGTTGGGTGAAGGAATCCAAAACTTCCAAGCCCAACAAATCGAAGAAATCGGCGAAGTTGAAATCACCAATACTGGGGGTCCGCGCGGGAGCATCACCCGCATCACCCAAGTGGTCACCCCAGGGAACAACGGAGAAGGACCTTCGCACACAGCGCCACCTCAAAATGTATCTGCATTACTAGGCTTACCAGAAGGCGAAACCCCAGCCTCGTGGTATGCCAAGAACATCGCCACCATCAATGCAGCATACCAATCGATGATCGCGCAGCAAGCAGTTTTGACGGCAGAACCGTCCTTGGTCACCCCTCAGAGTCAGGGGGTGCGCCAAATGCCCCCGCCAGCCAATCTACAAGGCAGAATCAACAGGCCTCCCCCTACAAGACGTTTAAGCGTACAAGACACGCGCGATACAAGAGGGGAAACGGATAGTTACTACGACTATCCGTCGAACCTTCAACGAGGCCCTGTTCACAGCCGGCTCACGCCGCGCAACATGAACAACGAATGGGAAGAAACGGACCCGTATGATCCCACATGGGAAGGTGACGAGGAATCATCAGTCTTTAATCGTTTACCAAAAAACCATGAGTACTACAAGCCAAGACAACACATTGGCTACACAGAAGAAGCTGAAAGAGATTTCCGCCTGGCATACCGACCAGCGGAAGCTGCGGAGCACTCCAAGTTTATCCCGAAAATTGCACTCGCGCCGCTTTCACGAGAGAAGCTACCCCCAACTGTCGGGAAATTCAATGGATTGACTGATCCAGACGATCACGTCAGAACATTCACGAGTGTGGGCTGCATGGGAGGTTGGAACATGCCCATGTGGTGCCACCTGTTCATTCAAACTCTTACCGGGGCGGCTCGCGCCTGGTTTGACAGCCTTCCGCCTGGGAAGATTAAATCGTGGACAGATTTCAAGACGCAATTCTTGAGCTACTTTAGCCAACAACGTCGCTACCAACGCGACACGGCCGAAGTAGAAGATATTTGGCGAAGAGATGGTGAAGGTCTGGAGGACTTCATCACGCGTTTTAACAAAGAATGTCTGGAAATAGGCGGCGTCAGTGAGCAACTCATGCGCTGTCACTTCAAAAAGGCCATACGCTGCGATAGTCTCATTAGAACCATCACAGGCAAAGATGGAATGCCAAAGGAGTGGGATAAACTAATGGAAGCCGCAAAAATCGTCGCGCAAACTGAGGAGTCCCTTGCTGGGGGAAGGGCTACTACCCTGAAGATCGATTCTCAAGAGGAAGTACGCGCGACAACAACAACAAGCGTAACAAATACAAGAGTAATGACTGGAAGTCTGAAAGACCAAGAGGCCGCGACGACAGGCCGCGCTACAGAGAAGATGCGCGAGAAACGATTGACCGAATTGGTTACAAGAAGGCGGTCAGAGACGACAATCGTGACAAACACTGGACTCCGCTCACAAAAACGCCAAAGGAGGTATTGATGACGGAGAATCACGATTTCAAGGCTCCCAGGCCAATGACAAACAAGAAAGGGCAAGACTCCAACTTGTACTGCGATTTTCACAAAGATTCAGGGCACCTACCGACGACTGTTATAGCTTGCGCCAAGAAATCGAGAGAGCGCTCAAAAGCGGTAAGCTAAGCCATTTAGTGAAGAATGTACGCAAGGAAACCCGTCAACTCCAGCGCCACGACGAAGGGAACCACAAAAAGGTCCGACGACTAGAGACTCACATGGTCAACGGACCCAGGTATAGCGCGAAAGAGAAAGGCAAACGCCCCTATGAACCTTCTTGGCAAGAGCAGCAGGTTATATTTCCGGTAGTGCGCGGCGGACCTCGCGCCACACGTCCCGTCGTCATTACCGGTATAATCGGGCATTATGAAACTGACTACATATTCATAGACCCGGGAAGTACTGCCGACATCATTTACGAACAGTGTTTCAATCAGTTGGATGAGGAGGATAAAGCGAGACTCGAGCCGGTCGATTATCCTTTGTCTGGATTTTGCAACGAGATGGTTTTTCCACTCGGCCAGATCAGTTTCCCTGTCACGTTTTCTGACGGGAAACACTCAAGAACAACAAATGTGAACTTCATGGTAATGCCAGTGAAATCGAGGCATGATGTGCTTATTGGGAGGGAAACACAAGGCGAGCTAAACATGGTGACTTCAACGCCCCATTCTGCGATAGGTTTCCCAACCAAGACAGGAGTAGCAATCATATATGCCAAGAAAGAAGTAATGTCAACTGAAGAGCTGCGCCCAACAAAGGCGGCGAAAGTCTCAACGTCCGAGCCAGAGAAATGGGTTTTAAACCGAAAATACCCAGAGCAGACTGTGACAATTGGCCACGCCATTTCGTCAGACATCAGAACACGTCTAAAGCAACTGCTGTTTCGAAACATGGATATATTTGCCTGGACCCCGGCAGACATGACCGGTGTCCCGCGCAACATCACCGAGCATTGCTTAAACACGTACCCCTCTGTCGAGCCAAAGGTCCAAAGAAGGCGCAGCCTAGGAGCAGACAAGATGAAAGCAATGAACGAGCAAGTATGTGAGCTGCTCAAAGCCGGGATCTTGCGAGAGGTAAGATACCAGAGTTGGGTTGCGAACCCAGTGATGGTCGAAAAGTCAAACGGCGGATGGCGCATGTGCGTAGATTACACCGATCTCAACAAGGCGTGCCCAAAGGATTGCTATTCCTTGCCTGAGATCGATAAAAAAATAGATTCTCTCGCGCCATACCGATGGAAGTGCTTTTTGGATTGCTACAAAGGATACCATCAAGTTCAGATGAAGCTAGAGGATGAAGACAAGACAGCGTTCAGGACTGATCTTGGAATCTTATGCTACACAAAGATGCCTTTCGGCCTGAAGAATGCAGGCGCGACATATCAACGCTTGATGGACAAGACCTTTGCAGGTGACATCGGAAAGCATATTGAGGTTTACATCGATGATCTAGTGGTTAAAAGTCCCGAGGAGGACCAAATGTTGAAAGACATCGAAAAAACGTTCAACTCATTGCGCAGCGTAAATATGAAGCTAAATCCAGCCAAGTGCTCTTTTGGCATGGAAGAAGGGAAGTTTTTAGGCTTCATTGTCACGACCGGCGGTTTCAAGGTGAATCCAGAGAAAGTACAAGCTATAGAACGAATGCCCTCACCGCGAAACATCAAAGAAATGCAACGACTGGCCGGCCGACTGGCCGCGCTTAATCGTTTTCTCTCCAATCACGCCGCAAAGTCGTATCCCTTCATTAGCACGTTGCGCAATTGTGTGAAGAAACAAGAGTTCAAATGGACCCCGGAGGCCGAAACAGCTTTTCAACAGATGAAAGCGTGTCTGATCGAACTCCCTACCCTGACTGCACCATTTGAAAAAGAGCCCCTCGTACTGTACTTGTCCTCCTCGGATAAGACAGTAGGGTCAGTATTATTGGTCGACAGAAACGGAGTACAAACCCCGATCTACTATGTCAGCAGGGTACTCACTGACCCAGAAACAAGATATTCCACAATGGAAAAGCTGGTTCTTGCGCTATTACACGCCTCCCGAAGGTTGCGCCGATACTTCACAGGCCATGTGATAACTGTGCTTACAAACTTCCACATCGGCACTATACTACAGAAGCCTGAGACATCAGGCAGGTTGGCAAAATGGGCCATTGAACTGGGAGGCCATAACATCTTGTACAGGCCACGACCAGCCATTAAGGGTCAGGTCCTAGCCGACTTCATCACAGAAGTGCCGGCCGATAAAATCAAGGAGTGCGAGCTGATAGAGACTCCCGAGAAAGATGCAACAGATGAAACTTGGATGCTTTACACCGACAGGGCATCAAATGAAGATGGCGCGGGAGCAGGATTGCGCCTAGTGAGCCCAGAGAATCACGAGTTTACTTACGCCATTAAGTTGGATTTCAAAAACACCAACAACGAGGCTGAGTACGAAGCATTTCTGGCAGGCTTACGCCTCGCCATCAAAATGGGAGCCAAAAGCTTGCGCGCACATGTTGACTCACTCCTGATAGCCAGTCAAGTAAATGGCATATACGACGCGAAGGGAGAAGTCATGGCTTTGTATCTGGAACAAGCGAAAGAATTGCTCCAACAATTCAAATCTCACAAGGTTATACACATCAATCGCTTCGAAAACAAGCCAGCTGATGCCTTGAGCAAGCTTGCCTCGACCTCCTTTCAACATCTTGCCAAAGATGTAAGGATAGAGGTACTCAAGAATCCATCGGTGCTGCTGCGACAAGTGAACGTGATCGAAACGGGCCAACCTTCATGGATGACCCCGATAATCCAGTACTTGCAAGAAGGGGTACTCCCTGAAAACAAAGCGGAAGCGAGGAAGATCCAAAACAAAGCCCTACAATATGAAATGAACGGCGGTATTTTGTACCGAAAGTCCTTCCTGGGGCCACTACTGCGCTGTGTGGACCCCAGGATGCGAACTACCTGATAAGGGAGATCCATGAGGGGATCTGCGTCATTCACTCCGGACCACGGATGGTTGTCGCGAAGATCATGAGCGCCGGTTACTACTGGCCTGGTATGCATGTCGACGCACTGAAGGAGATCCGCAAATGTGACTCTTGTCAGAGGCATTCTCCAAAAACACTGCGCCCCAAGAACGATCTTATCCCTGTATCCACTGCATGGCCCTTTCAGCAGTGGGGAATTGACATGGTGGGACCTTTCCCGGATGCTCCCGGCGCCGTAAAATTCATCATAGTGGCTGTCGATTACTTCACAAAGTGGGTGGAGGCCAAAGCCCTTGCATCCACCACAGCTATGATTGTGCGCAAGTTCATCTGGGAGCACATCATATGCAGATTTGGCCTCCCGCTCAAGATTGTAACAGACAATGGCACCAACTTTGCATCGGAAGATATCAAGAAGTGGATGAAGGAGATGAAAATTGAACACACTTTCACATCTGTTGCGCACCCCCAAGGCAACGGACAAGTGGAAAGCGTGAACAAATGCATTGTCGAGGGAATAAAGGCCAGATTGGGGACAAGGCGACGAGGATGGGTTGATGAGCTCCCTAGCATCCTATGGGCTCATCGAACCATGCCTAAAACGAGTACCGGCGAGACCCCTTTTAGCTTGGTTTATGGCTCAGAGGCGGTTATCCCGGCGGAGATTGGCCTACCCTCACCACGCATGACAGCGGTCAACACAATTGACAATGAAGCGGAAAGACGCCTTGACTTGGACTTGTTAGAAGAAAGGCGCGAAATCGCGCGAATCAAAGAGGCCAAGTACAAGACCCAGCTAGAAAGGTACTACAACAAGGGTCCGCATCTGTACCTTCACCCCAGGGGAATACGTCTTCCGCGACAATGAAGCGTCAAATGCGGAACATCCAGGAAAGTTGACACCTAAATGGGAAGGCCCATATCTGATCCACGAGGTCCTGGGCAAGGGGCCTACAAGCTACGTACCTTAGATGGCCACATCTTACCGCGAACATGGAACGCGCAACAACTGCGCAAATGTTATATGTAATCAACTTCGGCCTTGCGCCCCCTCTTTACTTTCCTACGTCGGCTATACACCATTAGCAATCAATGTATGAAGGCCTAAGCGCCAATTTCTGATTTAATGAAAGCATACGACATGTTCTCTATTACCTTTTTTCGTTACAAATGCATGCTAAACTTTTGATTAGCGCGAAAACACTCCAGCATTTCAGAGTTTGTTAAACAAGAGCCGCCTCCAAGGTCCTCCGCGAACTAAGCGCGAGACCGGGCAGCCACCTTTTACTTAAAAAACACTTCCATTTATTCGAGCTAATTTAACCTAAGTTTTGACAGCAATGCAATAATTGCAACGGAAAAAACGAAAGCGATTCATATAATAAACTTGCGCAACAGCGCAGCATTTACAGTCAAGTTGCAAAAGACAATTACAAGGCACAAACGCCTATCAACAACCTATTCAACAACCTATTCTATTCATCGCGTCGATCACCATCATCATCTCCGTCATCCTCACCATCGTCATCGTTGCCATCATCATCACCATCTCCACCGTCATCACCAGCTGGTTCTTCATCGGATAATTCGACGGTAACTGGTGGATCGAGGACTGCTTTAAGACGCTGGCACCAGTCGTCTTTCTTCAAAGATTCCACAACCAGATCCATGATAGGCAAGGTAAGGTTGTCATACGAGTTTTCAGCATGTGCAAGCGCCGCATCAGCATGTTCAGTCACCGAGCAATGACTTACATCAAATTCTTGCCCTAACATCTGCTCAACGTGACTGGCACATTCCAAGTAACCTCCTCGATGACCCACCGCACGCGCCGCATCCGTGAGAGCAGCAACGGCGCGATCTAGCTCGGCAGCATTTAAGATGGAGTTGGCAACCTTCAACAAAAGAAAAGCATTAAGGACAACCCTTAGCAAGATGGAAACATAAAAGACAGAAGTACAAACTTACCAGCACTACTCCACGAGTGCGCATCCATTCAGCCTCCGAGACAAGCGTATCAACGATGCCTTGGGCCTCGGAGTAGTTGGTCTGAGCCACGTTAAGCGCGGCAGTGCTAACAGCACGCGCCTCCTCAGCTGTAGCAGCCTTAACCTTCTCGGCCTCCAGGTCAATCTCCAACGACTCACATCCGTCGATTTGCTCGTTCAAGCGACGTTTGAGCTCCGCAATCTCAGCGTCCTTGGCGTGGAGATCTCTGTCCTTACTGGACAGCTGCACCTTGGCCTCAGATAACTCAACCTGGAAATCGACAAAACAACTTAGGCCAGTTTGTTAACAACATAGCAAGAATAAATGAAAACAAATAAACTAACCTCCATCTGCTGCTTGGCAGTTTTCTCTCCATGCGCCTCCTCTAACTTCGATGTCAAATCAGCAACTTTAGCCTCAAGATCAACAATCTTCTGTCGAGCCGCGTAGGCGCGCTCGTTGTCAAGGGCACAGATACGTTTGAACTCGGCCTTCTCCTTGGCCAGTTGCTCCTCAACATTGTGGAGTTTCTTTTGCAGGCCCTCGCGGCCCCATTCTTCGGCCTTCTTATCGGCCTCAAATTTGGCTCTCTCCTCACCAAAAGCAGCCTTGGACTTTTCAAACTCAGCAATGCGTTTTAACGTGCGCTCACGATAACCCTCCCAATCGGCGCGCTCTCTAACCATTGTTCGCCATTCGCGAACTATCTGGTGATTGGCAGCACGAGCGTTGGCCTCTCCAAGTATAAAGGTGCGATATAACAATTCATGGGGCTTCGCCCTTTGCCGATTGACCTCTGCAGGAGTAAACGAGTTCAAGAACCACTCGCGGCAAGGGCCGAACTCATGGAAGGTATCTTTCTGTTTTAAGTTCCAGGGGGCTTGATGAGGAGCATCACCGCGTTCTTCTTCATTATAAGTTTTATAATAGATATCACCAACGATGTCCTTCGCCCCAATCACATTTGGGTTATAACCCCCAGCTCCACCAGAGCTCGCGCCGCTAGAGGTGAAACGACCTGACCCCTTAGAAGTAATGACTTGCGCGGAGTGGGTAGGTTTTGTGACCTCAGGCCCTTGAACATTAACAGGCTGATCCATAGCTTTCTTCTTTTCTAACTCCTTCTCCAGGGCCCTCTTCTTCGCCGCTTCGGCCACCCTCTCCTCCTCCGCCTTCCTTTTTCTCTCCTCATCCTTCCTCTTTCTCTCTTCTTCATCCTTCCTCCTCTTCTCCTCCTCAATCTTCTTCTTCTTTTCTTCTTCTCTCCTCTGATTCTCCTCCTCCTTTCGCTGCGCCTCAGCAGCCTTCGCGGCGTCTTGAGCAGCAATATCAGAGGACTTGATGGTAATCTTCGGCCTCTTTGACGCAGCCTCACTGAACGTGACACCCTTCTCAGGGGTCTTCTTCTTGATCTCTGCAAAAATAATGCAAGTACATTTAAGCAAAGAGAAAATTATTAAGAAGAGAAGCAAAGAACATACCCGGAGAAAATTTATACAACGAGCGCAAGTTGCTCGTTTTCCCAACCACGGGAAGCACAACAGCAGTAGGCGCGGAAGCCACACCAGCCGTGGTTTCGCTCCTACCTCTCTTCCTGCCAATCAGTTGGGCAGCAGCATCTTCTTCTTCCGCCTCATCATCTTCAGGGGTCGCGCCAGCATCAGGGTTACGAGAACCCGCGCTCCCAGAGCTTTTTGAGCCGCCTGCACCAGTTTTGGCCTTAGCTGTATGCGACAAGCCTTCAAATGAGTCACTGATTATCACATAATCATCTAAGTCACGTTGTCGAAGGCGAAGAGTACCTTTGACAGCAGCAGTAGTTGCGCGACTGGTGCCAGTCCCCTTGCTGGTCACTTCAACATCAGCCTTCTTTTTCTTCTTCAAAGGTTTCTTCTTCTTCTCCTCTGGGTCAATCCCCAGGTCGCGCAACACACCTGCAAAGATTTTAGACCACGAACTTAGCTCGCCGTTGGAAGACCCTACTGACTCCTCGCTGTAAAGATAGAGAATCTCTTTCCCAGCAGAAGTCACAGAGCGCAAAGGACGAGGTTTAGGATATTGCGCACCTTCAGTAGCGGTTGGCGGCGAAGCAGAGGCACCTTCAACCGGAAACATGAAGTTGCCCTTAATCTGATCATACCAGCTTTCTTCATCATCGCGCAAGGGGCGCACGCCCATGGAACCACCAAATGTGGAGAAGGCAGCTTGATACAGTTGCGCCTCTAAACGTGAATATAAGTAAGTAACAATTACAGCAAAGTACTTGAAAAAGAGAAAAAAGGGTGATAACTGACCTTGATCGCCGATCTTCAACACCGGAACCTCCCTGCTGTTGGGTGACCACTGGTCACTCATCTTAGCCGCTACTAAAACATTTTCCCCAAACACCCGATTTGGGGTTGGGGTCAACTGCTGATACCACCGGGCATTTTTCGGAATTGGAAGGTCTTCCTTCGGTATTGATTCAGTCCAATCCCTAAAGGGCATGGCAATCGGCAAAACCTCTTCACGGATGAAGAAGAACTTAGGTTTCCAGTCATGGAAACTCTTCGGGGGGTTTAGCAGAATCTTCTTCGCCGCACCACGGCTTGCAAAGGAGAAGAAACCCATCGTCCTCTGCAACTGGTAGAAAGCCCGAAACTTATCCACAGATGGCTCAATGCTATGAGAATGGCACAAGAACTCGAAGTGACGAACCCTCACCATCCCGGGTGGGCTCATCTGCGATAGATGAAAGTTGTAATGATGAAGAATGTGGCCCATGAAGTTTGTAGCCGGCAATCTGAAGTTACCTTGAAGAAAGAAATCTTCATATAGGGTAATGTATCCAGGTGGTGCATCAGCCGCGGTCTGGCCCTGAGCCGGATACCGGGCATCCCACTCTGGTGGGAATCGGAAGCTCCAAACGATTTGTTCGAAAAGCCCTAGGTCCCATCTGAGGACAGGAACTGGTCCTTCCTCAGTGACAGCAACTTCTTGATGTTCTTCACTCATATCGGAAAAAATTCTGGAAAAAACTTTGAAGATTTGAAGAAATCTTGAAGATGTGAAGAACAAGTTTGAAGATTCGAAGAAGATGTTTGAGAGAAAGTAACAAAGCAACGAAGAGAAGTGAGAACCTCTCACCTCTCTTCGATTATATACCCATCGCATTTAATGCGATGGGTAACCGTGCCGCCTTCGCCGCTAGGCTAACCAACGAGAGGCTGCCACGTCAAGCGGAAAACCAGGGGTGACGGTTACCACGCGCGCGTGGGCCTCACTCTCCTGACACGAAGTGCAACCGCCGCAGACGGCATGATGACACCCGTGCCAGAGGTCAACTCAAACGTCGCACTCAACGACTTATCCCACCAACTTGTCAGAGTTCAAATTTCGAAGTTTTCCCGCCATAAAAATTATAAGTAACTTTAGGCAAAAGCTACATGAGCCGCGCAAGCTAAACGCCACCTTCAATAACCTTGCGCGCCTGATCGGACAAACAATAAATCCCTCAAAACCTGCCTTGGTAGCTGCGCAATTGGAAACAACAATTTCCACACGCGCCACACTAACCAAGATCAAAAGCACATTTTCTCCTTACTCTTGTTTTCATTAAGTCCAGAGCTCCAACCACTTGCGTTGCGCATGGTGCAGCACTGGACTGGGGGGACTTGAAGGGGTATGGTCCCAAAAAGCCGCGCAAACCTCCTCAGGTTGCGCGTGAGACCATACTCCTTATTTCAGTAAACTTATTAATAAGGTCCTCGCGCGCCACACTCCACGTTCTATTCTACCCCGCGCGAGGCACGGCACTCAAGAGGCTCAGATATCAGCACTTAGCATGAAACGTTGGAACAAATGAGCATACTAACCCCGCGCGGGTTAGTTTGCTGTCCAACAAGAACCACACAGTAAGGAAGCGCACGACTACCTACAGTGGTACACAAGGTACAAGTGGCAGTAAAAGGAGCCAATGAGCGTCCAGCAGGCTCTGGTCAATCGTGCGCCACGATCGTCTGACGAGAAGTACACAAGGACGCCTACGTGGCACCAATCAGAGGACGGAGACAACTGTCCCACGATCTCCACTTGTCTGCTGATGACAGAAGGACAACAAGGCCGACAGCAGTGACACGTGGCTCCAATCAAGGTGCGCCAGCACCGAGGAACGTCTAGAAGCCACTAAGCGGTCGACGCCAGTGAGACAAAGAGCATATCCGTTTTGTTGTCCACTTCCGGCCCAAGGCCCATCAGCCTATAACCCCTTACACCTCTCCGGCTATAAATAGAGACCTCATTCCACAGGTTAAACATTCTATTCCCTCTACTCTCACTCTTAGCACTTAATTACTCCCAAAGCAGTCGCTTATTCTCACGCCGGAGCCTGGTTAAGAGGGAAACCCCCACATTCACCTCTTAACGAGTAACGGTGTTCTGTTTTGCAGGATCGATTATCAAGTCGGAGCTCAAATATCCACAAGAAGATTAACCATTATGAAAGGAACATAAACCAATCTAAATTAACTCCCTAATTAGATCAGTGTTTCTTCAGACAACAATGGCTTCGATCTCATTCATAACATTCCACTTCTCATACAAATCAATATTTATTACAGAGAACATGATATTGTTATATAATTACCATAGGTAAAATATATATGATTTGATTATGTTTCCTCTATTCTCATAGTACTCAATAAATACTTAATAATATACAATATTTTACCGGGTTTTCATATTATATATGGTATAGCCTTATGGTCTTACCTTCTTTTCTCTCCGTTTTGTTTTTCTTCACGCCACCAAATCTTGGTTTGTTGTTAGCCCTCTTCCTTCACTTACCACTTTTTTTTCTTCTTCTCAATCCCTGTCATTGGACTCGGGGACACATTGTACACACAAATACACACACATATATATATATATATATTAAGTTTTGTTTATTTATATTATCATCGTAGTGGTAGATCATGTCAGCTCTGCTATTGTGTCTCTTGTCGTCGCTGCTATGATCTTACATCTGTTGACGTCTCTTGCCGTCACATAATTTCTTTTTTTTTGTTTGTCGCTATCGTTAAGCGTGTTGCCGCCAATATTATAGCTATAGATATAATTAGAATCTAATCACATATTCACATATCACATAAAATTTAACATTTTTGGGTCCACTAATATATAATTTTAAGTACTTGATTAATATAATAAGCCCTAATATTGCCTCTCAAAAGGAACACCAAAGGACGCATCAAGTTCACAAGAAAACATCTTTTGCTTATATGCCATTCGTGTTAGTATAATGTTCTTCAGTCATACTTATAATCATTAAAAGAAATTAACATATTTTAATACTATACATACTTTTAACGTGTATATTAAGGTTCTCTATAAGAGCATTACCACAATTTGGCATCTCTAATTAAATTCTTCCTAAAGCACCCTCATAAATCCCCTACCCTTAGTTTCTCACAATGGATGTCAATTCATTTTTAGGTTCCATTTGCTACGACGATATTGAAGAAGAAGAATACATAGACATGGAAGTAAGCGCGTATTCAAATCCTTTTCGTCACTTGAACTCAAGTGAATTTGAGTTTCAAATGTTTTCGAGCTCATCAGACAGAGAGTTGATCACAACTTCTCCAGCTGATGAGCTCTTCTACAAAGGAAACCTCCTTCCCCTTCATTTCCCACCGCGCTTACAAATGGTTGAAAAGATCCTCCAAGACCAAAACAACGACACTTTCGATGAATTCTTCGGTACCCCATTAGCCACGAGTCCCTACGCTACCCCCAACTCAAATACCCCGTTTCGGTCCTGCAATATTTCGCCTTCAGGTTCTTGTCAAGTTAGTAGAGAACTCAATCCAGATGATTACTTTCTTGATAATACAGCTGAAAACCCTAAAAAATCTTGGACCAAAAAGCTTAACCTAACTAAGCAATCATCTCTGGGGTGGTCGAAACTCAAGTCTTTCTTCGGTAAATCGGGCGGCTCAGATGGTTCTAGAAGCAAATTCCCAAGAACTAGTGGAAAGAAAAAGGAAAAACTTAATGTTTCTGGTGCAATGACGACGTCCAAGAGATTTTGCTATACAAACACTTCATCTGGGCCTTCACCCTTTACAAATTCGAGTCATTCCAACAGCTCTAGTGAGTTGCAGGTTCACCATAGAAGCATCAACATGAGTTCCGAGATCGAAAGCGAGATAAATAGTGCGATTGCTCACTGCAAAAGGTCACAGCAACAGATGCATACAATACATAAGACCATAAATGACATGGGTTTTTCTTCTTTAGCTGTTTAATCAAGAACTGTATGTGATATATGGTTAAGAAACACAAGGATGTACAAACCAACAATCTTTGATTGATGGACCTTTAATATTTTGTTTCGTGTGCAATGGTTCAGAAAATGCATCATATTATGGGATTACAGACTTTAGACTTAAAAGGTTGTTTAATTACATGCAAAATTATAAATAACTAGGGTTAAGACCTGCCGCAGGTACATCGTAAAAATTGAATGGATTAGTTCAAACGTTATATGATGCATTAACCATATGAAAACACACATTTCGACGTATCCAGTTGAACTCAGTGTAACCTGTATAAGCATTGTGATTGGATCAAACGTAAAGGAAATGGAATTCATATCGAACAATCATAACGTATTATATGTGACCCAACTTATACAAAGAAAACGTAACGGGTATGAAGGAAAATATGCACATGTAATCGAAAGGGATTAATTAGAGCTTTCGAAAAAAAGGGGAGAAAAAGAAACCATAATTTGACTCCACTCGGTTCGAAACAAACTTTACGAAAGATACATAAAATAAACACGAAAACATATTATATTTGACCTAAATCATTTCCCAAAGAAGTTTACATCGAAACGTAGATCAACTTAAATTTATACGAAAACGTACATAGAAATATGCACGTAAAAATGGTTTCTTTAAACGAAAACGTATTATATTTGACTTGACTCGCCTATAAAAAAAGTTTATGTCGGAATGTAGAAGAAATCATATTTACACATATCCGTACACAAAATATGCACGTAAAAAATAGTTTTTAAGTAAAGAAAGTATAAGGGTAAACTGAAACAAAAAATTAGTACAAAATTTAATAGGTTAAAAACGTTCGTAAAACCGTGCCAAATAGCACCAATGCCACAACCACATCGACTCTCAACATCGTAAAAATAAAATAGATAAAATGCTAAAAATTTCACTGAACGAAAAGCAGACTAAAATCGTTGAACCACGCACACCCGTTACAGTATCTTAATGCGAAGAAATTAACCAGAAACGTAAAACGCAGAAAATAATAACTTAGTCGATCTACGACCCGTCCATTGCGGCGAACTTTTCAAAAGGGGAAAAATGGACGCGTTGCGACGTGTCGTGTCGTCAAATATTAAAAAATATAGCAAAAACGTTGAACCTCACATGCACGCTACGACATGTTAACTCGTAAAATTTAGAAGGAAACGTAAAACGAAAAACTTGCGAAACATAAAAAGTATGGGGTACGAAAGTTGTAAATAATAAAATGTTGTGTTAAATTATAAAAGATGGAAAACTTTGGGGTAAAAGTAAAAAAATATGAAAAGGGGTTAAAATGTAAAATATGAAATGTTTGGGTTAAATGTGAAAAACCTAGTTTTTTTAAACACTCCCCAAACACAAGGTACATGCACGCTACGACATGTTAACTCGCAAAATTTAGAAGGACACGTAAAACGAAAAAACTTGCCAAAGATAAAAAGTATGGGGTACGAAAGTTGTAAATAAAAAAGTGTTGTGTTAAATTATAAAAGATGGAAAACTTTGGGGTAAAAGTAAAAAAAATGAAAACGGTTAAAATGTAAAGAGTTAATTACTGTTTTCGTCCCTGAGGTTTGTCAAAAATAACGGTTTCAGTCCATTAGTTTAAAAATTGCGATTTCAGTCCATTAGTTTCATTTTCGTAACCATTTCAGTCCACTTTTCAAACGACGTTTGTTTTATGCAGTTAATGGAAGTACGTGCTTGTCACGTGATGGGCAATTTAGAGATGAATTGGGGGTCAGGGTTTGGATGAATAAGGGGTAGGTGGTGTTTAATACAACTGGGTTTGTGAGAATTGGAATGGAAATGGCCAAATTGCCCATCACGTGACAAGCACGTGCTTCCATTAACTACATAAAACAAACGCCGTTTGAAAAGTGGACTGAAATGGTTACGAAAATGAAACTAATGGACTGAAATCACAATTTTTAAACTAATGGATTGAAACCGTTATTTTTGACAAACCTCAGGGACGAAAACAATAATTAACTCAAATGTAAAATATGAAATGTTTGGGTTAAATGTGAAAAACCTAGTTTTTTTTTTAAATACTCTCCAAACACAAGGTTTGTCAAATATGAAAAAAATATAACAAAAACGTTGAACCTCACATGCACGCTACGGCATGTTAACTCGCAAAATTTAGAAGGAAACGTAAAACGAAAAACTTGCGAAAGATAAAAAGTATGGGGTACGAAAGTTGTAAATAATAAAGTGTTGTGTTAAATTATAAATGATGGAAAACTTTGGGGTAAAAGTAAAAAAAAATGAAAGGGGGTTAAAATGTAAAATATGAAATGTTTGGGTTAAATGTGGCAAACCTACTTTTTTTTTTTTTTTTTGAAAACTTCCCAAACACAAGGTATACGTCATTATACACGTAAAAGTTGCTTATCTATATATGGAATAATTAGTAAAATATAAACTTTCAAGAGGCATAATTAGTTAAAGAGTAAATTACAAGCTTTGTCCTTTATATTTACACTAAATTGCAGGCACTGTCATTTTTTCAAAAAGTTTACAGGCGGTGTCCTTAACCTTTTAAAATCTTGTACGTTATATCCTTTAGGCCAAACCCAGTTAGATTTTTTGGTTAAATCTGGTCATGTGCCTTGTACATGAGGACATTGTTGTCATTTCATCTATTCAAGGACTATTGTGTAAAATAACTATGTTTAAGGACTAGTTGGTAATAAATTGAAAAATCAAAGAAATATTAATATGTTTGTCTCCATCTCTCTGTCTCTCTCTACTGAAACCTAAGGAGACCTGCTTAACCTAAACCCTAACCCTAGCGACAACAATGGCGGACGATCCACCACTCTCCGATCCAATTCCACCGCTCTGCTCCTCCGTATTCTCCGGCGACCTCTCAAAACTGTAAAGGAAATTGCTCCTGTAATTGTTCTGGAAATTACGGTTTGAATGTTGCTGGATTCCTTAATATCACGTTACCGGACGATTCGATGGTGGTATTGGATGGTGGGTTAGGGACGGCGGTGGTTGTGGAAGGTGATTAATTGCTCTGTCTTCTCCGGCGACCTCTCAAAACTGTAACGGAAATTGCTCTTGTAATTGTTCTGGAAATTATGGTTCGGATGTTGCTGGATTCCTTAATATCACGTTACCGGATGATTCGATGGTGGGTACAGAGGTTGTGATGGTGGTACAGAGAAATGGAGTAAAGAAAATCCGATGGTGTCGATTGCGGGGCGGTGCTGGGTGGTGGGTTAGGGACGGCGGTGGTTGTGGAAGGTGATTAATTAGGGTTTATTTGTTAGAGTTGAATCAAGATGATCAGAATAATGAATCGAGATGATCTGAATAATCGCCATTAACAACTCTTTACAGGTTCTTTTTCCCCTCGCATCATTCGATCTGTCAAACTTATTATTAATCCTTCTCTCCTGCCTCCTAATTTCCATTTATTAATCTCCGGATTTTCTGCTAATACATGTGGTGATGGATGATTTGAGTTGAATTGAATTGTTTTCAAGTTTTCGTTTGAATTGTATGTTATCATTTTATGAATTTTATGTTTTGATGGTTGAATTTGATGATTGTTGTGAATTCCAGATACATAGAGAGAGAGAGTTATATTTTTTTATTTTTAAGTTTTGTAGAAAATAGTCCCTGAATAAAAGTTCTTTACAAAATAGCCCCTGGGAATTAATAGACAAATATGCCCTTATGTGCAAGGCACATGACCAGATTTAATCAAAAATTATAACTGGGTTTGGCCTAAAGGACATAACGTGCAAGATTTTGAAAGGTTAATGACACCGTCTGTAACTTTTGGAAAAAAAGGACAGCGCCTGCAATTTGATGTAAACATAAAGAACAAAACTTGTAATTTACTCTTAGTTAAATTTGTATTACTCTTAGTCACGAAATTATAACTTTTATGAGCTAACCAAATTTCTTTGATTACATTAATGTAAAAATTAGCAAGAAATAGTAATCAAAATCAATGTTGCAAAGATAAGCCTTCTATTTCAAGGGTATTTTCAATTATCTATATGAATAGAAACTCACGATGAATAGTGCTTCAATATTTTTTTATCAATATTGTTTTATTCTTAAGTTTTCATTATTTTATTGTTTTATTTCTTTAATTGATTTTAGTCATTTTTTTCTAATATTACTTTTAAGATACGATCAAAGTATCCGTTATCAAACAAAAAACTATAAAAATGAATGCGTACCGGTACCTATATTATTCGTTTCAGTTCGGTACGATATCGTAATGATAAGGTGTCAGTTTATCAAAATATTAACAATAAAATTAAAACTTGGTATCGATTGATACAAATGTTGTTTAATTGATTTTAATTTAGTTTGGTACGACAGCGATACTACGTCCGTTTTAAAAAAATTGCAATGTTTAAATAAAATAAATAAAAAATGCAAACGCACATAACCGATATCAACTGAACAAGATAATATTCGTTTTAATTGTTTTCAACTGACGTAATGTTTTCTCTTTGAAATAATACTATAGCAAATGCCAGTATTGTGATGAACATATTAAGAACGACTGATTCTCACCGCGAAGCATGAGAGAATCTCACTGGTTATGAATTAAAAGTCGAGGGAAAACGTGTCCGGAAAATCCAACAACCTCTTGTCATGTGTCATGCGTAAGCGTGCACACTTTGACTTCATTGTGACTCTTTGACTTTTTGTTTTCTTTTTCTTTTACATTACATTCGAATCACACTTAAATAATTTGTATCTTTATTAATTTTATATTGAATCTATTAAATTTTAGTAACTTAGTTGATTGTTAATCACACTTAAATAATTTGTATCTTTATAATGTTGTATTGAATCTACTAGGTAATAATCTTGTATATTACACGTGTTGATTGAAATCTTTAAACTAATGAAATTAAAATTGGTAATTAGAAAAAAAAACTTAACTCCGTTGATTGGAATTACACGTGTTGTTTGGAATTTCGATGTAAGTTTTACATCAATCGACTCGTATCCTCGTTCTGATCAAAAGCCCTAAAACATCAGTTTGTAATTCGGTAATTGAGTGGGGTCACCGAATCCCATAGTAGCAAACTTTTTTTAATCTTATACCCAAATGCCCATTCATTATGTTTCATTGTTTTGGCTACTCCCGTCGGGCTTAGTATTCTCAGTCTGGTCATGGGCCGATCCTGGTTCGAACTGTTGATTTGGTCGGTCTAGACCGACTTTTGCCAAGTTCAATGCATGTTAGGCAAACAAAATAAATATAGTTCTAGACTTCTAGTATAAAATAAGTCTGGTTACGGGCCTCTTCATAGCATCCGAAAGACACCTTAAATATCAGATTAATAAATAGTTCTAGTATAAAATAAACTCACTTTAATGCAGAAATATGGTAGACAAAATGCTTTGATGTTATTAATTTATTATTAGGTGACCCAAAATCTTAAACTGAGTCAACATGTCATCCACCATCACTTCTTTTGCTTAATCATAATAAAATAAGGTTTAACTTTTACATTTAACCAGCAACTTTAAACCTTAGTCCTTACAACATAGTACTTTTGTTTGCTATTTAAGGCAGAGAGTTATTTAAGGCTTTCGGTATCCACACATCTCCTCTTTTTATTTGCACATCTCTAACCCTACAGGAAGTGTATTGATTATACGGTTCCTCTGGGTCAAAGCGTATTGATCTATACGCTTCCTATACGTGTACTTGAAGTACAACTTTTCAGACACTTTTCATGCAATGATTATGGGACCAGAGGAACCGTATAGCCCTATACGCTTCCTATAGTTTTTTTTTTTTTTTTTCAAAAGCAGCATATGGCTCTTATCATCTTTTTTTTAACGGAAAGGAACGAGTGTCAACTACCGTGACACCGAGCGTTGTGGCCAAGGTCGACTACTCAACCGCCACCAGCCTCTTGGCTCTCCCAAATACGCGAAAACCCGACCTCTACCCGCCCGAAGGAATGACAGTGGAATAATCGGTAAAACCTCGCCTCCCATCCAAGATGAACCATATTGCTCTATACGCTTCCTATACTTTACTTACTTTACTGACATGGGAAACGTATTGCCCTATACGCTTCATATACTTACTGACAACGGAACCATATTGCCTTGTACACTTCCTGTTGGGGGCACTTTTCAGATCTTTTAAGTTATGAACTGCGTGTATGTCATAGCGAGGTGGTACATCGTTGTAACACCCCATGTTTTCTAAAGTCAAAGTCAAAGTCAAGATTGACTTCTTTGACTGTAATTAGTATAATTTGTGTTTTATTTAGTTGTATTATGTGGAGTAAGTGTTATATAATCAAGTAATCGAATGTTTATCAATGCGAAACGTTAAGCAACCTTGAATAGAAGGGAGTAACAATGTGATAAAGTCAACTAATCAATAATCAAGCTAATCAAACCATCATCAAACTCGAAACTCGAATTGGGTCCCTATGGGAAGTGTATTGCCCAATACGCTTCCTATTGATTTAATTCATCCACCAACCAAAATCCTATGGAAAACGTATTGCCCAATACACTTCCCATTGATTTAATTCGTTCACCAACCAAAGCTTTTATAGGAAGCGTATTGCTGAATACACTTCCTGGTAACTGTAAAGAATCGTATTGTCCAATACGCTTCATGTTAGCCTCACTTTTTAGTCCTTTTCACTTTTCAGTACTTTTCTATGTCTGAAATGCCTGCATGACAGAGAGTGTCGGGGTTTAGTGTACGAATGGGAAGCGTATTGGCCTATACGGTTCCTATTGGTGTGGCATTTATTGCTTTTGAAC
Source organism: Helianthus annuus (assembly GCF_002127325.2). Taxonomy (NCBI): domain Eukaryota; kingdom Viridiplantae; phylum Streptophyta; class Magnoliopsida; order Asterales; family Asteraceae; genus Helianthus; species Helianthus annuus. The sequence continues at coordinate 163,194,633 of NC_035446.2, forward strand.
CTTATAAGAAGCGTATTGGGCCATACACTTCATATTAAGGGATGTACACTAATTTTTGGGGAGTGTCTAGATACCATGACCCTTATTTAAACACACACACAGAGATCATTATGTATTACACCTTTTTTTTTTTTTTACTGAGAGTGACCCAAACATATTTGAGGCCTTTAGAGTCACAAGATCAATAGATATTATGATTGTTTCGTAAGACTAGTCATGTGAGTGGTTTGGTGCAACGCTTTTAACTTATGACACGAGAGAGCTCGGGTGATGTTACAATGTAGCTAGATGTATTTATAACACCTTGAAAAAAAGATGATGTTTACATCCAGTTTGATACTCAATTCAAGAGGGTTGAGGAATTTTAACCCCTTAATCATCCAATATTTATATTTTCAACAAAACAGAGACGATTACAGACTAATGGCAGGTAGACGGGCAACAAAATGTGCCCATAAAGACTTATAATAAAATTTTGAAATTTAGGAGCGAACTCAAATCATAATACAATTTATCAATAACTGTCCTCAACGGCTCAACTCTTTGAAATCATGTAAGGGTCAATTTGTTCTTCTGTGGGTATCCGGTTATAGCTTCATGGCCAGTGACCAAAAGCTGGAGATATGGTATTCTGACTCCATAACTTCAGAGTCAATTGTTGACTATTGTTGACTAAACCTACCTATAAACAACGATAACAATAATAATACCTCATATCGCATAGATTCGGTCAACTTCCGAGTTGGAAAACTCAGAGTTGTGATGCCAGGAGTTTGAACCGCTTTTTGCAATCTTCTCCTTCTTTCTCTTTAGCCGTGTTTTCTTCGACTTAAACACATAGTAAGTCATGGTTCCAAGAACCCCTGCCATTATAACACCGCCCACGACCGTTATCAAAATAGCAGCCCATTCGTACTTTCTACCAACCACTATATAAGAAGAAGCCATGAACGCAACCGATGTGCACACAGAAGCTAACCACATCAGTTTGTTAATCACCTCAACCACCCTTCTTTCTGCTTTCGTCTCACCTCTAACCAGCGTAATCTGAACCACCACCACCGCTAACGAAGTGAAAAGCGCAATCGCATTAAAGATGAAAAAGATTTTGAAAGAAGCCCGGTCCACCACCACCGCCATCCCATGATCGTCGTCACCGCCAGGGACTGTGAAAATAGCAGCAAATGCGACCGTTGCGAAAAGCACCGCCACCACGGTTACTGAATTGGTGGCGTTATTAATGCCTTCGCGGTGGAGCTTTCTGAGCTCTTTAGCAATTCCACTAACGTTTTTGTTTGTTTTCTTAGTTTGTAACAGTTGTGTGTGGACATCGTTTTTGATCTGAGTCACCGTGTTTCTTAACTCGTCTCTTGGTTGGTTCAGTTCGTTTGCCCGGACCGCACCACATCGAGTCAAACAGGTTATTATAGCTGAAGAGTCTTCAGATAAGGGTAGCGATTCGGCTATGTCAAGAGCCGTTTTGTGATCTCTGGTTAATGCATTGACGTTAGCACTCGTATCCGGTAGGCTAAGCAGCTCGTTTACTATCTACAAAAACAATAAAAAAATCATGTCACATATACAAAGTGTGCAATATGCGATATTAACTAATAAATAATCACAACCGAATAAAATCTTACCTCTGCGCGTTTTTTTCTGGTAGCAACATGCAATGCGGTAAAACCGGACTTGTCCGGCAGCATAACGATAGCTGGGTCAGCTTCGAGCAGCAATTTTACGGCCTCACTGCTAACACCTTTTACAGCCATATGTAACGCAGTTTGTCCTTTATTGTCTGTTCTTCTAGCGAGAGTTGGATCTTTGTCAAGTAGAGCTTTCACAATCTCAACATGCCCAGATCTCGCTGCAAAATGCAACGAATTTTTCCCATTGGATTTTGGAATATGTAACAAACTGCTGTCTTTTGATAGCAGCTCTTTAACGACAGCAGTGTGTCCTCTTGTAGCCGCAGTTATTAGAGGCGTCGCGTTTCTTTGGGATCGTGTTTGGCATAGTGACGGATCATGATCGAGGAGTAGTTGCACCACGGCTGCAAGTGTTCGCATAACTTCATCAACGCTATGATCAATTAACATAAGTGATAATATAATAAAGTCTGAAGATTTTTACCATCATGTCCTTGACTAGCAGCTATATGCAACGTGTCGAACTCCAACCGGCTTTTTCTAGTGATCGTTTCTTTATTCGAGTACTTCAACAGCTCCTTGACAACCTCAAGATGCCCCTTTTCAGCAGCGGTGTACAGCGCGGTTTCACCCAACTCATTAACCTCATTCACCACAGACGCGCGAATCTCAGCAACTTCCGCATCGAAATCAGCCCCGCTTAACGTCCCCACCATCTGCGAATCAATGTCATCAAGAATCTGCTTCACGGCCGCCAGATCCCCTCGTTGGGCCGCCAGATGGAGCTCCGTATCGTTATGTCTACCCGTCACTTGTTTGACATACTTTTTCTTCCCAGCTTGATCCATCCGCTTCCCCGAATTCGACAGCACCAGCGCTGGAGCCGTTGCGGAAGACGGAGAGGGCGACGGCGATGGCTCCCCGAGAGGGTTCGGGTTCGGGTTTTGATTATGATTATGCTTTGTTGGAGTCATCAGCCCCTTTTCTAAGTCTCCTAGTGAAAGTTAACTTACTATCAGAGATCTCACATTTAAAGGCAATATCAATTTAGTCTTCATGATTAATTATTATTAATCTGATCATTATGAAACTAACTTTTGTGTTGATACCGATTCCAATTGATATTGCAAAGATCACATACAAATAGATATATAAAAGTCAATCAAATAATGAGAAATAGGAATATGCAGAGTAATAATATAAAGCAGAAACAGTTGAAGTGAATAGAAACGCACCTTCATCCATGTTTGGATACTGAAGAAACCCCCCCTGGTAGTATAATTTGGGATGGTGAAGGTTTGATGGAATCTGTGTGCCAGGAATGTTTGGTGAGAGAGAGAGAGAGAGAGCAGAAGTGGACATTCAAATGAAGGTGGAAAGCAAGATGAAAGATCAGAGGACCACTTGACTAGCTGAACATGTTCTAGTCCTTCAACTTTTACTAGTTTTACAAAATGAAACAATATCTTACACTTTTCACACTTTCGGTTTTTAAACCGATATACACATTTTTTTAACGGCAAATTTGAATCACTGACGGACCACTAGAGTATCTAATGTCATTAGCGAAACCACCCGATCATATCCATCTCTACTAGGAGATAGAGTGTGTTTGGGGTTGAGTTTTGAAAATAGATTATGCGTTTTGAATAATCAGAATCAGATAATTAACTGTAACAAAACGTGATGTTGAAAGATTGTGTTTGGATTTGATTATGTTGCTTGATATCACAATAATCAGATAATCAACTATTTGAGTGTTTGGCAAATATATGTTTGGCAAATATATGTAATAACGTTATACAACCATGTCATTTGTTATTTTCTATCCTACCCAGATGGAATTTAAACTTCAATCTTAGAGACCATGAAAATCGTTGTTCAACTTAATACATAAACTATAAAACCATAAGTAGTCCCGACTTTCATTATTTTTTATATACGTGTCCTTACCTCTTCGCCACCTCGATCCTCGTATCTTGGACTTAGACAATTAGGGGCTTTTTGTTTACCTCTTAATGAAGCTCTTAATGGTTCAGACATCAGACTGGTTCAGCACTTAATGGTTCAGACTGTTTGTTTCATGAGCAGATGTCTGAATAGTTCAGACATTTGCCTCTGAATGGTTAAGATTTATACAGAGTCTGAATGGTTAAGACCTCTAATCTGAATTGGTCAGACATTTGCCTCTGAACGGTTAAGCACTTAATGATTCAGACCTCTTACTGGTTCAGCACTTAACCATTCAGATGTTGACAAACAACCCCTTATTCATGACAAATTGGTTGATGGTATCGATCTGTCTTATAGTATACATTGTTTCAATTATATTGTTTTCGTAATAGACAACATAATAACTTTTCTTTTCTATTATATAATTTGATATGTCTATTGATTCTATCTTAAAAGGCATAACAAAAAGGACTATAATTGTGTGCATCCTAAATTAAAAGGTCCAAAGATGAAGACCATTGGGCCCTTACATTATTCTTTTCACTTTAAAGGATGGCAAAACAAAAGCTTAGCCACCATGCCATCCACATCATCTCTGTCTTCTTATAGTCACCGAATTTGACTTGTTTAATACAACATAAATATATAAACCAAGATATTTGCATGTTGTTTACACTAATTGGTCTTAAATTTATACATAAAAAAGTATACAATTTCGCATTAAATAATGGTGAACTTTAATAAACGATCCTCACTTTTTATTTCAAGATTTCCCAAATTGTTGGACTCAATTCCCTCATGAAAAATAGTGAAAAGGTTAATAAATTATCATGGTACAAATTATCATATATACTGAAGGAGGAAGTTGTTCGACTTTTATTGTTTACCTTTTTTTCAACTTTATGGATGGAAAAAGGTATTATGTCAAAATTTTATTATTATGTTTACATCCGTGAGGTCCACACAAACATGTTTCCCCCCAGCCTAGTCAAAGACTAGCAGATCCGCTGGTCGCAGAGTAGACTTCCCTTCCATAGGGTCCGTGAAGAAATTCACAGGAGCCTCTTTCTTAGCAGAAATCTCAGTTCTTCTTAGGATGTCTCACAAAACATCTCGCACCCAGTCATGCCGATATTTGAACCCAGTGAGCTCTTTACAATGAACTGCGTGCTCCTCGCACCCAGTCATGCCGATATCGGGCAGGTTTCATCTTCCGGGTACATAGGGATCATCAACCGGTATTTGAGAATGGCTATCGACTTCTTGACCAGGTCGAACAGGTCATCCATAGCAATTGTTCAACCCCAGGGAGGGCAGGGGTTTGTCTTTGGAAGGTTAGGGTTTGCAATTCAGAAAGGGTGGCTGTCACACCCCAACCGATGGCGGAATCATCAGGGCATGACACTGAGCGAAACAGATTGTCCAGAAGTTTCCACAACAATTATCATTACTATTTAGTTTAATTAATACGTCCCATACCGTATCCCAAATAATAAAACAAATTATTACAGATAACAACTAGTCAAATATTCTGTTCCGACAACTCAGATTTAAATATAAATATTGTTTAAATGCTTCTAGAGACTCGATCTGCAAGATCTACAGACAACTATGCTCTAGACGCTTATTCTAAGCTCGCCTTCCTAGCAGATAAGCATCCTAATTGCCTGCCACATACATTAAAATAATGTCAATAAATAAAATGTAAAGGTGAGCATACAAGTTTGATAATAGCATATAGAGTTCGAAATAGTTTACGCATAACCAGCACGTACACAGAGGAAAACGAAGCATGTTAATTATCGACATGGATCCATCGATACCAATGACTGCGGGTTGACTGTCCGAGACAGTTCGCAATACATGATTACCACCGTAATCCATGCAAGTAATTGTCCTTAACAACCCCCGTGTGAACGGGTGTGCTGAGTCCAAACTATAGTACTACGTCGTTAAGGCAGGTAGATAGCATTCCACGTGTAAGCATAACAACAAGCATTCATTTAGTCACGTAATACATGCAGAACGGTTAGCGTTTAAATAATTGAGTAGTGTGTTCGATTGTGATTTAGATAAGTAACGTATGTAACACCCAAAAGTGCTAAAGCAAAAAGGGTTCGAGTATACTCACAGCGATTGATTGATGGATTGAAGGGAGCGCTTGAGAGTAGGGTTAGCCTGAATAGTTCGATAGTATAACGATGAGTGACGCGTTAAATGGAAACAAGTTATGATGGGTCGAACAGCCTGGTCGATCGAACTGTAGGTTCGATCGAACGGGTTGTTCGTTCGGTTAGACAGTCCGTTCGGATAGCCTGTTCGATCGGCCGGTAGGCTCGATCGGTTGGTCAGCCCGTTCAGGCAGCCGGTTCGATCGGCCGGTAGGCTCGATCGGTTGGACTGTTCGAGTGGATTGTTTCTTCCTTTGAGTAGGATGTATTTGTGTATGATGGCTTGTCCTTTTGAAGTTTTCGTTGTAGTATTTGAGAATATTGAAATGTTCCTACCTTTCAGGCCGATCGATCGAACGGTCTGTTCGATCGGCCGGCTTAACCGATCGGTTAGTCACTTCAGTAGTAAGTCCTCAGTAGGATGTCACCTGATCGGACATCATGTTCGATCGGGTGGCACTCCAATATATCAAACGAGTTGAAAATCTATTAAGTGTTGAAGCATAGTATCTCATGATCCGAAGAGTAATTCAACCTAACTAGTAGTTCGATCGAACAGCACTTCGTTCAATACTAGTCTTCATGAAATTGTTAAAGTGTGGGGCCATGTGCTAGCCGATCGGCTGGCCTGGTCGATCGGCTGACATGTCCGATCGGTTGGGCTGTTCGTTCGAACAGCCTGTTCGATCGGTCAGCATTCTGACCTGGTCGGCCTGTTCGTCTAACACTTGGCTGTTCTGATTGCTTGACGTTATATCGAGGTATTTTGGCAACGAGCTGAACCATGGCACCTTCGTTCTTACTTGTTTCCCCTGCTCGGACAGGAATCACCCAAGTCCGGCCGGTGAACGGTTCGGAACGGTAGTTTAACGTTTAACCCGAAATCGGTGAACCTCGTAGATAGAATTCGAATCTTGAACCACACAACCATTAGAATGTTTAGTGAGTTGGCTCTAGCTCCGTTTCTACCGGTTTGAAGGCATTGAGTGTAAAAGAGTTGAAAGAAAGTTGGAAATCCTTCTTTCAATCCTTCACACCATGTAAATGTTCAGATCTGTGATAGATCTTAGTTTGTTTATGTGGAAATCGGCTAGATCCAAGTGATTCTTGGTGGATTGAGGCCAAAACATGAAGTTCTTGAAGAACACCATGATGACATTATCCTAGAACACTTAGATCTTGATGATTTCACGGTTAGAATTCAAGATTTGAAAGATAGAAAGGTGTAGTAGTGTGCATAGATAAAAAACGTACAAAATTTAGGATGAAATCTTACCGGGATTGAGAGAAATCTGAGAAATAGTGAAGAACACGAGGTGGTCGGTCAGAGGGTTTCCAAAAGAGGAAAGAATGACAATGACAGGTCTATTTATAGGATTTCAAAAGAGGAAAGAGCTGGCCGATCGGCCAGGCATCCCGATCGGACAGCCTGCTCGATCGGACAGTCCGTCCGATCGGCTGGGCTGTTCGATCGGCTAGGAGCCTGATCGATCCACAGCCTGCTTTGAGTGTTCGGTGCGACGATTTCTGATATTTCGATTTCAATTGAAGACGATACGAGTACGATAGAGTTTCCTTTTCAAATTACTTTTAGTCCCAACCACTATATCTACATACAAGTATCTATATTTCACACTATCCTTTCGCTTCCATTCATCATAATTCGATTTCGATTGAGTTCGATTGAGTTTTGAGTTTCGATTCGATTGATCACCACACATAACATAAGGTAAACACGCACAGGTAACACGTAAGGCACACACACACGTAATATAACACCAAATTCGCATAGTTCGAGTTTCGAGTTCGATTGATGATTCGATTAGCTTGATTATTGATTGATTGACTTTATCGCATTGTTACTTCCTACTATTCACAGTCGTAAAGCGTTTCGCGTCGGTTAAACATTCGGTTACTTTGATTCCTTTGATAATTAACACTTACTCCTCATAATACAAACAATAAAACAAAAAATAGACTAATTACAGTCAAAGAAGTCAAACTTGACTTGGACTTTGACTTTGACATTCGAAATTCCCTAAACAGCCTCCCCTTGTTTAGGGAATTTCGTCCCGAAATTAGGCTCGAAGCTGCACAGCACCGTGAATGATTTTACCAATTTCTCGCTTCAGGTCTTCATTTAAACAATTGCGGGTAATTAGCCTTCATGTCGCTTTCGAGTTCCCAAGTAAACTCCGCGCCTCGTTTGCCTTCCCATCGGACTTTCACGATAGGGATGCGCGAGCGTCTGAGTTGCTTGGTTTGGCGATCCATGATTTCGACAGGCTTTTCCACGAAATGCAGCGTTTCGTTGACTTGAAGGTCGTCGAGAGGTACAATTAGATCATGACCAGCTAGGCATTTTCGGAGGTTTGACACATGGAAATTCGGGTGGACGTTACTAAGTTCCTCCGGTAGTTCGAGTCTGTAGGCGACCTTGCCGATCCTTTCCAGAATCTTAAAAGGTCCAACATATCGAGGCGCTAGTTTCCCTTTCTTGCCGAATCTGACCACACCCTTCCATGGTGATACCTTTAGGAGTACGTAGTCGCCAACGTCAAATTCAAGGGGTTTGCGTCTTCTATCGGCGTAGCTTTTCTGTCTATCCCTGGCTTTCGACAAGTTGTCTCGAATCTGGAGGATTTTGTCAGTCATTTCTTGTAGTAACTCGGGACCGGTTAGTTGCGAATGACCGATCTCGTGCCACACAATAGGCGAACGCCATTTCCTTCCATACAAGGCCTCGAATGGTGCCATTTGTATGCTGGCATGATAGCTGTTGTTGTACGAGAATTCGACCAATGGTAGGTATTTGTTCCAACTACTACCGAAGTCTATGACACAAGCACGGAGCATGTCTTCAAGAGTACGGGATCGTTCTTTCAGTCTGTCCGTCGGTTTGAGGATGGAATGCGGTACTCAGATTAAGCGTCGTACCAAGAGCTGCTTAAAACGTTTTCCACAATCACGAGGTAAACCGAGCGTCACAGTCGGAAATGATGTCGCGAGGCGTACCATGATTACAAATGATCTCGTCGGTGTGGATTCGGGCTAGTCGTTCTACCTTGTAGTCTTCCCGTATTGCCAAAAAGTGGGCTGATTTGGTCAGACGATCAACTATTACCCAAATGTTGTCGTGACCTGATGGCGTGGGCGGAAGTTTGGTTATGAAATCCATAGGTATACTCTCCCACTTCCATATGGGGATTGCAGGTTGTTCGAGTAAGCCAGAAGGTCGTTGATGTTCAGTCTTAACTCTCGCACAAGTCAGGTAACTTCCAACATAAAGAGCAATATCCCGTTTCATGCCCGGCCACCGGTACTTGTAGCGAAGATCCTGGTACATTTTATCGGCACCGGGATGAATAGAATATCGGGATTTGTGTGCTTCGTCCATTATGATTTTTCGCAAGTCGGTCCGCTTAGGGATCCAAATTCGGTCCAGATAACAGAAAATCCCATTTGCTTTGCTGACGAGCTGAGCTCCATCGTGATAGATCCTCTCTTTCTTCAAAGTGCGTTCATTAAAGCAAGCATGCTGGGCTTCGCGGATGAGGGTTTCGAGATCATGCTGGGCTTGGGTATTGCGAATACTGAGCAAATAACTCCGTCTGCTGAGCGCGTCGGCAACAATATTTGCTTTGCCTGGGTGGTAACGAATCTCACAGTCGTAATCGTTAAGAAGTTCTACCCCGGCGTTGACGCGTGTTAAGTTCTTTCTGGTTGAAGATGTGTTGTAAACCCCTGTGATCGGTGAAGATCGTAAACTTGGTACCATACAGGTAGTGTCGCCATATCTTCAATGAAAAACAACTGCGCCTAGCTCGAGATCATGGGTTGTATAGTTCTTCTCGTGGATTTTGAGCTGACGAGATGCGTAAGCTATAACCTTGTCCCGTTGCATGAGAACACAGCCAAGACCAAGGTTGGAAGCATCACAATAGACAATGAAATCGTTGTTTCCGTCGGGCAATGTGAGAATGGGAGCATTGCAAAGCATATGCTTGAGGGTTTGGAAAGCAGACTCTTGTTCGGTTCCCCAAACAAAAGGCTTGTCTTTGTGGGTAAGAGCGGTAAGCGGCACAGCGATCTTAGAGAATCCTTCGATAAATCGTCGATAATAGCCCGCTAGTCCGAGAAAAGAACGAACTTCGGACGGGTTCTTAGGCGTAATCCAGCTCTTAACTGCTTCAATCTTCGCGGGATCGACATGAATACCTTGACTATTAACGATGTGACCCAGAAATTGGACCTCCCCTAGCCAGAATTCACACTTGGAGAACTTGGCGTAGAGTTGATTCCCCTGGAGTAGCTCGAGAACCAAACGTAGATGTTGCGCGTGTTCGGCTTTCGATTTGGAATAGATCAAGACATCGTCGATGAACACGATGACGAAACGGTCTAGAAATGGCTTACACACGCGATTCATCAGATCTATGAAAACCGCGTGTGGGTTAGTTAAACCAAAAGGCATAACAACGAATTCATAATGGTCGTATCGAGTTCGAAAAGTGGTTTTAGGGATGTCTTCCTCTTGAATGCGCAATTGATGATAGCCTGAACGTAGATCGATCTTCGAGAAACACTTGGCACCTTGCAGCTGATCAAATAAGTCATCGATTCGAGGCAAAGGGTAACGGTTCTTGATGGTTAGCTTATTCAATTCCCGATAATCGATGCACATCCTGAACGACCCATCCTTCTTTTTAATGAAAAGGACTGGCGCGCCCCAAGGAGAAGTGCTCGGGCGAATAAAGCCTTTTTCAAGTAACTCCTCGAGTTGGTTCGAAAGTTCCCTCATTTCGGATGGCGTGAGTCGATAAGGAGCTTTGGCTACGGGATTAGCTCCAGGAATGAGGTCGATACGGATGTCGATATCACAACTTGGCGGTAGTCCAGGAAGATCATCAGGGAACACCTGAGGAAATTCACGAACCACTGGTACGTCTTTAACTTCAGCCTTCTTTTTCTTTTCCTTCTCTTCTACTACAATGTTGGCCAAGAAAGCTCTGTATTCCTTGCGGAGATACTTGCTAGCTTGGATGCATGTCATGAGTTTGAGACCTTTCGAAGCTGTTTCGCCATACACACATAATAGATCACCATTCGCGTGCGAGAATTGAATCATTTTATCAAAGCACACAACTTCAGCATGGTTTTCGCGAAGAAAGTCCATGCCTACTATGATATCGAAGCTTCCGAGTTACATGGGAATAAGGTCGATTAGGAAGATGTGATTCTTGAGCTTGAGGGTACAATCACGGAGAACAGAATTAACGGCGACAGTTCTTCCTGTAGCGACTTCAACTTCAAATAACGAGGGGAGATAAGAGCGCTTACGACTAAGGAGCTTCTCGAATTCAAATGGCACAAAGCAGTTATCGGCTCCAGTATCAAACAAACATGATGCATAAATACCATTCACAAGGAACATACCATTAACCACGTTGTTGTCAGCCTGGGCTTGACGAGCATTGATGTTGAAGGTTCTGGCACGGGCTGCTTATTGCTGCTGCTGCTGCTGTTGGGGCTCTTGTTTCACCACCCTGTTCGGGCACAGGTTTGCAAAAATGGTTAGGATCACCACATGCAAAGAAGACTCGAGCATTGACCGCGGGTGCTTGAGCTGCGGGTTGGCCTTGAGGGGCTGGGAGTAGAGCTTGATGAGCGGTGGCAGGAGCTGTGGTGTTTCGGGGACCATCGCGACAGTTCGCAGTGAAATGACCGTAGAGGTTGCAGTGAGCGCAGAAACGACAGGCGATTCCCACCGGATGATGATATGAGCATGTCGGGCAGAGCGGGTGGGGACCTATGTAAGCACGCTTTGCTGGCGGCGCATTGGTCACTGGAGCTGGTCGGTGATGAGACTGCTGCTGAGCCAGTACGGCTTGCAGAGGGGCAGCAGTTGTTGTGACAGCACAGTTTTTGTTACTGGAGCTGCTGTTGTTGTGCTTCTTCTTTCAGCGTGATGACTTGGATGGTTGAGTAATGGAGTCGGCGGTCGGTGCAGTAGTAGCTTGATGCAGAGACTTGGAGGGCTTATCCCAGAAACCAGACTTTACCCGCTTGTCATTGATCTCGGCGGCAAGCAAGTAGGTCTCCTCAATTGATGATGTCTTGGCGGCGTGAACAAAGTCGGCAACACAATCAGGTAGAGCTCGAATATACTTCTTGATGGCCATGTCTGGCGTCTTGACTTGATCGGTTCAGATAATGCTAAGCTGCTTGAAGCGAGCAGTTAGAGCAGCGTTGTCTCCGTCCTTCTGCTTGATGTTCCAAAACTCGTCCTCCAGCTTTTGGCGTTCATGGGGAGGGCAGAATTCGTCCATCATGATGGCATTCAGCTCTTCCCAAGTCAGCTCATAAGCTGCATCATTCCCACGTTTGTTTCTTTCGGCCGTCCACCAGTCTAGAGCTCGGGACTGGAAAACGCCGGTTGCATTTAGGGTACGGAAATTTTCAGGACAGCCGCTTTGGCGCAGAGTGACTTCGACCGAATTAAACCATTGAAACATGGCGGTAGGGCCATCTTCTCCGGTAAAATCTTTTGGTCCGCATGCCTTGAACTGTTTGAAACTGAAAACGGTCTTGTTAGCGTCCTTAGGAGCATCGGTTCGCGACTCCTTAGACGATTTGCTGACGTATTCATACACCTCGCTTACAGCTTTTGCCACTTGCTTGGCGATGATAGCAGCGAGACGCTTGTCTTTCTTTTCTTGGCGAGTAAGAGGGGTTCGGTGTCCAGATGACGACATGGTCTGCAACAGACATTGTCGTGGGTCTCAGACACAACAAATCGAATCTCACCTCACACGTCTACTACTTACTAAAGCTCAGGAACACGATAAGGCATGAATCACATAAACACATAGGCACAAAATCACATAGTCACAGAAGCACATAGAGCACAGAAGCACAGAATCGTAGAAGCACATAAGCACATAAACACATAAACACAAATGCATTAAATCACAGATGCGGTCAGAATATAGAAACCTATCCTTCCAAGTTCGCGCGTCGTTCGAATATAGTGATCGCGAATAGCATATTGATTAGTATAGCATATCGTATGGCATGTCGAGTATAGTACAAGCGTACATCGTAGCATAATGTCGTCTAGATTTGCAGCGACTTGTTAGCGTATTGAGATAGAATAGCAATGCGAGTCGTGTGTGTCGATCGAAGTGATAGCAAAAATCGAGAAATTCTCAAAATTAAAACACGTAACAGACAAGTACACTTAAAGCACATAAAATCAACGAGTTATCAGAGTTGGCAGTTGCGAATTCAGTATCGAAACACATAAAATCGAGGAATAGATTGTCTGCGGCTACTAGACATCGACTACCCAAAGCGATCCGACTATTCGCAGTGGACTTGTCGTCACTTTTTGACTTTCGGGTTCGAGTTGTTGCCTCGATTCTTGGGCATTCAGCACGTATTCCCTAGGTCATACTTGTGAGTTCCGGTCGTTGGAGTCCGTCAAGGCTTTGGTGAGAAAAATAAAATCCGGAACAAGTTGTCAAGGTTAGGGTTTCACCCCTAGCTTAGCAACTTCTTCCTTGTTTTAGTAAAAATTGAGGAGATTATTCATCAAAATATGGATTTCACTCCTGATTTGGTATAATTCTCCTCGTTGGTTTTGAAAAATTAATGGAGAAATCATTGATGAATTGATAAAATCAGCATTAACCAAGCAATTTAGTCGAGAGTTTGCGGTTTTCACACCTAATCCTGACTAAATCGCTTGATTCTTTTTTAGTATTCGAGTGCAGTGATAGCGAGAAATAACTGGGTATAGCACATAAGCTTGGTCTGTTGGTTCCTAACTATAGTCTAGGTCTCTAAGACAGCGACCCGGACTAGGTCATGTCTAGCCTAATTCCCTATAGCTATGGCTCTGATACCAATCTGTCGCACCCCAACCGATGGCGGAATCATCAGGGCATGGCACTGAGCGAAACAGATTATCCAGAAGTTTCCACAACAATTATCATTACTATTTAGTTTAATTAATACGTCTCATACCGTATCCCAAATAATAAAACAAATTATTACAGATAACAACTAGTCAAATATTCTGTTCCGCCAACTCAGATTTAAATATAAATATTGTTTAAATGCTTCTAGAGACTCGATCTGCAAGATCTACAGACAACTATGCTCTAGACGCTTATTCTGAGCTCGCCTTCCTAGCAGATAAACATCCTAATTGCCTGCCACATACGTTAAAATAATGTCAATACATAAAATGTAAAGGTGAGCATACAAGTTTGATAATAGCATATAGAGTTCGAAATAGTTTACGCATAACCAGCACGTACACAGAGGAAAACGAAGCATGTTAATTATCGACATGGATCCATCGATACCAATGACTGCGGGTTGACTGTCCGAGACAGTTCGCAATACATAATTACCACCGTAAGCCATGCAAGTAATTGTTCTTAACAACCCCCGTGTGAACGGGTGCTGAGTCCAAACTATAGTACTACGTCGTTAAGGCAGGTAGAAAACATTCCACGTGTAAACATAACAACAAGCATTCATTTAGTCACGTAATACATGCAGAACGGTTAGCGTTTAAATAATTGAGTAGTGTGTTCGATTGTGATTTAGATAAGTAACGTATGTAACACCCAAAAATGCTAAAGCAAAAAGGGTTCAAGTATACTCACAGCGACTGATTGATGGATTGAAGGGAGCGCTTGAGAGTAGGGTTAGCCTGAATAGTTCGATAGTATAACGACGAGTGACGCGTTAAATGGAAACAAGTTATGATGGGTCGAACAGCCTGGTCGATCGAACTGTAGGTTCGATCGAACGGGTTGTTCGTTCGGTTAGATAGTCCGTTCGGACAGCCTATTCGATCGGCCGGTAGGCTTGATCGGTTGGTCAGCCCGTTCGGGCAGCCGGTTCGATCGGCCGGTCGGCTCGATCGGTTGAACTGTTCGAGTGGATTGTTTCTTCCTTTGAGTAGGATGTGTTTATGTATGATGGTTTGTCCTTTTGAAGTTTTCGTTGTAGTATTTGAGAACATTGAAGTGTTCCTACCTTTCAGGTCGATCGATCGAACGGTCTGTTCGATCGGCCGGCTTAACCGATCGGTTAGTCACTTCAGTAGTAAGTCCTCAGTAGGATGTCACCTGATCGGACAGCATGTTCGATCGGGTGGAACTCCAATACATCGAACGAGTTGAAAATCGATTAAGTGTTGAAGCATAGTATCTCATGATCCGAAGAGTAATTCAACCTAACTAGTAGTTCGATCGAACAACACTTTGTTCAATACTAGTCTTCATGAAATTGTTAAAGTGTGTGGCCATGTGCTAGCCGATCGGCTGGCCTGGTCGATCGGCTGACATGTTCGATCGGTTGGGCTGTTCGTTCGAACAGCCTGTTCGATCGGTCAGCATTCTGACCTGGTCGGCCTGTTCGTCTAACACTTGGCTGTTCTGATTGCGTGACGTTATATCGAGGTATTTTGACAACGAGCTGAACCATAGCACCTTCGTTCTTACTTGTTTCCCCTGCTCGGACAGGAATCACCCAAGTCCGGCCGGTGAACGGTTCGGAGCGGTAGTTTAACGTTTAACCCGAAATCGGTGAACCTCGTAGATAGAATTCGAATGTTGAACCACACAACCATTAGAATGTTTAGTGAGTTGGCTCAAGCTCCGTTTCTACCGGTTTGAAGGCATTGAGTGTAAAAGAGTTGAAAGAAAGTTGGAAATCCTTCTTTCAATCCTTCACACCATGTAAATGTTCAGATCTGTGATAGATCTTAGTTTGTTTATGTGGAAATCGGCTAGATCCAAGTGATTCTTGGTGGATTGAGGCCAAAACATGAAGAACACGAGCTGGTCGGTCAGAGGGTTTCCAAAAGTGGAAACAATGACAATGACAGGTCTATTTATAGGCTTCCAAAAGAGGAAAGAGCTGGCCGATCGACCAGGCATCCCGATCGGACAGCCTGCTCGATCGGACAGTCCGTCCGATCGGCTGGGCTGTTCGATCGGCTAGGAGCCTGATCGATCCACAGCCTGCTTTGAGTGTTCGGTGCGACGATTTCTGATATTTCGATTTCGATTGAAGACGATACGAGTACGATAGAGTTTCCTATTCAAATTACTTTTAGTCCCAACCACTATATCTACATACAAGTATCTATATTTCACACTATCCTTTCGCTTCCATTCATCATAATTCGATTTCGATTGAGTTCGATTGAGTTTTGAGTTTCGATTCGATTGATCACCACACATAACATAAGGTAAACACGCACAGGTAACACGTAAGGCACACACACACGTAATATAACACCAAATTCGCATAGTTCGAGTTTCGAGTTCGATTGATGATTCGATTAGCTTGATTATTGATTGATTGACTTTATCGCATTGTTACTTCCTACTATTCACAGTCGTAAAGCGTTTCGCGTCGGTTAAACATTCGATTACTTTGATTCCTTTGATAATTAACACTTACTCCTCATAATACAAACAATAAAACAAAAAATAGACTAATTACAGTCAAAGAAGTCAAACTTGACTTGGACTTTGACTTTGACATTCGAAAACACGGGGTGTTACAGTGGCGGCGCAGCTTGTTGCCCGTCTACCTTCTGTTTTGATGTAACTTGACAAATTTTTTAGTGAATTATATAGCAAAAATATATTATTATAAAAAAATGTAATATACAGGGATGGATAAAATCTTTTAATATGATTATTATTTAATAACTGTTAGTCTGTTAAGTGTTATTTTATTAATATATCATTGATTTCTTAATCTTATTAGTTAGCACACTAATTTAACAGAAATTCAATTAGCTAACACACTAATATATTCAAACATGTTTACATATACATGCATGCATATATCTACATTATCTTCATGTATATTACATCTCTTATGGCACCATTCTAATTACCTCAAAGTTTAATACGACCAAGACAAATTTTGCTACGTTTAATAAAAGTGTTCTGTGTAATAATTTCTAATTTCCCTTCATTTGATATATTTTCTTATAATTAATACATTATTTGATGCCTAGGAGATTCCTTAGTTTACAACATTAAAATATTAACTTGTATATAATACTTTAAATTAAGATTTAAATTTACATTTAATATTTATATTTTTATAACTAAATACTATTAATATTAAGAATTATCTTATTTAAATACTTATGTATATAATTACTAAATATTTACGTAGTTATACTACTACTAGTAATAATAACAATACTAATAATAATAGTAGTAGTAGTAGTAATAATAATAATAATAATAATAATAATAATAATAATAATAATAATAATAATAATAATAATAATAATAATAATAATAATAGTCAAACTCACTAAAGGATATTAAAAATTTTAGAGTAAAATGTCTTTTTGATAAATGAGGTTTGGTTATTTTTGCGACTTTCGTCTCTTAGATGCCATTTGTATTCAAAAGGTTTCAAATGTTGTCATTTTCATCCCTGATGATTATTTTCCGAGGAATAAAAGTCGCAATAAATTTCCAACCTCAAAAATGAAATTGGCAAAATAAGCCAAAAGCAAAGGACTGCAATATAAAAAAAAAATTGATGAAACAGAAAAATATAAGCAAATCCTAGGGACAATTTTTACAATTTATTCAAAATTCTAGCTACCTTATGGTAAAATTTGAAACTCAGCTTTGGATTTAAAACATTAATAAAAAGGAAAACCAGCCCAATTTTACTCTCGACACTCTTAGTTGGATCACTTTTGCAGCTGATAGATGGAGATGGGCTGCAGATCAGGAAGGTTTGTTCACTGTAAAAAGCGTTAAAAAGTTGTTGTACTCGGTTTCGGAGACAAATAATAGGTATATAATGGAGTGAAGCAAATGGGTCCCGGACAAATGTAATATTCACGCGTGGAGATCAGATATGGAAAGGATCCCAACGGGAGTTGCATTAAGGAATAGAAACCTTTTTTGCGGGGAATTGTTGTGTCCGGTTTGCAGTTCTGATGACGAATCAGCTGAGCACTTGTTTTGTGCATGTTTAGTCGCGGCCAATGTTTGGAATGGAGTGAGCTCATGGTGTAAAGTCCCAAATATTTTCGCCTTTTCGATTATCGACCTTCTTGAGATTCATAAGGTCATCCCTGGATCGGAGAAGAAAAAGGAAATCATTCACATAATTGTTATTATAGTGTGCTGGAGCTTGTGGCGTGCGAGAAATAAATAGGTGTTCTCTAATATTCCTATTAAGATTGATAAAATAATTAGTGAGTCAAGTCGTTAGGCTTTCTTTGGTACTCGAATAGATCGAAATCTAAAGGTATCGAGTGGAGAGAGTGGTGTTCATTTGATTTTATGTAATTGTTGTGGTTTTTTGCCGGCCCGGTTTAGGTCGGTGGTTGGTTAATAAAGTTTACTTTTCAAAAAAAAAAAAAAAAAAAAAAAACTCTTAGTTGGATGAGTACCATATGTAATTAAATATTTGATTTTGACATGTGACCTGTCATTAAATTCTGTCCGCACATATCGGTAATCTATCAGTAAAATCCTTTGGTAAATACTTTGTCCACACCATGTTTTCTTTTCTGGCGGAGTTATCACCAAGAGCCATTTTTTCGGTTTAGAATTGGAGGAAAACGAGAAAAGTTTCATAACACTAATTGTTGGAAAGTAGAAAATACTAATTACTCTTTAACACGTTATATAAATAGACTTGACACCATGGCATGATGATCATGATCCACAATAACATATGAACTGCAAGTTTGAACTTGGAACTTATAAATAAACACTTAGAAACATCTTCATGACTCCAGTTCAAAAACATAAGTAGACAAGGTTTTATTAAGAACATGCCAAATACAACAACTAACCCTAGTTTATCACCAACATAAACTATCCTAAAATACTTAAAATAATTCATAATGTGAAACAATGTTGAAAGTAACAAGTTTACAAGATTATATATATGGATATATATAACTCAAGAAACCAATTAGAAAAAGTAAAAAAAAAAAAAAAATTGCCCTTTGACAGATTTCATAACAAATACCTTATATGATTCACACTCAATGTGATGAAGATTTGAAAAGTGATGGTCTATGCAAAACCAAGCATCTTGGCTATTTCCTCAGGTCTGATAAACCCTACAACCTCATCATTGATCCATCCGTACTTCTCTAGAAAAGGGTTTTTCATCTTCTTTGGGGGATAATTTTCAATCACATCTTCCCAGACATTTGGTTGATTCATGTCTCTAGTGACCTCCCAAACACAGTTGTTACATTTGAAACCTGCACCCAAACTGATCATCAAGATTCTGTCACCTTTCTTCAGTCTTTTCTTGGCCTCCATGTACCCTAAAACATACCACAACCCACCCGCCGACGTGTTGCCAAAGCGATGCAGCGTCATTCGAGCAGGTTCTAGATCATATTCATCTAGACCTAGACTCGCGCCCACTTCATCGATCACAGCTCTCCCACCAGGGTGTATGCAGAAGTGTTCGATCCCGGTTTTGAGGTTAATTTTCGAACCAGTTTTTCTAGTAACTGCATAACGAATTATCTCCCAAAGTGGAAGCACTTTTGGTAGAAGAACTTGAAAATTCTTCGATAAAGATCGAGCTGCAGCTTTCGTGAGCAGTTTGGTTAGACGAAAACCAGCATATCCATCGTCATCTTCGACTTGCATACAACAATTGTATGCGTCATCATTTGCACCGAATTGGGTTCGAACCAAGCAATTCAGCTTCAAAATCGCTTGGTTCTTACGAGCCCTATCGTTAGTTAAAAGCATGGAACATCCTCCTACGCGGAAAATACAGTTCGACAGCATCATAGACCTTTCTCTCCCACAGTACCTGAAAGAAAACGATATTGGTGAATAATATTTTCTTCGTGTTTAATAACTAAAAATTAACCAAATATGTTCATATCCCAAGATACTAATAAATCTAACCAACTAAAGGTATGATAAAATGTCAAATAACTAATAAAACAAATATTAATAACTATAATAGATAATAAACTCGGCTAACAATACCAGTTACCCGCCATAGATTCTGTGCTCACAACAACGGCTAATCTCTTCTTCTGCGTCTTGAACAAATGTTGAACCAAATCAATCGCTATGAGACTCGCGCTACACCCCATGCCCGAGAGATTAAACGCCTTGACATCCTCTCGCATGTTGTAATGATTTATAATTCTAGATGTTAAAGAAGGGACAGCTGAGAGTAAAGATACATTCACCACAAGTATATCAACTTGAGATGGTGATATATTCGACCTAGCAAATATATTGTCAAGAGTGTCATAAAATATCAACTCGAGTTCGGATAGACAATCTACATATTTCGGGCGTTGTTCTTCGCCCGAAATGATGTTTTTGGGGCCAAAAGTTTCTTCACCGAGGCCGGAGTTAACGATGGTTTGTAACAAGAACCGGTAATCTTCGATACGAAGATTCTTGTTGCGCGAAACAATTTTCGCGCATTCTTCTGTGTTTAGCTTCATTTCCTTGTTGCCCTTGTAACATTCATAGTCAAGCATGTAGCATGTTTCACCTCGTCGGAATATTAATTTTGCAAACGCAAAACTAACGGAGGCTGTGAACAAAAGCATAAATGCGGTTAATAACTCCATTGTAGTTTGTAAATGGAGCTAGAGAGTGAGGTGAATATGAAGTATCGTTTTGCTGAAACTCTTATATATAACATCAGTCTGGTTTCTAGATAAATAGTTGCAATAAAATTCTTATTTTACCTATATGCTTTTTTATTTATTATTTTTAACGTTTGGAAAGTATAAACCGATTCGTTTTTAGGGTGTACGCAATTTAATACTACGTACAACTCTTTCATGCATATCTATTTTTGGGTATGTTCTCCGACATTTTCGCGTTGTTTTTTGTTGTATGAATAATAATGAAACTATGGTAGCTATTTTTGTTTATTGTTTGGCCCTCTAATGTTAAGACCATTTACATGATTTTCTTGTATTGTTGACATTTTAATACTAATTTGATATAGAAATATTTAGAAGCTTAATAGCATTTATCAGATTATTATGAAAAAAAATATTTTTATATATATAAAATTGTTTTAACATACGCGACGTACGAGATGTAGTATTAGCATTGCATTTTTTTTGAACAACTGGTTGATTATGGTTTTACAACCACATCCAAGCTCGTGAAAATAATAATGGCACCAATGACACCTCTCCAAGTCAAGATTGACTCATCCTCTTACGGTGCTATAGAGATCTATCAATTACAATTACATGTACCTTTTAGCAACATTGTTCATTATTGGAAAAAGTATAGCTTAAATAGCGTTAGTTGATAAAACTTGATTTTATGAGATTTTCCAATAAACCAAACGATAAAAAGCCTTTAACTGATTTAAGGATTTAACCATGTCAACTTTCTTAATTATATAATGTCATGTTTAGTATTCAAAGCACTAAGTTGAGTTATTCTATACAGTCTCTTAAATTTAGAAAGGATACAAAGACATAATTAATCGCAAAATATAACACAATGGCGAGAAAAAAAAGGCACAATGAATCGCTAAAAACTAAACAGACACAATGATGAAAAAAACACAATGTCAAATAAAAAGACGCGATGTTCTTAAACAAAAATTCTAAAATCTACAAGCTGAAAATCTAAAAGCCCAAACTTAAAATCTAAGATCGTAGAGTTCGACGAGTCGGTTCCAATACCTCTAGAATAGAATGAGTTCAATCAAAGTTGATTTAACACCCTTCCTACGACTTCCTAGTTTTAGAAGAGTATGTATTTGAACCCAAACTTCAAAGCCATAACCAAGTATTATTAACACGTGCAAGCTAGCTAGCAACCAGAATTCTAATAAGGCCGTAAGGGTAATGATTATTACATCTCAGAAATTTCTTATTTGCACACTATATATGTCAATAAAAACATTGTACTTACTGTGCCAATAATTTATAAGGTGTAAGATCACCTACATTTGACAGTGAGGGCCTGCATGCAAGTGGCCTGCCGGCTTGGACCCATGAACTAATTGTCTACAGTCAAAAGTTGAGTGAACATTAAACCACCTTCATCTACCACATACATGAACATTAAATCTAAACCACGGTCACAATCTTTTACCTGCTTTCAGTAAGTCCTTTTGGTTACATTGCGATCATCAAAATCGGCCATTTTATTGAGTAGTGCTTTTCTAGGGTGGGTGGTTTCTCAGTTTGTTGCCACACATGAATCGATTTCATTTTAAGGACGCACTTCTATACAATGGGTGTTAATTTTTTTATTTTTGCAATATTTGTTTCATTGTTTGTGCTAAAAGTGATCGAGCTGTATTTATTGTGTGAAGATCGAATTACTATTAACTATTGAGAAACACAAGGAAAATAGTCATTTTAGTAACAGAAGGTATTGTTCATAACTAACTAATTGTAAGTGGAGAAATATGATAATCAGATAAGTACTTAGTCGTTGTGGGACTAGTCCAAATGATAGTCTTTTAGATGAAAGGTGTAGTAAAAGAGTAGATTATGATTAATTTGAGAGAAAATTTCAAAAATATAACCATTGACCAAATAGACTTTTAAATTTGGCCACCTCCCGCGTACTGACGCTTCACCCACACAATAGCACGGGTCATGTTTCTATTGGAAGATGCTACCACTTAATCATTATCATAAAAATGACACATCCCATGCATTTGTGTGCGTGAAGCGTCGCTCCCATGACACGGGAGGTGGCCAAATTTGAAAGTCTCTTTGGTCAATGATCATTTTTATAATTTTCCTTTAATATGATGTAATTTAGAAATGAATAAAAGGCAGAATAATACTTATCATTCAAAAACAAATAAATGAATACTTATGCAAATTGTTTTAGTTGAGAGACATAAGACGACGGTTATGAAACCTCCTAATCACCTATCTTGATCACGACTTACTATATATTTAAAAAATGCAATTGTTACGCATTACTTGTGATGCTCTATCTAAAAATTGAGTTTTTAATAAACGAACCCCTATAGTCATGTCACGCAAGTTTAAACCTTACTAACAATGACATGTTTCCAATATGGTTGGGAATATCTTGAAACGAATAACATCGTCCTATTTGCTCTAAAATAAAGCACATACAAAGGAAAAAAAAAACAAAAAAAGCAAGTAAAATTTGAAAGTGAAAGTTTTATAACTAAATAAACGGTATCTCGCTAGCAAGTAAAATTTAAAAGTGAAAGTTTTATAAGGCTGTGAGATATGTGGCGCTATGCGCTTGTTATCTTAGCCAAAAAGACACAATATTGTCTCCTTCCCTACCACACCGCGAGTGCCACCAGGGGGCGTTATTAAGGTATTAATGGGATGTGAATGCAATGGCAGGAGCGACATATATGCGTGTGAAGGAGGGAGCGCCATTAATAAGAAAAGAGTTTTATCCTATATCCTCCAAGTGAAGGAGGGAGCGCCATTAATAAGAAAAGAGTTTTAACCTATATCCTGATAGAGAGGGACGTTATTGATAAATTAGAGTTGGTGGCAAAGTAAATAGAACGTGTATCTCGCTGGAATCCAATCGCCCATAGTATTTTCTAGATAGTACCCATGCAAGTGACAACCATATTTTCATATTTTCTGGTTAGGGTGTCATCACATTTGACCAGTCATTAATACTTTCAAAAAGAAATAAACATATGTCCAAAATCCTCAAATATGAGAGTTAATCTCTCATTCTTATAGTTTTAGAAAACCATGAAAATAATTAGATTAATTTCCATATCCTCAAAAAAATTCTAGTCATCATATTATGAATTCTTTGAGAGGGAAGAAATTTCTTCAGGTTGTTTCTCCGCGTTCGTTGCGCTCATTCCTAAAGTGAAAGATACTCATCGTGTCTCGGATTTTAGGCCTATAAGCCTAGTGGGATGTATTAAAATCTTGTCTAAGGTACTCGCAAATTGTTACAAAGATGATCTACTGTTTGGAAACAAAAGGGTTATATATGATAGCACATTGAGGTTAAACTACGTATGTTTTATGTGTTAAAATACCTTCATTTGATTTCTTTAATTTTGGAACCAAAACTTCAGAGATAATCTCCTTCCAAGTTCTTTCTTTGTTTATCATCTTGATGTAGGCATTCTGTGAACAATTATATCCGATCAGAAAACTAAAATTTGTAAGCTAAAAACGAAAGAACAGGTTCCAATTACAGATAAAAGATAAGTTTATTAAGGGAATGGTCCGCCGCCCTTGACATATTAACACTGTGTTCCAGAGTTTACTAATGGAAGGAAAGGAAAAGAAACAAAAAGAAAGTAAAAATATTTTGTGTTCCAGAGTTTCATTTAAGGAAGGAAATGAAAGGAAAATAAAACATGTCGTGTTCCCGAGTTTCATTTAAGGAAGGAAAAGAAAGGAAATGATAGGAAAGCTAGGCTAAATTCTTTAGTTTTTCTTTCCTTCCGATTTGAGCTCGTCCTTTCTTTTCTCACTTTTACTTTGTTTTCCTATCCCTCGTTAAGTTGACTCGGGAACAAAGCGTAAGGGAATGGTCTGGATGGTTAGATGTGTTAATTAAATGCCTATAATATTGAGAAAAGAAAGAATCTTGTGGGCTAATTAATTTCATTCATAGTGACAGCGATGACTGAATAAGCAACGTTTTAATTTAGATGGGTCCTGATAAATGAACACCCTTCAAAAGGGGGTTTTACTGAATGTACTCTCTTCCCAGCCATATATTCGCACCTGTAGTCCTCGCGATTCCATGCACCTGTAGTCCTCGCGATTCCAGGTATACACGTGTATGCCGGGTAGCCTTCAAAGTCGATCAAATCAAAAGAGGTTGATTAGTAAAGTAGAGGGATTCCGTTAGCCCGCCCCTTTTAAAAGTTGCTAAACAAGACTTGGTAAATGAAATATTGCTATATTCATGGGGCTTGTACTAACAATGTTCATTTCTAGTTCTAAGCCAATTTATGTAACTTGATAAATATTAATAACTTTTCTAGCCCACTTGTTTTTATCCGGTTGCTTTATATACAAATGTGACAACTCTTGGATCAGTTCCATACAACTTGTGTATTTAAGCATGCTAGTGCTTTGGTCTAGATTTTTATAGTTAGTTAAATTTAAGTGAGTAAGTGGCGGCGGCTTATTTTACGACTCTAGCTTTTCTATCAATGATAATGAAACTATCAAGATATTGGGCTTGATAATGATCAAACTTTTGACCAGATTTTCCGGATTAATACACTCTAGATAAGTTATCCAAAAAGTCTGAAAATGGGAAACAGAAAGAAAGACAGTAACTTTGAGTTATATAGATGCACGCGATTTCAATTTTTTCTTTGCTGAATAATATTTGTACCCTCAAACATTGTGTGGCTGTTTTGGAGGGGTAGAGATAATATCATTGATTTTATGTTGTATCAATGTCTTTGTAGATGAAGGGCCAGGATAGTATGTGAAATATCAGGCACCATTCATCTGTCATCCTATTTGAAGTTTCATCACATTAAACTACTGATGGCCACCATATAAAACTGTCTGGAAAAAGGTTTACGGTTAAAGGAATGTGAAATATAATTATATGCTGATGACGGAGGTGGCTCAAGTCTCAATAAAATGACTAAAACACATAACAACTTAAAAGGTTAAAAGTTCAAAGCCCGCGAGCTGTAATGAACTGCAAAAAGAACAAGCACAGTGGTCAATCACATCACTGATAACTTGTAAGACTCTCCCTCAGCCGCAAAAAAGAGGCATGTGCAAGGAGACACTCTTTTACCCGCAGGTCCGAAGCCTCCAACACCCAAAATGGGCAACCCCCTAAATGGACACTCTTTTACTCACAGTCAAAGGTTTCTTCTCTTAGAAGATCCTTTCTCTATAAATGGCAGCCCTTGTCATTCATGCAAAACATTTCGATGAGCTCAGATCATCCTTGGTCTCTGATCTTTCTCTTCTCTCTTGAGAATCGCTCCTTGCTTGTTCTCTTCTTCACTTCAAACATTGCAACTTCACTAAATTAACATTCTGGGTTGAATTCCTTTCAATCCAGAATCAAAGAGTGAACAATAATAAGTGATCCAAACCCACGTGCTGCAAACGTGGGAGGACCCCACGGCCTACGTTAGGCAAACTGAAACCCTTGAAGCCTTTTGCCTAACTAGTCCGTCCACTATCCTTGGTCTTGTATTTGTTGTAGAAACATAAGCAATTTGGAGTTTGATGGTGGTAGAGGACATGATGTGATGGTATCCAAATTAAACCGAATTCAAAACACATTTGGATAGATCGACGCACTTAGTAAGTAACTAAATATAAGACGAACTTTGTTTCATTTTGATATGTATATAAATTTCATGAAGGACTTGGTTTCACTTGGGGAGTGTTATCATCTGCCAATGGAGCTCAAAGTGCCTCCAATTTTTTGTTTGGCACTTTTAGTATCTAAGTGATACATATCGGACTCCTATAAGGCCACACGGGGTGGCATCGTTATGGGCCGCGATACAATAGTATCACTCGTGGAACACCGCCCCGCCTAATTCATCACCAGTATGGAGTATAACGAGTTATATGTATAACGCGTTGAAAAACTTTGGTGATGAATGTGTATCTTGTACGTTGTGCATTAATACTTGTACATTGGAATCCCATCACTAGTGATATCACCCCCCTACATTTCTATTACTAGTGATAGAATATTGGGTGATGACATGGCATGATTTGATTGGATAGTGGGAGTGATAGAAACTATCACTAGTGAACAAGGGTTTATTCGAGATGTAACGAAACAAAGAAAAAAGAAAACGGGGCCGGGCCAGAAGCAAGTTACTTGGAGCAGCTTGACATAATTTATGGGCCAGGGTTCGACCCATTCAACCCGCTACATGAGGCTGGAAACATCAGGAAGTTTAGTGGGCTAGGGTGTTGAAAAAAAGGGAAGAAATTGCTGACATAGCATTCACGTTTAGATTTTAGTCCTGGTTTTCTATTTGGTTTTTATGCTATCAAATTATCTTTGAACTTGTTTGTATTGGACATCGCCTATCTCGAATCAGGCCTTTATCAATAAACCCAGCCGAATTTATCCCTTAAATTTCATGAACCTATCAGTAAGCCTTCATGAAGTTACATAAACAGAGATGGAAATCGGAAATTGTTAAGACTTCCAGCATTTAAGATTCTTAAGGCAAGCCGGTATCAGTGGCGGACCCAGAAATATTTTTCTGGGGGTGCGGAATATTTTAAAAGATTTTAGACCCTTAGCTGTATAAAAATATCAGTTCATAGCGGGTTGGGTCGGGTCTCGTCGGATCATGTAAGACAAAAGAATATCAAACTAAAATTTACAAATCATCAAAAACACGTCAAACGTCATTACAAACTACAAACGTATTTAAAATTGTGCCATACAAGTTTTTTTTTTTTTTTTGAAATATATTCAAAATATCATCTAAAGATACTAAACACGCCATAAGTTCATTATATTCTTACTCATTGTTCCTAACACATATAATTTGCTCCATTAGTTCATACAACAACACTAAACACTTAAACAAAATAAACAATCATGTTCAACCATAGCCCATAACTTTCAGTTATATTTTTAAACATTCAAGCCCTAATATTAAATGTTGATTACTTGTAACTAATCATTTAAACAAACAAAGCTATAAATAAAACAACAAAGTCATTTAACTACAAATCTAGAACAACAAAAAAATCAAAAAAATATAAAAAGATCCCCCTTACACATCTATATTTTCTTCTAATCATCACATAAAACAAAATAAATAAATAAACCATACTAGTTCTATATTGGAATTCTGACGTAATATGGGTCGGTACAACCGGAATTTTGGTTTTTCTGGTAAAAAAAAGCCACCAGGTCGTGAGCAGTGGCGTCAAGTCGTTGGATTTTTTTGGGGGCGGGATTTGGAAATGGAATGGGTGGATGGGTTTGGGTTATTTTATTTAGTTCAAATTTCTTTAGGTTGGGTTTGGGCTTGTGTTAATAAAAATTGATTGAAGATTGGGCTTTGATTGGATTAAATAATTAAGGGATTAAATGGTTAATAATTATTTTTTTTCTAAGTGGGGCGGTTGAAAATTTCAAGGGGTGCGGGTAAAAAATTCCAAGGGATGCGGTCGGGATTTACGGCGAAAAATAACACTAAAAAATTTCTTTATGTTGGTATGATAAGAGATACTTTTGTAATAATATATTGGTACATTAAGCTATAAGAGAGTAAAATTCTTAAACAACAAGTTTCGTGTCAAGCCGACCATTTTTTTATTTCAGATTTAACTTAACGGTTGTGACTTTGGTTGAACTGTTTTAGGCAGCAGATAAGGGGGAAGCAAGTTATGAATATGATAACCAGAAGGGGACATGCTCTTAAATGGAGCTCAACCGTGCCCATCGAAAGAAGCCATTGGAGAACCCATGTTTCACCCTATTAAGTTTTATCCTACTTGGATAATGCGACCTGATACAGATTCATTAAAACGTATTCTCCGTACCTACACTGGTTGGCAATCTATTTCAAGACCAGCTGGAAAAGGTAACGCTGTTACAGATTCATGACGTGTGTTATAAAATCAATTCCAAATGTTTTGCTAGTGGTATAGTTATTAATTGTTGTTGGTAAATATGAATGAGCTAGATAGATTCAACAAAGTCAATAAAATAGTGGTAAAACGACAATTTTTAGAACCTAGTGAATGTTTGATCAATGCGGCCAAATTGGCCTATTTATTCCTGGTGGTAGTGTAATAGGCAAGTAACTTTGATGGCTATGAAAGTTGAATATTGTTTATATGTCTAGTGAAGAAATTTGGTAGTCAACTAATTCAAAGTTTGACCAATTCTGAATTGTGAATTGGTAAATGAAAATGTTTTGCATAACCAGTTATTGTATTTTTACTTTTATAAGACTATTTTGGCCATCTATACTGAAGTCTCACAAAAATGAGACAAACTTTTAATTTTAAAATTTATAGAGAAAAATGTTTAGTAGCTAAACTAGACATAATTTCTAGCACCTTATGAGAGCCATACGTATACTGACGTTCGGGATGGTGTGGCAAAACTCAATAAGGTGGACAAGTGGGGGGGGGGGGGGGGTAACACCTTAAGAGAATCTCACTTAGACAAATAATAAGTTTTAAGTTCGGCCCGATAAAATTCAAAATGTAGGTGCCTATGGAAAACAAATAAGACCAATATTCTCAAATTTACGCAAGTTGAGTTTCGCTCTGACATCTTTTTTCAACCTGTTTTAAATATTTGGTACAACTTGTTGAAAAATGTTTGCTAACATTTAATTGCAAACTAAATTTATATGAGTGCATATTAAAATTGCCAATTTAATAGCAGAAAATTAAGCACTTGCAATTCTCTTGTTCAATATTACAAAATAAGACAGAAACACGGGTGTGGCCATTTAGGCTATAGCCTAGTGGTCAAGAGGATTTATCTCTTATAGGAATACCAAGATTCAATCCTTGTAAGGTACAAGTATAATAGGGGGGAAATTAGTTGTTAAAAAAAAACCCGGTGTGATTTCCAAGCGAGTTTTGGTCCGTTTCGGCAACGCTAATGCTGTGATTAATGAACACAAGGAAACATATGTAAAATCTATATAAATTATTCTTCTTATTTTTTTGTTAGTTTAAACTTTTCTTGATGTTGTATCTAATATGAATTGTAAACAATTACTATCATTAATTAAAAATATGAAGTATTTAAGACAAAGTCATGTAAGTAATCATTTGTCGGATGTGAAATACCTATATACAGTAATTTCATAACAAGTTTATCTTCTTTGGCAATTTACTAGGTCTACATACAAGCATATTCTGAGAAAGTATAAATCATACTAAAATGATTCTTCCTGATCTTCTCCCCCAATGCATCTCTATTGAAAACAAATTAATTTATTGCAAAAAGCGCATTAATCTACCAATTTTGCATTGTATTATTCTCTAAAGAATCAATGTACTAGTGTTATAACAAATTTACACATTTTCAACTTAGCAAAATAAAAGACCATAATCATCATCATGATACTCAATAATTTCCACGAAATGAAATCTAAGGACATGTTCAACATAAAATGTTTGATAGGAGCGTTCCAATCATGGACACGGAATGAAACCTAAGGACAAAGTTTGCCGATCGGTCCCCACGATCTCTCATTTATCTTTATGATTCACTGGTTAAGGCATTGAAATGCATTATACAAACACAACCAATTAGGAAGGCATGATGAAAAGATTTGTGAACAACTTTTGGAATTAAGTCATAAATGCATAATATGATGGTTGGATTGAATCACCATCTTTATAATTATATAGCAAATCAAGTACGTTGTTCTCATTTTCGCTTCACATGCACGATGAAGACGGATACGATTAAATTTTATTAGTGGAACGTACGTTTGATGACATTACACTAATAAAAAGCAAATACACGACTAATGTATCGCTAGTTTACTTGTTTAAATATGTTAAACAAATATAATATCAAATCAACATGTTTTTTTATCCTAATTAAATTTGTTTTATTAAAATGCCAAAGTAACAAATTACAAACAATGTCAAAGTAACAAATCAACATGTTATTATAGTTTAAATCAACAATGAATGAGATGACTAGCTAGTAGCTCTGATCTTCTTAAAACTGCCGACGTTCTTACTGAGTCACCGAGTTTCTGGAGGCATGACTCAGCTTGAAGTTTCACGGACGAGATTGATTCGTGTGAGAAGAGTGAGTCGATTTCTGGCCTTTGATCTGAGATTGAATTGTATAGATCCACTTTTACGAATAACGTATCTGATTTCAGTCGTTTGCAAATAGCTACGATAAGATCTGGAAACGTGAACAGGTTTAAAGCTCCTTCTTTCGTTGAATTCGTGAAGCATAAGTTTCTGATTGTTGGATATGAACTGAAGACGTGATCGCAGAGGAACTTTTCCTCGTGGAAGACTGTTTTTATAGCGATTTGAAAGGCGTTTAACCAGATTTTGACGTGATTTTGAAGATCTGGAGCGGTTATCATCTTTTTGATGTGAGAATGCTTGTATTGCAGGATTCCGAGATGAGATAGAGCTTCATCGATTGTTGATTTTCGAGTGATTTTGTAGACTGAGATGCATTCCTTTGCGTAACCACAACTTATCATCGTTTCAGCAATTAATCGGAGATTTGATATTGATATAAAGTGTTGACGATTATGATTATAATCGAGTAAGATTTGATGAAACTCTTTCTCCAGCCGTTTCATTGCGATTTGCATCGATCGCTGAGCGATAGAGATGTTCGTTGATTTTTTATCGTTTGATGAGAGGAAATGCATGGCTCTTTGCAGATTTGAGACGGAATTGAGGAAAAGTGTGGCTTCGATGGTATTGTTTTTATGAAAGATGGAGACGAATGTGGAGTGAGAATGGCTATCGATTTTCCACTTGAGGATGATTTTCTCTGCACATTGGATGTTATCTTCCATCATGGAATCAGATGAACAGGAAGAAGAAGAAGAAGAAGAAGTGGAAGACATGGTGGTAATAGTAATGGTGGTGATTGCCATTGATGAGATGTTGGGTTTGAGCCTTTGAGGTGGAGTTTAAATAGGGAGGGAAATTCAAATGCAAATATGGACTATTTTATTCTTATTCATGTTGTTGTTATTATTATCATTATTAAAGTTGAATATTGTGGAGGCCAACATGTTTGATCTATACTAGTTTACTCCAAATCAAAACTAAAGTTGAAAACCAAACATTAGTTTACTCCAAAAATAATGTTTGAGAACTTTAATTGATTTTTTTTTCATAAATATTTGATTTTGGTTGCCCATTTATGCATAGTGTTTATTAGTTTGGGCCGGACCCATAACTTGTGAATTTTGATGTCATTAATAAGGGGGTACCATTGTGTGTTACTACATGATTGCCTGATCACACTTAAACACATGGTTGTTTGGAAACTTAGGGTATTGCAAAACCCTACTCGTATACTCACAATTATGCAATTAGGTCACGTATAACGGACCTAACCATGAATTAACGCTAGAAGTACGTTATCATACCGAGCAAACTAAGGTGAGTTCACTACTCTTTCACAAGCATGGGTCCCGGGGGACAAACAAACTAACATTCCTGGGAGGAATACTTTTAAATAGACTGGTTTAATTTCGATGTTGGTTAATAAACTTGAACTCTATCACGAAAGTCCCTACTTACATACAGAGCTAGTTGCTTTGGAGGCAATGGGGTATTAGTTTATAGCGCTATTAGGCTTGACAAACCTAACATCATACCTGGGAGGATGGGCGTGAACTAATGACCTAAACACTTTGGTATAGTTATTAAGTGTTGTTGGTAAATATGAATGAGCTAGAAAGATTCAGCAAAGTCGATAAAAAATTGTCAGACGCCATCTTTATCTTTCTGAGAACCTAATGAATGTTTGATAAATGTGGCCAAGTTGGCCTATGTATTCCTGGTGGTAGTGTAATAGGCAAGTAACTTTGATGGCTATTAAAGTTGAATCTTGTTTGTATGTCTAGTGAAAAAATTTGTTCGTCAACTTATTCAAAGTTTGACCAATTCTGAATTGTGAAATGGTACATGAAATTGTTTTGCATAACCAGTTATTGTATTTTTACTTTTATAAGACTATCTTGGCATCTAGACTGAAGTTTCACAAATATGATACAAACTTTTAATTTTAAAATTTATAGAGAAAAATGTCTAGCTAGTAGCTAAACTAGACATAAATTCTAACACCTTAATGCGAGCCATATATGGACTGTTTTTCGGGATGGTAAGGCAAACCTCATCAAAGAGGACAAGTCCGGGGGGTTGCAACGCCTTTAGAGAATCTCACATAGCATATAGAAAAAGAGATATTGGGTTTAAAGGAAATTAACCTAGTTTCTTATGCAAAAGAAGATAACTAACATGATTCATACTAGTTTCTCATTCAAAAGAAGATAACTAACATGATTCATAAATAGAAGTAATTGTTTCTCCCCTAAAAATTATACTTGTTGCCATGTTTACCCAAATTTATTAATTGTAATTTGTATTACGTTGATGCTAAAAAATAGAGAAAAAATATTTACTCAATCATCTAATATTATTTTTTCATATGCATGATTAATAGTTTCTGAGTTTGATTGCTCTATGATGAATTCATATTAAAAGAATCAAACCACTATTCTCAAATTTACCTAGCGGTCAAGAGGAATGACGTCTTCTGGGGATAAAATTCACATTAAACGTAACCTAGTGGTCAAGATGAATCAGATGAATTCATATTAAACTTAACAAGTTGTACCCGATAAAATTCAAACTGCGGGTGCCTATGGAAAACGAACGAGACCAATATTCTCAAATTTACGCAAGTTGAGTTTCGCTCAGACACTTTTCTTTTTCAAACCCGTTTTAAATATATGGTACAACTTGTTGAAAAATGTTTGCTCACATTTAATTGTACACTGAATTTATATGATTGCAAATTATAATTGCCACTTTTATAATGTTGTGATTAATGTACACAAGGAAATATACGTAAAATTTGTATAAATTATTCTTCTTATTTTTTGTTAGCTTAAACTTTTCTTGATCTTGTATTTAATATGAATTATAAACAATACTATCATTAAAAATACGATGTTTTTAAGAGAAATCATGTAAGTAGTCATTTCTAGGATGTGAAATTCCTATGTAGTAATTTCATAACAAGTTTATCTTCTTTGAGTAATTTACTAGGTCTTCATACAAGCATATTCTGAGAACGTATAAACTGAAATGATTCTTACCGATCTTCTCCCCCAGTGCATCTCTATTGAAAACAAATTCACTACAAACAAGCGCATTAATTTACCAATTTTGCATTGTATTGTTAACATCATTTGCTAAAGATTCAATGTAATAGTGCTATAACAAATCTACACATTTTCAACTTGGCAAAAGACCATAATGTATGAACCAAACATGTTTAACATAATGTTTGATAGCAGTGTTCTAATCATCCCCACGATCTCTCATTTATCTTTATGATTCACTGGTTAAGGCATTTAAATGCATTATACAAACACAACCATTTACAAAAGCATGATGAAAAGATTTGTGAATAACTTTTAAAATTAAGTCATAAATGCATAATATGATGGTTGGATTGATGTGTTCCCCCAATGGCCAGTTAGTGCAATATGAGGAGAATGTTTGGTCACCTATCATTTAAGAGAGTCGGTCGAATTCATGTAACCTGATACGAACACTAAACTGGGAGTAGACACCATTCTTTTGTGTCAGGTCGAGCTATCACACTCTGAAAAATTTAGAACGTTGCACAATACCGATTGGATGAGTAGTTAGTTGATATATACAACACGAACCAACAATGAACAACATTTAAAGACCACTAACATAATAGAATCACCATCAACTATAGAAAATCATTTATGTGTAACCATCTCTTTACATGTGTTTAAATGGATTATCAATTAGTTATAGTACTCGTTTTCTAAACTTTACGTCTTAAATAGCAAAGCCAAGTATTATGTTGTCATTTCCACTTCACATCAGGGTCAACTCAAGGGGGAGTGAGATAAAGCAAAGGCTTTGGGCCCCGTTTTCTTAGGGCCCCAAATTCTAAAAAAGTATGTTATACGTAGGTGGCCAACTTCTAAAAAATATATTATATTCTTAACTTAGCAAAAGACCATAACGTAGGAAATACTCAACATTCTCAACATAATCATGGCCACAAAATGAAGTTTAAAGAAAAAATTATGTTGATTGTGGTGTTCTAATCATGGTCGCTAGTCCCCCGTCTTTGTATGATTCAATTGTAAATGCATTAATATGCATTAGACAAACACAACTATTTACAAAGGCATGGCAATAATATTTGTAATTTGTTTTATAATTAAGTCACAAATGACATAAAATATTAATTTGATTGATGTGTTGCCTCTATTGTGAGTTTGTGACAAACTGCAACATGAGGAGAACGTTTGGACAACTGTCATTTAAGAGTGTTGGTCGAATTCATATCACGCAATATGAGCACTACATTGGAAGTAGACGCCGCTTTTTTGTGTCAGATGTCATATCCGATTGTGTTATCGCATTCTGATAAGTTAAGAACATTACACAATGCCACTTGAATTACCAGTTGATCCATACACTAATAAAAAGCAAATACACGACTAGTGTATCGCTAGTTTAGTTATACAATTGTGATCTATGATTACTTTTCTAAATATGTTAAACAAATGTCATGTAATGTAAGTTCAAATCAACATGTTATTGTAGTTTAAATCAATAATGAATGAGCTGACTAGCTAAGATCTTCTTAAAACCGTCGAGGTGCCCGGAAGCAGTTCTTTCCGACTAGTATTTAGTCGTTTTTTCCGGCGAAAGCCTCATCAACATTTTCACACACCTCTCATCTTCACTCAACATCACCAAATGCTTCACATATAACTCCTCATACGCCGGAACCAAATTATTCGCAATCGACTTCTTCATCTTACCTCTCATCTGTTCATCCAACTCGGTGAGAAACGTTCTTACTGAGTCACCGAGTTTGTGGAGGCATGACTCAGCTTGAAGTTTCACGGACGAGATTGATTTGTGTGAGAAGAGTGAGTCGATTTCTGGCCAGAAATCTGAGATTGAATTGTATAGATCCATTTTTACCAATAACGTATCTGATTTGAGTCGTTTGCAAATGAGATCTGGAAACGTGAATAGGTTTAAGGCTCCTTCTTTCGTTGAATTCGTGAAGCATAAGTTTCTGATTGCTGGATATGAACTGAAGACGTGATCGCAGAGGAACTTTTCCTCGCGGAAGACTGTTTTTATCGCGATTTGAAAGGCGTTTAACCAGATTTTGGCGTGATTTTGAAGATCTGGAGCGGTTATCATCTTTTTGATGTGAGAATGCTTGTATTGCTGGATTCCGAGATGATATAGAGCTTCATCTATCGTTGATTTTCGGGTGATTTTGTAGACTGAGATGCATTCCTTTGCGTAACCGCAACGAATCATCGTTTCAGCAATTAATCGTAGATTTGATATTGATAAAAAGTGTTGACGATTATGAATATAATCGAGTAAGATTTGATGAAACTCTTTCTCTAGCCGTTTCATGGCGATTTGCATCGACCGCTGAGCGATAGAGAGGTTGGATGATTTTTTATCATTTGATGAGAGGAAATGCATGGCTCTTTGCAGAGTTGAGACGGAATTGAGGAAAAGCGTGGCTTCAGTAGTATTGTTTT
Organism: Helianthus annuus; assembly: GCF_002127325.2. NCBI lineage: Eukaryota > Viridiplantae > Streptophyta > Magnoliopsida > Asterales > Asteraceae > Helianthus > Helianthus annuus. The sequence continues at coordinate 163,230,730 of NC_035446.2, forward strand.
TATGAAAGATGGAGACGAATGTGGAGTGAGAATCGATTTTCCACTTGTGGATGAATTTGTCTGCACGTTGGATGTTATCTTCCATAATGGAATCAGATGAACAGGAAGAAGAAGAAGTGGAAGACATGGTGGTACTGATAATGGTAATGGAGGTGATTGCCATTGATGAGATGTGGGTTTGAGCCTTTGAGGTGGAGTTTAAATAGGAAGGGAAATTCAAATGCAAATATTGACTATTTTATTCTTCTTCTTGTTATTAGTATTATCATTATTAAAGTTGAATATTGTGGAAACCAACATGTTTGATCTATACTAGTTTACTCCAAATCAAAACTAAAGTTGAAAACCAACATGTTTGATCTATACTAGTAGTATTGTTTTTTTCTTCTTGAGATGGATCCGAATATGTTTGCGTATGCGCAAATACTAGGCATGGGCGGTTCACAACCGTTCTTTCAAGGTCCACAAGCCTTTGCATCCATAGGCGGTTTGCAACCGTCCACCCAAGAAACCGAACCCGAGATAGAAACGGTACCGGAGACATAACTAGAGCCCATTGCCGAGGCATCTCAACATGGTAAACGGCCTCACAAAAAGAAGGATCCAACCGCTCATCGTCGAAAGGAACCTACCTAGCTTTGACAAAAGATGAGGAATACGCGTTAGCATGGGCATGGCTCGACAAATCGGAGACCCCAAAGTTGATAAGTGTTTTAAAAAGTGTATTTATTTTATTTTTTTAAATAATTTGGTCCACTTTTCACATATTTTTTATTTTTATTTTTTATGAATATAATATTATATTTTTTGTATCTTTTTTGTAGCAAACTGTGCAAGAAAGAAACGACGAAAAAAAAATTGTCGCGATACTAGAATCGAGCCAAATGGAGAAAGATATAGAATTTTTGTTTAAACTGATCGATCATCTCGTTAGCGGCGCATTGATCCTAGCGTAAATGCATCGGCAACAAATCCATGAAAAATACAGACTTTACATTATTAGTTTTTTATTTAGCAATGTAATTTTTTTATTTTTTTCGGTTTTTTATTTTTATTTTTAGCAATGTAATTTTTTATTTAATGAAATTTTATTAGTTCTAATTTAAAAAAAAAATTGGGTAATTATTTATGGGGCATTATTGGGCATTATACCACTACACCCATTTTAGAAACTTCCCATAATTTCTCATTGCTGACTGAATTGTCACATGACGTTTTGCGCAAAGGTGAAGACATTATTTGGATCTTCAACTACACATATCTAACCATAAACCTGAATTGTTTAATGGGTTTTTATTTTTCGCACTTTCTTGTTGTTATTAGCAGTTCAATTTGTTTTACTTGTAATCTTTTTTTTTTGGGTTCAGTTGAAACCTAATTTGATACCAAAATTGAAAGCAAAAAAAAAAAAAAAACAAAGTCACATACTCGTATCAAATCTAAGAGCGCTCTTCACAATGTCACCTATATGGCCAAGTCCATGAACCAGACCACACCCCGACAGATAGATCTACATTGTAGGGTCGAACACCAAGTCCAACTTGGTGATCCGTCAACCCGAATTCCAAGCGGACTTCACATTGTAGAACTAAGCTAAATTAAAAGTAATAATTCTTTCAATGCTAAATATCAATTGAAAATGTAAAAGTAGGTGATAATATGGACTGTGAGGTAGAGGTTTGTAGAAGTTTTGTGGTGTGGGACAAATGCATGTTTTTGAGGGAAGTCCGTAAACAAAATGAAGCGTAATTACGTGTATATTAATTAATTCATCCATTGTTGGGTTATGGTAAAGCTATGGCATTGCTCCCCTTAGGTCGCGTAATTACGTGTATATTAATTAATTCATCCATTGTTGGGTTCAAATGGCAAAGCTATGGCATTGCTCCCCTTGAGGTCGAGGGTCCGAATGTGTAAAGTTTGTTGCTCATAAAAAAAATATTAATTCCCGAATTAACTCCTTGTTACAAATGCTATGCACACCTATCGCCGCCATCAAAATCGAAATTAGAATCCAAAATTAAAAATCGAAACTAAACCAGAACCAAAGTATAAGATCTAAAAGGAAAAATAAGAGTAAACTGCCATTTTGGTCCCTGTGGTTTGGCCAGTTTTGCCACTTTAGTCCAAATCTCAAACTTATTACATCCAGGGCCCTGTGGTTTGCATTTTGTTACCATTTTAGTCCAAAATCCAAAAACCCTATTTTTTTAACTGTTGCAACCTCCTATTTTGTCCTGTAGTGCAGGGGCATTTTGGTCCATGTTAATTTATTATAACATTTCAGTAATTAATAACATCTATCTTCAAGAAGATCATCAAACTTCATCATCGAAACCCAGAAAATCAAGAACATCGTCAAACTTCATCATCAAAACCTAGAAAATCAAGAACATCATCTTAAAGAAAATCAAGAACCCAGAACAAAACCAGAAACCATCACGAAAACAAAACCGATTTGTAAAAAGAAACGAGGCTCAGATCTGTATCTTACAGAACATCATCATCAAAACCCAGAAAATCAAGAACATCATCTTTAAGAAAATCAAAAACCGATTTGTAAAAAGAAACGAGGCTCCAACAACAAATCAAAACCGCCATGGCTGCAAACAGAGGTTGCAAGCGCACTTGCCCTCCTCCGATTCTGCCACTCCAAGCTGCGGAAAATCTCAAATGTTGACCCAATTTTGACTCGGATTAGGTGAAATCATCACAGCCTTGCAGTTTACTCAAAAAAAAAAACCACTAAGTCACATAAACGTAATCCAAATCAGCAATTGAAACAACAAAATTCTACCAAAACCACAGGGACCAACCACATCCGATGAACCTGCAACTCCCTGCAACCACCCACTCGCACCCCCTGCAACCACATCCGATGAACCTGCAACTCCCTGCAACCACCCACTCGCACCCCCTGCAACCACATCCGATGAACCTGCAACTCCCTGCAACCACCCTCTCGCACCCCATGCAACCACCGCCCCTCTCTCTCAATCCGGTGAGCACCTCCACCCAAAAAACGACTGGTCAAACACTATAGGGTTAGGGTTTACCATGTGTTCTTGAGGCGGAGATCTATGTGTTCTTAGGGTTAGGGTTTTCGAGCGTTTGAGCTTCAATTTGAGCACCAGCAGCGTTTGAGCTTCGATTTCGAGCGTTTGAGCTTCGATTTACCATGTGTTTTCGAGCGTTGCGGTATTTTAGAGAGAGAGAGCAGGTCATTTTAGAGAGAGAGAGAGAGAGAGCAGAGTTGGCGGCGGTGGGATGGTGGTGGGGATGATGCGATGGTGGGGGTGGTGGTGGTGTGGTGGTGGTATTTTAGAGAGAGAGCAGATTTTATGTTGAGAGAGAGAGAGAGAGATGTCTGAGATGAGGTTGAAGATGATGATCTAAGGGTTTTATTATAAATTAGTTATTATAAAGAGATAATAAATCTTAAATGACCAAAATGCCCCTGAGGGTAAAGACAAAATAGCAGGTCATTAATGGGAAATCTGGTCAAATTTGAAATTTGGACCAAAATGGCAACAAAAACCAAACCACAGGGCCCTGGATGTAATAAGTTTGAGATTTGAACTAAAGTGGCAAAACTGGCCAAACCACAGGGACCAAAATGGCAGTTTACTCGAAAAATAATAATAAACAATTGACAATTCCATTTCTATTTCTATTTTTGGTACAAACGTTAAAATGTTTCGAGTTTTGAATTTTCGATCATATTAGAGTTCGTTTGATATCCCTAATCATATATACCCTTAAGAGTTTTAAGAGTTGGTAAATGGTAAGCATACATACCAATATTTCATGAGTTAGTTTTATATATTAGAGTAAATTACAAGTTTTGTCTGTTATGTTTACATCAAATTGTAGGCGGTGTCCTTTAGCGCAAAAGTTGACAAGTTATTTACTTAATGTTCCAAAATCTTGCACGTTATGTCCTTTAGGCTAAACCCAGTTAGATTTCTTGGTTAAATTTGGTCATATACATTACACATGAGGCAATATTATAACCTGAATTCGATCTCATTATAAAACAATTCTGTTAATGGAGAAAGAAGAGAGAGAGAGAGAGTCAGGGAGGAAGAGAGAGACTCTTTTTTATTATATGTTCTTATTTTATACACAATAGCCCCTTAATATTAGTTGTTATACATAATAGTCCTTAAAAATGAAAAGACAATAATTCTCTCATGTGCAAGGCACATGACCAGATTTAACGAAAAAATTTAACTGGGTTTGGCCTAAAGGACATAACTTGCAGGATTTTGAAACATTAAGTACAAAACTTGTCAACTTTTACGCTAAAGAACAGCGCCTATAATTTGGTGTAAACATAAAGGACAAAACTTGTAATTTACTCTATATATTTTATACTGTACAAAATAAAAATCATGAATGGTAATTTTGCAATGATGTTTTGACATGTTCGACTTACATACACAAGACACACGTGTTATATAGTGCAAGGTCACATGGTAATTCTATCCTGTTCATCTATTTTTTTATTCAGCTTTGAATAAATACATATAAAGGAAATGAAGTCGGATGAAACCAACAAATGCATTTGGCTGAGTTGTAAAACGTGTGTGTATTAACCCTTAGTGTATTGAATTTTCCTTTATATTAGTTAGGATCCGTTTGACAAGTTTACTTATACACCTTTAAAACAGTTTATAAATAGTAGCATACAAAAAATATTATTTCAAGAGTTAATTATTATATTTTTATATATTATATTATTATTATTATTATTATTATTATTATTATTATTATTATTATTATTATTATTATTACCTACATATACATTTACAACCTCAGGGAATAGTGCCAGTCAGCTTCCCTGACACTTCTCTATTGGACCAAGCTATTTTTTATTTAATTTTATTTCCAGTTTAAAATTATGCATTCGTCCTTCGTTTAAAATTACGTTTTTGCCCCCAGCTCAAAATAAATTTATAATTTTGCCCTTATCTCAAAATTACGCTTTTGCCCCCGGTTCAAAAACTCATCTTTAATTTTGTTCCCAGTTTAAAATTATGGTTTCGCCCTCCGTTTAAAATTACCTTTTTGCCCCCAGTTCAAAATAAAATGTTGTTTTTTCCTCTAGCTCAAAATTACGCTTCTGCCCTCAGCTCAAAATTACGTTTGCCTGACACTTCCTTATTAGACCAACCCATTTTTATTTTTATTTTATCCCCAGTTTATAATTACGCTTCGTCCTTCGTTTAAAATTACGTTTTTGCCCCCAGCTCAAAATTTTGCCCCTAGCTAAAAATTACGCTTTTGCCCTCGGTTCAAAAACTCATTTCTAATTTTGTTCCCAGTTTAATATTACGGTTTCGCCCTCTGTTTAAAATTACGTTTTTGCCCCCAGTTCAAAATAAAATGTTGTTTTCTCCTCTAGCTCAAAATTACGATTATGCTCTCAGCTCAAAATTACGTTTTTCCAATAGTTCAAAATAAAATTATGTTTTCCCCCCTAGCTCAATATTACGCTTTTGCTCTCAATTTAAAATTATGATTTCACCTGCAGTTCAAAATATAATTACGATTTTACTTTCTGTACAAACATAGTTATTATTCGGCCTAATACTCCGCAACACGGGCGGGGCAAAAATTAGTTATGCTATTCAAATTAGAAACCGTGAATAGTACACGTTTTCAACTTACATATATACAAGGTAAAAAAAATTAAAACTTCACTTGATTTGGCTTGGTGGCAAACACGTGTGTTATAAAGTGAAAGGTTAAGTGTACAAAACCCTTCCTAACCGGTCTGCTAATATTTTTTTATTCCACATTGGTTAAATACATATATAGAAAATGAAACCGAGTAAAATCAAGAAACGAAGTTGGCTGAGTAAAACGCCGGAGTATTAACCTCAAGTCTCGGGTCAAACCTCCTACACTCACTTCCACTATTTATATTTTTACCTAGCCTTTAGCAAATTAGCAGTTTTTTTATTCAGTTTTGATGATTTAACTTCTTTTTGACAACCCTACACACATATATATGTAACATAAATTTAAAATTAAAAACATCATAGGACCCGTGGATATTGACTTCACCATTGATGTTTCGACATGTGTTCAACTTACATATATACAAGAAGAAACAAAATAGACAAAACTGCACAAATCAAATTTTGTGTTATACCCAAACTGCATTTCATACCTTTCACTATGAAATCGGTCAAACCCAACATTTAAGCTCATATTTTGATACAGAATACAGCCTTTAACCTCGTTTATTTTCTTGGTTAACTACCCTCATATGCATCGCATGTGAGGGTATTATTGTCATTTTCACATTGTCTTCCTCAATCATCCCCTCAAACCTAGAAAAAACCTATGTCTTCTTATAATAAAGTATCCCTGAACTTCAATTTAGTTGAACCTGAACTTCAGTCCCCCATCACCCATCCCCTTCCTTCACTTCTTCTATTTAGTAAACTTCAGTCCCTTAGAACTTGTCTAACCATCATCTTCAGTTGAACTTGAAATTCAAATTAGTAAACTAATCAAACATCAATCCATGTTCATAGTTTGGTCATTCCGATTGATCTCATTTTAATTTATTATCGTCTATAAAAATTAACTATTTAGTGTTTACCTAAATAAGTCCTAGAAGCCAGAATGGAAATCAAAGAAGTAATCAATATATCGACTGTCGGAACTTTACCTTCCAGAAGGTCAGAATCATTGAAATTAACTATGAAATAATTTTAATCGAGTAAGAAAAAAAGGGACATGCATAAGTGAATCAGTGTTCAAACTTCAAAATCAACATTTTGTGTTTTGAATCTTCTTTATGAGTTTCTGAGTGAGTAAAATCAAAGTTCAAAATCAGAATCCAGGTTCAGGTTCTGATGTTCATAGTCAAACAATCAAACTTCAAAATCAATCCATAATCAAACATCAAAATAAAAATACGTACCTCCTAAAATTCGTGAAGGGGGATGTTCGATGTAGGGTTGAAGCCCGAAGGATGGATAAAGCCAGTGGGGATCAATTGTCAAAATTAATATATAGAGATAATTAGGGATGGCAATCAAACCCGAACCCGTTGGGTAAACCTGAAACCCGACACAATTGGGACGGGTTTGAGGTCGGTTAATCGGGTTTGGGACGGGTTTGGGAATAGTTTTTATTTTTTTCCGTGGGGTTGGGATTTAGTGATACACCCGTTTACCCGACCCAATTACCCGATAGAGTGTACCCGTTTACCCGATTGTATACCCGGTATAATTTCTTTTATATTATTAAATATGTATATATATGATACATCCATTTTTTACACATATAGGTATTCTATTCCGTATACATTGTAGTTATTTGATATATATTTTTATAATGACAATACAAAATCTAACCGGTTAGTAGTTACCTGATAAATACCCAATGGGTTTTGGGATGAGTAGACACACCGAGTAATCTTTTTAAATTAACGGGTTTATCCGAAACCCGCGAGTATACCCGATACCCGATGGGTATTTACCCGCTAGAAACCGACGGGTTTTGGGACGGGTTTGGGACAAGCTTATGTAACGGGTTTGGGATTACTTAAACCCGTCCCAAACCCGACCCATTGTCATCCCTAGAGAGAATATTTGAAGTAGAAAGGGGTTTTTTCTATGTTTGAGGGGATGGATTAGGGAAGACAATGTGGAAATGACAGTAATACCCTCAAATGCAATGCATGTGAGGGCAGTTAACCAAGAAAACTTACATCGTTTGTGTTATTGGTTATACTTTGTAGCAAAACATGAACATAAAGGTTGGTTTTTGCCGATTTCATAGTGAAAGGTACGAAGTATAGTTTGGGTATAACATAAAGGTTGATTTCTGCAATTTATTCTCTTGTAAATCTTTTTTTACATGTACAAAAGTTATGCCGCATCGTATTTGCAAAGTGCAAACTCTCACTAGTTTATATCAAAGTTAATATACTTATTTATTTATTTATATATATATATATATATATATATATATATAGGGTAGGGATCAAGAGTGAACCATATTTAAATTGTGAACAAAAACGAACAGATCCTGGCCGTTGGATGATGAGATCTTGATTTTATGATTTTACTAGTTTTTTAATTAAAAAAAAGAATAAATTGATACCTAGTAACCGTATAAGGGCACAATTGTAAATTTACATCTCTGAAATCACATTGAATATCGCGTAAAATTGTAATGATGAAACGAAGAAATTTGAAACCCGAAATCATAGGCTATTCAGTTGAAGTATATGTGTAGCTTCATCCTATCAAAACCACCTCTTCATCATAACTGCTACCAACCACGAAAAAGCAGTCGTCTTCATCATCTCTCCTCTTATCGGCGTTTTCTGCAAGAGGATTAACATCACGACGGATCATTAAAACAAGGTATTATTACATAGTGTAGTATTCATTCAAGGGTTTTGAATGTTCGCCTTTATACACACGAATCTTTGCGTCTCGCAATCTAGGGTTTAGTTCGATCTGTGAAATCAGTCGTTTGATAGTGATTTTCTCATGTTTTTAAATATAATGGTGTTATTTGTTCGTATGTTTTGGTCGATTACATATTTGTGCCGACTGATTAGGACTTATTTTGACCTAATGTCCCGAAATACCTTTAATCCAGAAGCTAGGCCTTAATGTAGTGTTAATGTAGTTTGCTGAGATATTGTAACCGATTAGTTGTGTACTTTTTCAAACTTTATCATATACCATTCATATGTGTTGTATATCTGTTTCGGCTTTTGTATCTTAATGTAGTCTTTATCCGTCGTGCTTCTGGGTTTTTTGGGGATTGCGAGATACACCAAACTTTTAAAGATATGGATATTTTGTTGTCAATAAAGAAAGTAGTGTGTGTGTGTGTATTTGGTCTTGTTACATAGTGTGAGATAGTGATTTGTATGTAATTTTGTCAGTTTAGTAGAGTCTTGTAGTTCAATCTCATTGTTCTGTAAAAAAAATCAAGTGAAGGAGGATGGTTTAAATTGGTGTTAACTGACTGCTTTTCTACTCTAGTGATACACATGTGTATGGTATGGAAGTACACATGTGTATACTAGTTGTTGAACTAAAAGGGTTACATAGGATATGTGGGTGGGATGGGATTGTGAATCTGATATACCTATACACATGTGTAACGGGGTGGAAAATACACATGTGTTTTAAGATTAACCCCAACTGAAAGATACATATACGTAGGTAATGGGATAGAATTTTGAAACCTGTTGTTCTTCTCTTATCATAGAATTAAATACTTATTCTGATAATAGTTTCTGATTAATCATCTTTGGTTCTAATAATTTGTCATTTTATTGTTTTCCTTGGTTTCTTTTAGGTGATTTAAAAAGATCAATATGAGGACTAGTAAGTGCATATATCAGTTACCAATGAACTAAAAATATTTAAACGAGAAAGTCTTCCATTTGTAAAAGATGTTGTTGATATAAACATGTAGGGCGGAAAAGCCAACGTATAGCTGGTAAATGGAAATCAAGATTTGTAAACAAAGCAGAAGACCCAATTATATGTTCTGATGATGAAGAAAGTAAAGTTATTTTACTTGTAATAAGTTATTTGTGGGGTTAGCTAGTAGTAAAAAAGTGAACGTTTAAACGGCACAACATTCAGCAACTAACTGGGTTTTGTTTTGGTCAGCTGACAAGATGAAGAAAGGTGACGTCCGGAAGATTGACCACGAAAAGGCAACACATGCTTTGTCTGATGATCATTTTGAAGCAGGTAGTAAAAAGTTTTTGGATTTTATTTTCTAGTTGACTGATATAGATCGTTGAATAACTGTTATTTTTGTTTGACAGCGGAGAGGATAGAAGAAAAAAAGCAGTTTATCTTAGAGAGAGCTGAGTACTTTCGGAGACTAAAAGAAAAATGGCGTAAAGAAGAGTGTAAGAGTAGTTAACATGCTTTGATTGTGTAAGATGTAATAGTTACACTTAATTTCTGACCATATCTAAGTAATAATTATATGATGATGATCTGCTTCTGTTTCATACTGATTTGTATAAATCTTAGATTTTATACAAACTAAACCAAACGCTACACAACTATGAAAGTACATCTTAAAATTTAGTATAAAAACCAATGGACTAAATCGAAATCTATAAAAATTGAAGCATCATCGGATACTGAATATACCTTGATGTTCATCTCCCGGTGGTTGAACGGTCTGATCGATTAGGCAATTCGATGAAACAATATTCTGTTCACTCGAATGTGTCATGGATTGCTGAATTGACTGTTGATAATCTGCAAAACGAATTGGAAAAATAGTGATTGGTGTTGAAAAGAACGAATATGAAGATATCTTCGAAAGAAATTTGAAATTGCACGTTATGTTGAAGAGGGGGTGGTTTACTAGATAACTGCCATGATAAATTTAAAAAAAGAAAACTATAAAATAAACTATATATGTTAAAAGACGATCCTACCCTTATTTTAGATTAAAGAAGATCTATGGCCAGGATTTGTTCGTTTTGTTCATTAATTAGAAAGTGTTCACAAAAGAACCTAAACCTATATATATATATATATATATATATATAGGGAGAAGATCATGCGAGAACCACCTCTTATTGTGAGAACCGCGAGAACCAATGTGAACACACAAAAAATAGCTAAAAATCACACAAAAATTCTTTTTTTGAATTTTTTAATATTTTTTATAAAAAAATCGCTACTTTTCGAAGTAAAAAATTTTTTTTTTTTTTAAATTTTTTTTTGGCTTCTAAAAGTAGCGATTTTAACATAAAAAATATTAAAAATTTCAAAAAAAATTTAGATTTTTTTAGATTTTTTTTAGGTTTTTTGTGGGTTTAGTTTTTAGCAATTTAGCTTGGGGGGGGGGGGTGGGGGGTACTTTTTTTTAGGTTTTTTTTAGCTATTTTAGGTTGTGTTCACATTGGTTCTCAAGATTTTCACAATAAGGGTGGTTCTCGCATGAGCCCCTCCCTATATATATATATGAGTAGGAGTTGGGTGGAAAGTGTGTTTTTCCTAGAAAGTCTAGGAAGCAATAAGAACGCGACATGTGGCATTGAAGGATTTTATCTAAAAGGGCATTTATGTACTTTCACAATCTATTTTTATTTTAGGAAATTATCTTTAATAACTAACTATCCATAAATTTCGGAATTTTTTGTTTTCGATTTTTTATCTCACTTAATATCAATCATTCCTTCGTTTTCTTGCTGGAATCTATCAGCATGTTCTTGGTACTGTGTTTTAACATTCAGATTCATACAGCTGTGTTTTAACAGCAAGCAGATTCAAACAGTTGTGTTTTAGCATTCAGATTCAAACAGTTGTGTTTTAACAGCAAGCAGATGCATACAGTTGTGTTTTAGCATTCAGATTCATACAGTTGTGTGTTAACAGCAAGAAGATTCATACAGTTGTGTTTTAGCATTCAGATTCATACAACTGTGTTTTAACAGCAAGCAGATTCATACAAATGTGTTTTATCATTCAGAAATATACAACTGTGTTTCAACAGCAATTCAGATTCATACAGCTGTGTTTTAACAGCAAGCAGATTCATACAAATGTGTTTTATCATTCAGATTCATACAGCTGTGTTTTAACAACAAGCAGATTCTTGACGCTGTGTTATAACAGTAAGCAGATTCTTGACGTTGTGTTTTAACAGCAAGCAGATTCTTGACGCTGTGTTTTAACAGCAAGCAGATTCTTGACGCTGTGTTTTAACAGCAAGCAGATTCTTGACGCTGTGTTTTAACAGCAAGCAGATTCTTGAGGCTGTGTTTTAACAGCAAGCAGATTCTTGACGTTGTTTTTTACATGCCTCTGTACAATCATCAATTAAAACAGAAAAAATACAGCCAAGTTACAAGCAGATTAAGACCGAAAACGTATATGCACTTCAAGAACGTTAATCACAACACAAGATATGAATACCTAGTGAAGAAAAGGGGTATCAACAAGCCTTGGAACCGAAATCTGAATGCTTTTTGGGTCCTGTTTTGCGTCGCCAACAGCAAGGGGGAGTAGAGATCGCAGGTTTTATTATGTTTAGGGTTGGATTGGAGAGAGAAAGAGAGAAAATCAAATCAATAATGGAGAGAGAGAGAGAGGGAAAATTCCATGAAATTAGGGATTGCAGTTATCTAATTGATTTAAAAAACGGACATTTGACAAAATTGCCCTTATTCATTTAAAACAATCAATTAATTAAACTCAAATATTACAAGATTGCCATTGATTTAATCTCAACCCTTAAACACACCAATCGGATGGACCAGATCGCTTCCTAGACTTTCTAGGAAAAACACACTTTCTGTGCGAACCCTACTCTATATATATATATATATATATATATATATATATATATATAGGATAAGGATCATGTGAGAAGTGATAGGCTAGTTGAGAAACTTGAGAAGCATTCTGGACCACACATTTTTCTAAGCCTTTCGTAATATACACATATGTATAGTTTAAAATTGACTATATACATATATGTATATTGAGTTATACATATATGTATATTGAGTTATACACATATGTATATAGTCAATTTTAAACTATACACATGTGTATATTACGAAAGGCTTAGAAAAATGTGTGATTCAGAATGTTTCTCAAGTTTCTCATATAAGGTGGACTTCTCTTAGGATCCCTACCTTATATAAGTATATATATATATATATATATATATATATATATATATATATATAAAGCCACTTGTTTTAAAATATCATTAAAAATGTCAACCCTGTTTATCAGATTATTCAAAAAGGATAATATACTTGTAAATTATAACCTATTTTCAACATTCTAAATATCAAATTCAACGTTTAATGTTTCAAAATTCTAAGTAAATGCAGGTTCAAAATGTCTAATTCGACTTTTAATGTTTAAAGTTCATGCAAAGTCTTGTATTTTCACATATAATAACATTTATATGCTATATGTGTTTTCACAACGAGTAAAGATACCATACATGTGGCCAAGTGGCATATACTATATGTGTTTTCACATATAATAACATTTATATGCTTTTATGTGCATATATGTATGTGTGTGTGACTGTGTGTATGCATACATACTCGTAAAGTCGTAAGTACTTTAATTAAAAACAACTACAATAACGAGTGTTCCAAAATAGAAATGGAATCGCCAAGTTCTTGAGTAATAATGTTATCAAAACAAATTTGGTATATAGTTTGTTTTTTAAGGATTAAATAATATCTTATGTTGAATTATGATGTTTATTTTGTTTTTGTTTTTATAAGTATAAGCGTAGACTTGAAGAGTGTGAGGTCTAACAAGGATATAACTTAGACTATAAAGTTACTTATATAGTTAAAAATCATTAATAATACACAAGATTGTCATTGTGTTCCATTGTAGATCTACAATGGATATGACACATTGACACTCTTGTGTATTTTATATAAAGATGAAATTTTTTAAGTATACGATTTGAAATATTAGACTTAACCTAGTGGTCAAGACGAATCAGATGAATTCATGTTAAACTTAACAAGTTGTTCCCGATAACATTCAAACTGTAGGTGCCTATGGAAAACGAATCAAACCAATAGTCTAAAGTTTACGCAAGTTGAGTTTCGCTCTGACACTTTTTTTTCAAGCCCGTTTTAAATATTTGGTACAACTTGTTGAAAAATGTTTGCTCACATTTAATTTTACGCTAAATTTATATGATTGCAAATTAAAATTGTCAATTTTATGTCAGAAAAGCACTTGCAATTCTCTTGGTCAATATTACAAAATAAGATGGAAACACCGGTGTGCTTTTCAAGCAAGTCTGGTCCTTTTCGGCAACACTAATGCTATAATTAATGGGGTTGAGATCCTGTACAAACAGTGCTAATTATAAGAACCGTAAGAACAGATCTGAACCATTGTTAATTTAAATCAAGGGTTGATATTGATTATAAATAGAACTCTTATAATTAAAAATTACTACTAACAAATTAGGGGTAATTTTGTAAAATTGCTAGTCATTTGACCATTTTCTATTAAATACAAATTCCACCAAGGTTTTTAAACTAAAATAACTTTTATATACTTCATTATTTTTTTTTAAAATATATACCATAAAATCAAGTATTTTTTTATCTTTAATATGAGTACCATATTGCTATACATTTTTGTATTTATAAAAGTGTTTTTTAAAAAAAGTTAACAAAAGGTGTTTTATATTTGTGCTAATAAGGTGCTGATTATGTGTTAATTACAAAATAATACAAACAAACACCAAAAGTAGATATAATCAGCACATCTGGTGTGCTGATAATGGAGAACGATTGAAGATGTTGTGCTAATGTCGTTTATGTTGATAATGGAGAACGATTCGAGGACGATGTGCTGATAATGAAGAACGATTAATGATGTTGTGCTAATTATATAGTGTTGTGCTGATTATATTTTTTGTAATTATTTTTAATTAGTTATAAATAAATATGGTCAAAAAGTCTAAATTACCCCTAAACTAATTTTTTATTGATGGACACTTGTCAATTATGTATTGGTTCTTATGGTTCTTACAAACTTAAGTGTTTGTATTTGATCCCATTCCATAATTAATGTACACAATGAAAGATACGTAAAATCTGTATAAATTATTCTTCTTATTTTTTTTTGTTAGTTTAAACTTTTCTTGATTATATGAATTATAAACAACACTATCATTTATTATAAATATGATGTATTTAAATTCACGTAAGTAGTCATTTCTTGGATGTGAAATACCTATCATTTATATGAATTTTGCATTATATTATTAACAATCATTTGCTAAGATTCAATGTACTAGTGTTATAACAAATTTACACATTTTCAACTTAGCAAATTAAAAGACCATGATGTATGAAATGAACCAAACATGTTCAACGTAAGATGTTTGATAGGAGCATTGTAATCATGGCCAAGGAATGAAATCTAAGGACAAAATTTTGCCATCGGTCCGCATGATCTCTCGTTTCTCTTATGATTTGCTTGTCAAGGCATTGAAATGCAACATAAAACACAATCATTTACAAAGGCATGATGAAAATATTTGTGAATAATTTTTAGAATTAAGTCATAAATACATAAGGTTGGATTGATGTTAGGTTTCATGTTTGTTCATGCTATTACACTCTAATTAGTTTAGAACATTACAGAATACAGAATACTGATGGGATGAGTAGTTAGTTGATCCATACAACATGGGCCAACAATGAACAACATTTAAAGACCTCAAACATAATAGAATCACCATCATCTATCGAATCATTTATGCATAACCACCTCTCTACATGTGTTTAAATGGATATTGAATTAGTTATAGTACTCATTTTCTAAACTTTAAGTCTTAAATAGCAAAACTTAGTATTATGTTGTTATTCCGCTCCACAAGGGTCAGCTAAGGGGGAGTGAAATAAAACAAGGACTTTGAGCCCCGTTTCCTAAGGGCTCAAATTCTAAAAAAAATTATATTATATGTAGGGGTGGCCAACTTCAAAAAAATATATATTATATTCTATTCATGGCCATAAAATGAAATATAAAGCCAAAATTTGATCACAAGTCCCTACCGTCTTTGTTTCCTCAGTATGATTCAATTGTGAAGGCATTAACATGCATTAGACAAACATAATCATTCACAAATGACACAATATGATGGTTTTGTTGATGTGTTGTCTCTATGGTAACAAAGTGCAACATGAGGAGAACATCTGGCCAATTGTCAATTTTTTTTAACGGCCGACAAATCAATCCCGAGCATTTTGGGGGCACCCACCACCAATTCCAGAGAAAACCCAGTAACCTACCCGTCGGTAGGCACGACGGTAAATTACCAGTGTCTCACTCAAGGATCGAACCCAGGTTTCCCTGGGTCTCCTATCATTGCCCACCAATGCCTCACTATTTTTTCGCACCAAACAGGAATTGAATTTGAGTCATCAAAGAAGAACTCAAGTCCTCCTAACACTTGAGCTAGAGGTCCTTGGCATTGCCAATTGTCATTTAAGAGTGTTGGTCGAATTCATATTTGATAGGTCCGTAACGATCCGGTTTCAGTCTCGGTTCGGTGAAAAATAATGAGACGGGTGATTTGAGCCAAGAACAAACAAAAATGAACAAGAAAGATGGAAACTTTAAGGATTGGAACATGGATATTTTCATTGAATGTGATAAGACAATACAAAAGATAATGATCCACCCCGGGTGAGCTCCCCCGGGGTGGTGGCTCACAAATGCACACCTCACAAATGAGGTTTACTACTCTATATATAGCCCCTTGAGCCTTGTCCTCCAAGCAAGCCGTCTCTTGCTTGGAAAACCTACTAAACATTCTAAAAAATACAAAACAATAATGTCGTTAACTAAAGATGTCGTAATTGATAACATCATTCTCCATTTTGACCCAACAATATTCCCCCGAGAATGATGCTATCAATTCTTCAAATGATCTTCAAAAATAAATCTGACATCGTCTTCGAATCTTTAGAAATCGGCTAAATATCCAAAATCTTCATTGTCGTTTTCCCTCGCAAATGTAGACCCTCCTATATCTTGTCAATCAAAGCTCCGTATCTTTTTAAAGATAAAATTGTAATAGGCATGTGAGTGGGTTCAAACTCCAATGATAAAAATTAAATACTTAGCTTCATCATGAGAATCTTCAATTATGTCAGATTGCATTTAGCTCCCGATCCAACGCTAGAGTCGCCGATAATTTCTTTGGTGACAAAAACGCAAAACTCACCAAAGTCGTTGGCCCATAAAATAATCTTGTACTCCCGGCCCACTAGTTGTCTAGTAATTCATGACCCCGCCCACTCAACTTTAAAAGTGCTTGGCCCAAATAAAATTCTTTTAACACTCGGCCCAAACTAACAATTCAAACTTGCAACATTTTGGCCCAAAAAATAAATAAAAACAAACAAAACCCGGTACAGTATACATGCCAGGAGATGATTGTATCTTGACTTTGAGATCCATTTAATTTATGGCCAACCATAGGGCCCACAAAACAAAGTATGGAAATTTACGATTTTTTTAATCGCATAATAAAAGAACAGGCAAAAAAAATTCCATACCACATTGTGCATCCATCTCCCACACGTCATTTACTGATGTATTGCAAATGATTGGCCCAAAAAAAAACTCATCATGTCATGATGACAACAATCATTAGGCCCATCATATCAAACAAAGCCCATGCAAACGAACATGCTCTAACCCTAGCCGCAAACATTTTCAGCCGACAACGGGACCACCCAAAATCCGACATCTAATCCCAGCCGCCAACTAACGACTCCGACGTTCTCCACCATGCACCAATGTTCAAAATCCGACACAATCGAGCACTGAGCACCTCGCCGTCGCCCACCTTATTCCGTCTAACTGCCTGAAACCCCCATGGCAGCCACTAATCAACACCGCCAAGAACCAGTAACCACCGCTATGAGTCACCGCAATCCACCTCTGAACCAAAAAAAAAGGGAACCTGAAGCAACCAATTTCATCCGGATTTAAGATGGAATCGGAGTCTAACCACAAATGAATCTCCAGCTCCATACTCCATTTAACCATACAAAAATACAAAGGAGAACATATGATTCTTCTCATACCATTATCGTCGGACAAAATAAAACCCGATTTAAAGAACATAAACCAAAAATCCCGTACCATCGTCATCCAGCATTGTAATTTTTTTTTTGGGCTTTGAGTTGCAACTCAGAGACAAACTGAAGAGCCAACAGGTTACTCTGAAACAATCAGCACAAAATCTAGCACCACCGTCGCCGCCGGTGAAGACTGTGGCTTCGGTTGCTTTGCACTTGAGACACGTCGTCCGGTGGCGGCGGTTATTGTCATCGTCGTTAGCATTTTCGGCTCCGCCAATCAATTACACAAGATCGATCTGTGAGATCTTCAAGTTTCGCTATTTGCAGAAAAGTGTTGGAAACCCTAGAATGTAAGATCGTGATAACACTTTTTAATCACCATTTTCACACTCACCAGTTTCTCTCACTTTAACCAGCTCTCTTTCTACTTTGTTACCTCCCCTTCTCACTCTAAACCTGATGAACAAATACTCTGGAAGAAGAAATAAAGTGGCCAGATCTGAAAATTTCTTCAACACACAAAACTACACTCCGTTTTACGTCTCCAGCGGTTTTCCGGTGAAGAACCGACCAAACCGAAATTGAAACGAGCCACCGAGGCTCTGATACCAAATGATAGGTCCGTAACGATCCGGTTTCAGTCTCGGTTCGGTGAAAAATAATGAGACGGGTGATTTGAGCCAAGAACAAACAAAAATGAACAAGAAAGATGGAAACTTTAAGGATTGGAACATGGATATTTTCATTGAGTGTGATAAGACAATACAAAAGATAATGATCCACCCCGGGTGAGCTCCCCCGGGTGGTGGCTCACAAATGCACACCTCACAAATGAGGTTTACTACTCTATATATAGCCCCTTGAGCCTTGTCCTCCAAGCAAGCCGTCTCTTGCTTGGAAAACCTACTAAACATTCTAAAAAATACAAAACAATAATGTCGTTAACTAAAGATGTCGTAATTGATAACATTATTCTCCATTTTGACCCAACGATATCACGCGAAATGAGCACTAAATTGGAAGTAGACGTCGCTTTTTTGGTCAGTTGTCATATCCGATCGTGTTGTCGCATTCCAATAAGTTGAGAACATTACACAATAACACTTGAATGACTAGTTGATCCATACACTAATAAAAATTTAGTTATACAATTGTAATCTATGATTACTTGTTTAAATATGTTAAAACAAATGTAATATCAAATCAACATGTTATTATGGTTTATAGCTCAATAATGAATGAGATGACTAGCTACAATCTTCTTAAAACAGCCGACGTGCCCGAAAACAGTTCTTTCCGACTAGTATTTCGCAGTTTTTTCCGGCGAAAGCCTCATCAACATCTTCACACACCTCTCATCTTCACTCAACATCACCAAATGCTTCACATATAACTCCTCATACTCCGGAACCAAATTATTCGCAATCGACTTCTTCATCTTACCTCTCATCTGTTCATCCAACTCGGTGAGAAACGTTCTTACTGAGTCACCGAGTTTGTGGAGACATGACTCAGCTTGAAGTTTCACTGACGAGATTGATTCGTGTGAGAAGAGTGAGTCAATTTCTGGCCATTGATCCGAGATTGAATTGTGTAGATCCATTTTTACGAATAACATATCTGATTTCAGTCGTTTGCAAATAGCTACGATGAGATCTGGAAACGTGAACAAGTTTAAGGCTCCTTCTTTCGTTGAATTCGTGAAGCATAAGTTTCTGATTGCTGGATATGAACTGAAGACGTGATCACAAAGGAACTTTTCCTCGCGGAAGACTGTTTTTATTGCGATTTGAAAGGCGTTTAACCAGATTTTGACGTGATTTTGAAGATCTGGAGCGGTTATCATCTTTTTGATGTGAGAATGTTTGTATTGCTGGATTCCGAGATGAGATAGAGCTTCATCGATTGTTGATTTTCGAGTGATTTTGTAGATTGAGATGCATTCCTTTGCGTAACCGCAATGAATCATCGTTTCAGCAATTAATCGGAGATTTGATATTGATATTAAGTGTTGACGATGATGAATATAATCGAGTAAGAGTTGATGAAACTCTTTCTCTAGCCGTTTCATTGCGATTTGCATCGACCGCTGAGCGATAGAGAGGTTGGATGATTTTTTATCGTTTGATGAGAGGAAATGCATGGCTCTTTGCAGAGTTGAGACGGAATAGAGGAAAAGTGTGGCTTCAGTAGTATTGTTTTTATGAAAGATGGAGACGAATGTGGAGTGAGAATCGCTATCGATTTTCCACTTGTGGATGATTTTCTCTGCACGTTGGATGTTATCTTCCATCATTGAATCAGATGAACAGGGAGAAGACATGGTGGTACTAGTAATGGTAATGGTGGTGATTGCCATTGATGAGATGTGGGGTTTGAGCCTTTGAGGTGGAGTTTAAATAGGGAGGGAAATTCAAATGCAAATATTGACTATTTTTTTCTTCTTCATGTTGTTATTATTATTATCATTATTAAAGTTGAATTTTGTGGAGACCAACATGTTTGATCTATATTAGCTTACTCCAAATCAAAACTAAAGTTGAAAACCGTTTGATCTATACTTGTTTACTCCAATTAAAAACTAAAGTTGAAAACCAACATTAGTTTACTCCCAAAAAACGGTTTGAGAACTTTAATCTATTTTTTTTAAACATAATTATTTGATTTTGGTAGCAGTTTTATGCATAGTGTTTGATATTCTACCATAACCACGGTCCACGAACCTGAATTGTTTTATAGGATTTTATATTTCGAACTTTCTTGTTGTTATTATCACTTCAATTGGTCTTGTTTGTAATCTTGTTTTTTTTGGTTATCCAGCTGGAAGCTAAGCTTCAGTTGAAACCTAATTTGAAACCGGAATCGAAAGAAAAAATATAACAAAGTTAAAGACTCGTATCAAATCTAAGAGCATTCACAAATCACAATGTTACTTATGTGGACATGTCTGTGAAACCAGACCACACCCCCACTGACGGATCTACATTGTAGGGTCGAACACCAAGTCCAGCTTGGTGGTCCGTGAACCCGAACTTCAAGCGGACTTCTAATTGTAGAACCAAGCTCAACTAAAAGTAATAATTCTTTCAATGCTAAATATGAATTCAAAATGTAAAAGTAAGTGATAATATGAAGTGTGAGGTAGAGATTTGTAGAAGTTTTGTGATAATATGAAGTGTGAGGTAGAGATTTGTAGAAGTTTTGTGGTGTGGGACAAATGCAAGAGTACGATGAAGACCAATAAATTGTTCTTTGATGAATTCATAATAAGAAAATTACAGCCTTTTTTATTACTTTAGTCACAAGTAGTGGCGGACCTAAGATTTTTTTTAATAGGGTCTATGTTTTTTTTGTTTTCAAAATTTTCATAATAAAACGTTAAAATTTTCGGATTGGTACTCGTTCGGGTCGGGTCAGAGCGAGGTTTCAACTAGATTTAAAAAAAACAGAAAAAACAAGCTATGCAAGAATTGAACCCTTGACCTCTTATTGGTAAAAAGAAGCATTTACCACTACACCAATTTTCATTTTCTTTCTATGGTGTCCACCTAATTATATTTATGGGGTCCGTATACAAATTTCATATATATCGAATCCACTAATTTATTTTAAAACATTAGGGTCCGGGGACCCAACCCACTCTATGTGGGTCCGCCCCTGAATATACGTATATGTAAGTATGGAGATGAGATCAAATACAAACACTTATGTTTGTAAGAACCGTAAGAACCAACACATAATTGACAAGTGTCCCTCAATAAAAAATTAGTTTAGGGGTAATTTAGACCTTTTCACCATATTTACTTATAACTAATTAAAAATAATTATTAAAACATCCCTAAATCCATACAAGTTTAATTAAAATCAAAGTTTGAATTTTTTAACATATCCATGATCTAGTAACTCTCCAAGATCGAACCAACCTGTAGGAACCACCACAAAAAATATAATCAGCACAACACTATATAATTAGCATAACATCTTTAATCGTTCTTCATTATCACCACACCGTCCTCAATCGTTCTCCATTATCAACATAAATGACATTAGCACAGCATCCTCAATCGTTTTCCATCCACATCAGATGTGCTGATTATATCTACTTTTGGTGTTTGTTTGTATTATATTATAACTAACACATAATCAGCACATTATCAGAACAATTATAAAACAACTTTTGGTAACTTTTTTAAAAGTTACTTTTATAAATTAAAAAAAGGCATAGCAATATGGTACTCATATTAAAGATAAAAAATACTTGATTTTATGGTATATATTTTTTTAAAAAATAATGAAGTATATAAAAGTTATTTTAGTTTAAAAAACTTTGATGAAATTTGTATTTAATTGAAAATGGTCAAATGACTAGCAATTTTACGAAATTGTCCCTAACTTGTTAGTACTCATTTTTAATTGTAAGGGTTTTATTTATAATTAACCTCAACCCTTGATTTAAACTATCAATGGTTTGGATCTGTTCTTACAGTTAGCACTGTTTGTACAGGATCTCAACCATTATACATGCAGTTGTGTGAATATATCTTCCTGAAAATCAACTTGATAATCAAGAATTTCATTTCAACAGAACGTCTTCATCATTCCATGAATATTGCGTGTGGAAAACGATCCATTTTAAGCTTACTAAATCATTAACATATATATGCAGCCAATTTTTGTGCAATGGTGAAACCTGCATTCTAGTTCCCAACCACACATCCAAAATATTACAAAAAAAGGTCAAAACATATGTACGATTATGACCGCTAAAAGGTCCATTATACATGCCCAATTGAACAACGCTTTTTCAAGCCTAGCTAACCGAAATTCAAACAAGCTATGAAAGACCAACCATACGTAAGCTTAAACGTATTATCAAGGGTGGTTGTCAAAGAGTTCTAAGACGAGACAAGTTGTCAAAGACTTTCGGGTGGCTTTAAAGACCGTTGTTGTAGCTAGAATCATCAAAGCTCGAGTCATATGTGAAGACGTTAATGGTAAGGTCTTCATCATTCTGTATTGTACTGTGATTTTGTATAAATTTGTTCTATGCGAAGCTTTATGCTGATTCTTATTTTTATGGGTTCGCAGGATACAGGTTGTTATTTATTTTAGAAAATGTTACAGAGTTATTCATATTTTGTGCACATGTGGGTGCTTTGGAAGCTTCTTGTCAGTAGAAAATAGTCTATTATGTGTTTTTGGTTGGTTATTGGTGAAATTTATAGTAAAGTGTATTTTGGGAATGACTTTTTTGTAACAAAATTGTTGTCAGGGGCATGTTGGAGAACTTCTAAAGTGTAAAAGACAAACCAACACGCTCACAAAATTATATAAACCTTTATAAAGAAACGTTGATAGCTTCTTTTAACAACGTTTCTTTTAGTAGGATAACTAACTTCATATTTTTTTTCACCCGTCATATGCTACTGATGTCACCAAATATGTTATCAGGGGCAAATGTTTCACTAATACCTCTAAAGCTTATTTAGTATAACTTTTTTTTGGGTTTAGTAATCTGGTTTATATTGTTGCTCCTGAACTATAAAAAAGTTACTACACAGTCCCTAAACTTTAATAAAAGTTATTTTTTCTTAGTTTTTTTTACATTCGTTTGGGAACTCTTTTTTCTTCTTGCTTTGTTTTTTACTTAAAACTTATTATTTTTTTATTAATATTTTTGGTGTGTGTGGGTGGGGTGGGGTGAGGGGGGAGGTTTATGTTATTTTCACTTCTCAATTTTTTTCGCGAAATGAAAAGTGACGTTACAAATTTTAACATCTTCGTCATATCTATATTTCGAATCCACAACAAAACGTGGTAAACATCCACTAGTTTATTTTATATGAAAAGTGTAAGCTTATCTATTGATACTTTTAAAATTACTTGTATGGGCTTTCATGTAACTATTTAATACTTAATTATTTTTTACATTTTATTTATATTATAACTACAATTTTCTATGGGTAAATTGGATTTAAATAATCTAACTTTTTTGTATTGCTCAATAATAATCTCAACTATATTTATTTCCTATATTAGTCCCACCTTTTTCATAATCTTTGTTTTATGGTCTCCCGTTAAAAAAATCTGACGGCCTTAATCAGATGCTTATGTGGCTCTTGAGTTGGCAAATGAAGTGACCTTTTTTAATTATCTAAAAATGGCAAATTATATATAAATAATCCAACTTTTTTGTATTGACCAATAATAATCACAACTCAACAGTCATGTAGGCATCTGATTAACATTGTCACGATTTTTTAACGGGTGACCATAAAACAAACAAGATGAAAAAGATGAGACTACTATGGGAAATAAATTCACCACTTAGGATTGATATTGACCAATAAGATTGAATTTAAATTGAATTTGTCTTTTCTATAATATATGATGTTGTTTATGCGCTAAAATACGTTTTATAATGGGTTTATCTATTCACATTTCAATATAGGTTTTACGAAAACCCGAGCCTTATAGACTTCGATGTAAACTTTAATGATAAAATAGGTTAGGTTTTCTATAACATTTATATGGGAGTTCTAACAGAGAAAATAACATTTCTCATTGACTTTTAAATTTATATAAACTCCTCATATATTACAATTAATCATAGAACATTAGATTTTCTTTTATAAAATTATTACAAATTATCAAAAAGTTGATTAATTAAAGATAAATCATTTAATACCTTAAATTTAAAATTAATTACGTGATTGGCCCCAATGGTATATCAAACTAACATATATTAGCTAAAACCCTCGTTACATTTCCTTGGTCATTCAGTTGCTCTTTTTTTTTTTTCTTTCATGTATATCATTACTTTCAATCTTGAAGGACTGAAGTGAAGGTCACCGAACTACAAACTGAATTAACTGATACAGATTAACCAATTAAAAGCTAAAAAGCATTTTCTTGGTTACATTAGGTTTGGTTTTACTATTAGCTAAAAAAAATTTGTTCAATGCGAATTTGCACTTTGCGCCCCGAAACCCATCCTAGTTAACTGAAATCATTCTGGTCTATAAAAATTAAACCCCAAATCATTCATGCGAATCCGGCTCGGCTCAGCTCGGTTGTATACAAGCCGAGCCCGAGACAAGGTAGGTTCGATTCATGGCTCGCTCGTTAGTTGGCTCGTTGGCTCGCTCGTTTAAATTAAACCCCAAATTATATATGTGTGTGCGCGCGTACATGTTCTAATATATTTAAGAAATGTGGTTTAATTAGTAACATGGTTATTTTTTATTGAAAGAAATATATTGTTAAGCTATAGTATTAATTAGTAATATTGATTTAAAAAAATATATATATTAAGGGAAGTAACATAGAATATTTTCTTGTTCGTTTGATTTATAGTTCGCCCAAAATTACTATTCTATTAGCCAAAATCTGTTTTATTTATTGTTTTTTGGTTTTATGTATATCATTATGTGTAAAAAATATAAAAATATAAACCTTTTTTTTAACAAACGAGCCACGAGCTGGCCCAAGCTTTTGACGAGCCGAGCCCGAGCCCATATTTCCAGCTCGTTAAGAAAAATGAGCCGGCTCGATTCGATTTTTAAACGAGCCGAGCCTGAGCCCACCCTAGGTCGGTTCGGCTCGGCTCGTTTACACCCATATTTATTTCACATAATAGAGCGGAATCTAAAAGAAATTGGAATATAGATTCCTTCCATATGTTGTTCAATTCAAATTCATCATTTTGTTAAAACAAACAATATAAGGTTGGCTGGTGTGAGATAAAGCCCCTAAGGGCTTTATCACGCCACATAAGCAACACGTGTGCTTCACATAAGCGAGATGTTTTATCGTTAATTTTCATGATGTGGAATAATGTTCCATTTAAACCAATATAAACAAATGAAAAAAGAAATCATAAAAAAAATAATTTTGATTGGTGAGAATCAAAAGGCCGCACATTCCAATTCTTTTCAGATTTCATTTCGTTCTATAAAATTCTAATTCTTTTCGAATTTCATTTCATTCTATAGAAGGAACGCTATGTCATTTGTTAAAAAGAAAATAAATAAGTTTAAAGAGTTAATATATGAAGGGAGAATTTGCATTTCACCTACAAACTTAATAATTTCATATATACCTAACCCAAAAATTCATATATCCTTTCTAATTAAATTTTACATAACACAGAAAAATAGATATTACGAAGAAAACATCTTACGCAGCCATTCAATCGTTCAAAAAAGTTTTAATAGATTTCATCGTCAATTTGAACCGGTCCACAACAATTGTTTTGTTTGGATGGTGCGTTGAGCCAGTCAACTGCGCAATAGCTTTTAATGAATACTACAATTGTTCTTTCTGGATAGCACAATTGTTTGGAAGTGCGATTGAGTTGGCATTCGTTTCGCAATTGAGCCGGGGATCATCTTGAGGAGAGATTGTTTGCAGGTCCGATTATAAGAGCTTTGATTACTTACATGTCCGGATTTTTGTGGTTCGAAACATATTCATTGTTCATAATCGATTATCAGTTTGCATCTATTTCATTAAATATTTAATTGGTTAAGATAGACTTCATCTTCCCCCAAATTAGGGTTTAGTCGTCTACCAAACACCAAAATAAAGTTCAAAGTTATCAGTGAAGTATCTGTATCGCCTTGCCAACATATGGCGAAATGTCTTGCAACAAAACCAAGAGAGGGAGGGTCATGGTGTTCTCGTGTTCCTGAGGTGTAGTGCATGTGAGGGTGCGTCAACGCAGTGTACTCATGCAACCAAGGAAAGACGGTTTTAACTTTCAAACAGCCAAATTTACTGCCAATGATGGCTGGGTGCCGAGGTGGTTAATGGTTGATGGCGTTGACAACCAGAGTGTAACAAATGGTTTCAGTATTGGTAGGAACCAGAGTAGCTTTGTGATCAAAATGGCAATGAAATAGGTAAGGTAGCTAACGTATGATAAGTAAGATGCAAAAAAAAAAAACTGTAAACGTAAAAAAAACTTAAAAATGTGAAAATAAGCAAATTGCAAAAAGTAATTATAAAATAGTCATTTTATATATTATTTTATATTATATAAAATCAAAATACGTAAATTTGATATTTAAAAAAAGGATAGAAAGGTTGCTCCCACTAAGACCCTCAGCTCCAAGAATTAATCATTGCTTTTGCCCATATAAATTATTTTGATGTTACAAGATTCAACCCATGGAACTAACATAGTGCATAATGAACCAACGAAACAACTGTAAATTGCCTTCAAAAAACAAGTCAAATAGGTACTTAAAATAAAAAAAGCAAGGTCTGTCGTTGCAACCAAACTAACGTTGCAATCAAACTAACGAATACATATTTCTGATGAACCGTACAAATAAAAAACTGGAAAGAGAATTACACACCTAGATATCCTCCTTGATAGTTTTGACCTTACGCCTTGATAGCATACTTCCTCAATGGGAAGTACTTCTCTTTCTTCTTCTCTCTTTCGGTCTTCAATGAAGCCTGTATCAAAATAAAACAATCTGATAAGATGTGTCTTCAATCAAGGTAACAAAACATTTTATGCGCATTTGTAGAAATTTCAAAACAAATACAAGAACCAACTTAAAAACAAATTGATGTCCTCACCTGATGCTTGGTTAGACGTCTACGAATGGCTCTGGTTTTCTTGGGACGCAAGTCAAGAGGCAAATACTTCTTCTTCTTGTAGGCATCCCTAAGAGCAGCCTTCTGAGTCTGTGAAATCACAGTCAGCACCTGCGCAATTGATGTCCTCACCACTTTTCTGCAAAGGATACAAGTTACATATATCGAATCTACTAACATTAAAAACACAAGCCCAAAAACTCTATGCCAAAGTAGAGACACATAAATGCCGCGGATAATAAACAACAACGAAAATTAAACTGTATCCACACTTCAAGCAGCTATGCATTAGAATAAGTTATCTAACTAGAATTAAATATACAAAAGCACTATAAAGCAAAATGATTACCACACTCAAAAAAGTTATTCACCATGAACTACTACTCTAATGCAGAGCAACTTAATGTGTTCTAGCTCAATCAGAGACTCTTACATGCCACTATCAAACAATCTACACAATTACACATCCATATATGATATATTCAAACAAAAATGTTCACAATATGCAACAAAAGTAGAAAACGGATACGTTAATCTCGATCTAGTGAATAACATTAAACAATATTGTGAGTAAAAAAACAAAAATTAATCACTCTGAAATGTAAACATAGTGAAAATAGCTATAATAACAATCAAACTAAACAATATAAGGATATAGAGATAGATACATACATCTTGGAGAGCTTGTTGGGAGCACCACCGGTAACTTTGGCAACACGGAGAAGAGCTAGTTCGGCCTTGAGATCTTTCAACTGAGCAAACAAATCAGCCTTTGTTTTGAACCTGAGCTCATGAACCTTGATTCGAGCTGTGTATTGCAATCAATTTTGAGGAAGAAATCAATTAGTGTAATGGAAAATAAAGAAAATTGTCGGAAAAACAGATCGGAATTGAAAAGTTACCCATTGATTGAAGGTGGAGTGAACTGCGATGAAGGCTGCCGTGAAAGTTTGAAACCCTAGCTGCGAGAAATGAGAGGAAGGTTAGGGCTGATATATACGTAAAGCTGGAGTTACGCTCAGTCCAATCCACTCAGTTATTTGCTTCAGTTGTAGCCCATTTAAAGCCCAAACTAAACATTAACGATCTATTATAAATCGGCTCAAGGGATAACATAAATATACACTAGTGTATATTTGTATTTAGAAAAGTCACAAAAATATATATATTTCTTTTGGTTTACTATACATATATGATAATGTCGATTCATGTATATAGTAATGACTCACGCGACTAGTAGTTGTGTATCTAATTTTACTTGTGTATTGGGCTTTTCTTAATAAGATTTTGTGATATTATGCGCGTATAGATTTGTGTATGTGATATTATTCGCATATAAATTTGCATATGTATTGTTATGCATGTATAGGTTTGTGTGTGCATTTTATGTTGGGTCTAGTTAACTCCTTTTGGTGAATGATTTGGTCTAAATCATACAGCAGCAGAAACAACCATGTAAATAGATGGAATTGATTTTGATTATGTCGTTTGTTTGGGTATGTCAAAGGACGATGAAATCCTTCGATCACCCATTGCCCAAACACAACTATGCTTTTGATGCCACGTGTATCGATACGCGGTTACGACCTCATTTAACTTGTCTAATTTTGTCATGAATCGCTTCATGAGTACTAGACCTTAATGGGTTAGATTGTTGTCAGGATGACTTATACTATGAACTATACGTAGCCATATTGGATCTTAAGAGTCATGTCAATTGTCAAGGCATAGTGGGTCATATGTGACCAATATTGATTTCAAGTGATAGTAAGTAGTCATGCAAGTCTTAATGACCATGGCAAGCTTTATTCAGGCAATAGCAAGTCATACAAGTCTTAATGGCCCACGACGGCTTTATTATGTCATATTAGGTCTTAATTGATTATATCGGTCATAGTGAGTTATTTAGATTATCATTGATCATTGTTGGTCAAAGTCGACTCTAAATGACCATCATTGACTAGTATTGAGTATTGACCCGAATTGTAAGGAATATTTGAGGTTGATATTCTCAAAAACCAAGCTAAGTTACTTTAGCCCACTTCACTCTCTACGTAGTGTCCTTGTTTAAATTTATCGACATAATAGCTATAAATTGAAAAGGTGTAAGGTATATGATTCAAACTATTATCATACTATTTTCATCACTATTATAGATAGGATTCAACCCAAAAATATATCGACCATGCTATGTTTATCAAAAGGTTTATATAGAAATAAAACCGAAACTGAGCTACAAGAGTAGAGTTAGGGATGTTATTTTTTTATACGATCAACCCTAACATGAATTCATGTATTTGGGTTTAGTCCAAATGGATAGCGGTCAGTTTCAGGTCAAACCCATGTACACGTTTAGCTTAGCATCCATGTTTGGGTCGACATGGTGGGTTTGCGAGTTGACCTGAAATTTATATACATTTTTAAAGAAAATGTTCTATGCCGTAATTAAAACTAACTGGCTAATTTATACCCAAACTTACATTTTCTACTTGACATTTGTAATTTTAAATGTTGTGTTCATGTCAACCCGCTAAAACTCATGTTGTGTTTGTGCTCATGTAACAAATCGAATGAATGCTTAACAAAAAAACATACCTGAATGTGCTTCATCAAAATTTTAGATGCTGCACATTGTTTCAAATCATCAAATACAGTTTAATTCAAGGTTCAAAGTATTTGCAGTTGTCCTGTTTGTCGAGTATTAAAACTAAAAATATATAAAATAAATAAATAAAAAATCTCGACCAGGGAGTATGATTCATGATCCTAATCAATCAGAGAATCTCACACCTCCAAATCCGCAAAATTTAAATCAGATTCAGGATGGTAACCTTCATCTTTCATCACTTTACTCAATCTATTTAGCTCCAAACGTATTTCGTCAACTTGCGGATGTAACTGGTCTCCAACGACAAACACATGATTGTGACTCTTAAGCTCGATCCAGCTACACCCTGGCTCCTTACTCACCCCACGAACACTCATCATTCGTCTAACCCGTTCAACATCGCTCAATCTTCCAAGAGCCTTATAAATACTCGACAACAACACATATGCAGAAGATTCTTGTGACCCCAATTCCATTAGTTTCTCACCCGCATACGCTCCTAACTCATAGTTATGATAATTCCTACAAGCACTTAACAGTATACGCCATAAACATAGACCATGATCAATCGGAGCGGATTCGATAAAATCTTTTGCTTCATTGAGCTTTCCACCACGGCTCAAAAGATCGACCATGCATGCGTAATGGTCTATTCTTGGAGTAATACCGTATTCATTCGACATCATATTGAAATACTCCCATCCTTTTTCCACCATTCCCATGTGGCTACACGCAGTGAGAATGTTAACGAAAGTAACGTAATCCGGTTTTGTACCTTCGATCTGCATTTTCGTGAACAATTCAAGTGCTTCAACGCCTTGCCCGTTCTGGGACAGACCAGAAATCATCGCGTTCCATGAAATAACGTCTCGTGATGGCATTCTCGTAAATACAAGATCTCCGTCTTTTAGGCTTCCGCATTTAGCGTACATGGTTGACAGTGCACCTCCGATCGGAGCCTCGAGCCCGAATCCGTGTTTGATAGTAGTTGCGTGAATTTGTTTTCCTTGCTCGAGTGCAGCGAGACTTGAACATGCTTTTAAAACACTCGCCATTGTTGGCTCGTTTGGTGAGATACCTTGCGTTTGCATTTTACAAAACAAGTCGATCGCACGCTCGTTTTCTCCGTTTTGAACGTATCCTCCGATCATTGAAGTCCACAACACAACGTCTGGTTCTTGTAAATGATCAAACCCCTTTCGAGCATCGTCTAAGAAACCGCATTTAGCGTACATATCAACTACGGCCGTCATTATGTATATTTGATATTGGAACCCTAGTTTAATCGAGTATGCATGTGCCTCTTTTCCCTCACCAATAGCCGTACCATCACTACAAGCGTTAAGGACCCCAACTAGCGTAAATTCACTAGCAACTAACCCGTTAAAATGCATTTTCGAGAACAATTCCAATGCCTTTTTATGATCTCCACCCTGTGCATAGCCGGTGATCATCGCAGACCATGTGATAGAGTTCTTATTACTCGACAAATCAAATGCTTTTACAGCCTCATCCAAGCTTCCACACTTCGAATACATCGTGACAATCGCGTTACCGACAGACACATGAGATAACAACCCATGTTTAAGTCCAAGACAATGAATTTGCGATCCGATGTGAACATATTCAGGCAAAGTAAACGCGCTTAAAATGCTTGTGACGACAAACTCGTTCACGTACGCCTCTTCGTAAGCTACCAACTCCCTAAAAAGCTCTAAAGCCTCCCCACAAATCCTCTGCATCGAATACCCGGAAATCATAGTAGCCCAAGAAATCGAATTTCTCTCAGGCATTTCATCAAACACCTTGCGAGCATCTTCAACCAACCCCGCTTTACAATACATGTTCAACAAAGAACTACCAACAAAAATGTCATCACATCTTCCCAACTTAACAGTAACCGTATGACCTTGTTTCCCTCCAAAACAGTCCCCTAAAGCCGACGCAGCAGTAAAAACACCTGCAAAAGTACGTGCATCAGGTAGCACCAAATGCGCTTGGCTCATCATTTTCTTGAACAGGTGCATGACAATGACGGAGTTCTGGGGCCCACCCAGTTGAGAGTATCCATTGATTAATGAGTTCCATGAGACAACGTCTTTGTTTTCGATGCTTTCAAAGGCAAGATGAGCTTCGGGTAAGCGGTGGCATTTGGCGTAGAAGTTAACGAGGGTGTTGGCGATGTAAGAGCAGTGTATGGAGCCGGTTTTGATGATGTGTGCGTGAAGTGTTCTGCCGTTTGGGAGGTTTTTTTGCTGGGTGTATTCGAGGAATTGGGTGAAGATGGATCGGTAATATGGAGCTGCAGTCATTAAAGTTTTTTTTTAGTTTAATGAAAGGGTGTTATGTGATTGTTTTTACGGAGAAACACCATAATAACTCACGACTGAAACACCAGTTAGTAGTTCACAAGTAAGATTTGAGGTATTCGAGTCAAGAAAAAACCTGGAGGGTGGGTGGAACTAGAACCTATCGAACAAGGAGAGTGGAGAAACTGGCGCATTTAGAAATGGATTGGGCCTTGGGCTAATAGTTGATATAAATAAAATGGAAGTTTTTATATATTTTACTAGGTTATAACCCCGTGTGTTACACGGGGTGAATCATAATTATAATATTAAATAAAAAAATATGTTCATAATATGATCTAAGTATATATAATATAGAGCAATATGCAGACCAAATACGAAATAAATATTGGAGTTTTTATAGCCATTCATAATAATATGATATGTTATTTATTTTAGGATTTGTCATAGGAACTTAAAATTTTGTACCACTACTAATATTTGTTGTGACATTTTCTTGTTCAAAGGTAACATGTCTGATTTTATCTGATAATAGATTATTCAGAAGGATTAATTTTGGCATAATAATATTTTCTACCATCTAAATATAGTTTCCTCACTTTCGCTATCACCAACATTAATATAAGATATGCTCGTATTCAAAGCTATAAACCAATATGAATTGTACGAAATAATTACTTTTATCACAATTAGTAAGGAAACCAATAAAAATTATTGATAATGTAATATGTCTCATACCATTTGAAAGGCCTGAAAAAGGACTTCTAGACAAATAAAAGTAATGTAAATGAATAGACGAAAATTGAATCAATAAAACCAATTAACTATAGTTGAGAATACTATGTATAGTGTAATACTTTACATGTACAATTGAACCAATGAAACATATATATATAAGTGAAAAAATAAAGACATGAGACACTATACGGCAACTAAGTAAATCTAAATTTAAAAAAAAAGGTTATAACATTCCGAATGTAAAGATACCTTTCACACACCTCTACATCTTAGTTACAGTAGGAAAAATATGTATGTTAAGAGTTTACCTTGTTTCAAAACACATATATGTAGAATTTTTTAAGATAATTTAAAAAAATTTCTCATTTGATTAAAGGTAAATAAAATATTACTTATTTGACATGGTAAACTTATCTAAAAAAACATGATGTATTCTATGTGACATAGATAATATGATGAAGAGTAAAATAACATACCTAATATGTAGAATGAAGTGGAGTTTAATTCTAAATATTGGGTGTAATATATTGAATATTAAATAATGATTTTTTCTATTCTTGACAAAACCATTTAAAATTTATCTATAAATTATTAATACCCTCATTGAATGACATATGTCCAAAATCAGGTTTCTAAGATTTGTCATCAACCCGGTTATTAAAATTAATATATGATTCATTCATATGGATTCAAACCACTCAATATTAAAAAAACTATTCGTCCAGGACCAAGCCTTTTACTTATTCCGTCGAGTGATGTATTAGCATATATTTTTGTTTTCCTTTTATAATCTATACTTTTATTTTAATAATTTCAAATCAAAATTAAATCCTTAAATTATAGATTAGATTTAAAACATATTTTAGACTTTAGATTTACAATCAAGATAAAATTCTAATATAGTATTTAAATATTTTTAATTTAAAATTTATCTATAAATTATTAATGCCCTCATTGAATGATATGTGTCCAAAATAAGGTTTCTTTTATTATATAGTATAGATTTATTATTTATGTATATTATTTTTATACATATTTTAAATTTAAATGAATCTGAATCAATTCGAATCAAATCAAATTCAAGGGAAAATACAAATTAGATGTAGATATAAGGTTAACAAGATCACCATTTTTCTCATATTTTTATTTTTCTTTTAATGTTTATGTAGATGTAGATATAATTTATATAAGATGGATTTTATAAAATTATAACATATTTTAAACCCTAAAAAGCAACCAGATTATAGATTTGTTCCACAAATCTCAACCGTCATAACCTTTTATCCTTCTTTTCAACCTAGTTTTTGTTTTTTCAATCGACACCTTCAACTTCCAGCGACATGTAATAACGGAAGATAAATTGTATGTCCAAACACTTTCTTCCTTCTCAATTCAACTCATTTCAGGTCTCCGAAATCCAACCCTACCCATCTCTGATTAAGACTAACAACTACGCGACATCGCACAAACAAGACATCATTTGCTTCATGTTTTTTCTTTCTAACAAATATTAACCTTTTTACCCTTTTTATGTTAACTTATTTTCTAAAATTAGTTTATTGTTATAAATAATTTTGAGTATGTTTTTGTATTACTCTTACAACTTTTAAAATGTGCATGTTTTAAGTGTGACATTGCGACATATCTAAATTTATCTACTTCTGGATATAAATTGTTGAAACCGGGTTGTGAGTAGTAATGTACAATTATTCAAAGTACTACAAACGTACATGTCATCAAAGCTACCTCAAGGTGTTGTTATAAACTTCACGTGAGTACCTTGATATTAGAAATTCATGTTTATATTTTACGTTTTTCCCGGCTTTTGTCATTATTTGGTTAGCACAATTTTATGCCCCCAACGCTTGTAGCGCGATTTTACGCCAACCGTCCCGCAAGGGAGGGGGGGAGTTGTTAACACTAGTTGGATACTATTTGAGGACCGAAAACCTAATGGATTTTTCTGTTCGGTTTAATCGATATCAAACCTGCTAATAAACACCCCCTAATTGGCTAATTTTGTCACTTGTTAAAAGAATAATCACCCACTAAAGCATATTTATATACTATTAAAACAAACGGTCGGTGGCATATGCCACCGACAACAACCACATGTCATATTACTATTAGTCTATGTCACTTTTTTGGTTTTTTTATTTATGGATGGATTTTTCTTAACGATTCCGCACCATCATCATTTACCACGGCCGGAGAAAACTGCCACCATTGACCATCAGGACGAACACAAATGTTTGGACGAAATCCACCATTAAAGCTCAGCAGAGAAGGTGGGAGGGAGAAAGAGAGGTAGAAAAGCGGGTCGCGGCGGAGGTTGTTGAGGTGTGGTGGTGGCTTTCATCTTCCTTATCCGGTGACTATGGTGGCATCGGTCGTGTGGTGATGGAGGTGGTGGTTGTCCGATGTGTACGAAATGTATGGCGTTAGGGTTTTTTAGAGAGAAAAAGTTACGATTTCTAGAGAGAGAGAGACCCGTCGCCATTTGTTGATTTGCAGGTGGGTCGTGATAAGGAAGATAATGGTTACGGCTTTCCGACGGTGAAGGTGAGAGTCCTAAGGTGGATGGCTGGCTGGCGCTCTGGTGGTTGTGATGTGGCGGTGGTGATGGCAGCTTGGTTGTTGCGCCAGTAGCTGTGTCGATTTGGTGGGTGATGCTGGGTGGTTGTTCGACTTCAACCACAGATTGTGTGTGTGAGAGAAAGACATAAAGT
This sequence comes from Helianthus annuus, assembly GCF_002127325.2. Taxonomy (NCBI): domain Eukaryota; kingdom Viridiplantae; phylum Streptophyta; class Magnoliopsida; order Asterales; family Asteraceae; genus Helianthus; species Helianthus annuus. Next base: position 163,266,352 of record NC_035446.2, read on the forward strand.
GAGTTAGGAAAAACACCGAAAGTCAAAAACAATGGGTTAAATCCTGTGGGTAAAAAATAAAAAATCTGTAGGTAAATTTGAAACTAATAATGGTTGAAAGTTTGCTATTGATACAAGTCGTATTAGAATTTAACGTTTTCTTATTTGACGTTTTCTTTTTCCTAAAACAACATTATTTTGCTGCTATAATTCCGTAGATACGCGTCATGCCAATATCAACATATCTTCCTAACCAAATAATGTCTCAATCACTTTTTGATTTATCTTGCAAAGTTTATATAATATTATTACACAAAAATAATACATTCGTAAGATGCTATAATTTAAATAATGTGAAAGATAATCATCCAATTAATTAATGTAAGTATATCACACAGTTAAAAGAAAATGTAATTGTTTCATGTAATTATATCACACTGTAAAAAAAATGTAATTATTTCACACGTTTCACATTTAGTTCTTTTATCGATTACCTATTATGTATGTGTTGATATAATTTCAAGTTAGTTTATGTTTCAACTTAACATTTTCGGATATGAGTAAAACTCAAATATAATAAATTTTCGTGTTTTTATATACTTTTTCAGTTATTCTACATTTTGGTGTAAATTTTGCTTTGAAACAAGCCGGGTCAAACAAAATACGTGTTCACTCGACTGTATAAATTCGAGTTACTATATGTTTCGATGCAGCCGCAACGCGCGGCGGATAGGATAACTAGTATGATATAATAAAGCCTGGTGGTCGGCTAGAGATGACTTAAAAAAACATCAAAGCATGATTTAAAAAACAATCAAAACACGACATTTCATGTCTACCCAAATAAATTATTTTAGGATAAGTCTTAGATATCAACAATGTCTTTAACTTGTTTAAAATAAAACACAGAAATGTATGTAACTTGATATTTAGTTTAACCGTAACCAATCAATTTTGTCGGGTGGCGTCCAAACATAGAGAAACTAGTTCTATACCCGTCCGGTGGACGGGCATATCAACGGTATAATAACATATGTTTTTATCTTTGCATTCTAACAAAAACCCTAAGTAGGTTCCATTTAGGTTAACTAAGGTCAATGTAATCGGTAGTCAAGTTTCCAATTGGGCTGCTAAAATGGGTTTTCGATTGTAAACAAAAACTTGCATCAAGTGCATAATGATTATAAACAAAAACATTACATCAAATGTTAGTCAGAGTATAAACCTTAAATTACCAAGAATTAGGTCATTGATCAGAAAAAAAAAGAACAATATTAGAAGGCAAAATTACTCGATCACACTGCCTGGACTCATTGATCTAGAAAAAAAAAAAGAACAATATTAAAAGGCAAAATTACTCGATCACACTGCCTGGACATCGTGATAACGAAATTATCACTTTTCGATTTCTTGAAATGTTGTTCCAACTGCTCATTTCTTCTAACTCCCGGTCCTCGTTTTTTCTTCTATGCAGAACAATCTCTGATACATAATCAAGAGGCTTTAAATCCTCATTAGCCATTAAGGTTGATAATACCTAATAAAAGCATAAAGATATATAGGAAATTCTACCTAAGAAATTTTGCCTATTTCCCCAAATATACCATAACATAGAATAAGAGTTAAAAAAAATAAATGTGAGTACATTTGGTGGCTTATAATATGTGTATAACAGGCGGAATTACAATCCTACTTCCTAATCACATATACATAAAAAATTTAACTGCTAATGCATATATCTACCCTAATCATAATTAAAACTTTTAATTGTCCAGATGTCATGATCACACTTGCCAAGATTGTAAGTTTAAGCAGTTTTAAAAATATATAATAGACTCAAAGAAGTAAAGCACCATACCATCAACCATGTCTTTGGTTTTGTGTATGAATGTTCCAAAAAGGATTGTCACAAAGCCACATAGTTTTGTTATAATCTGAGGAGGATTTTACTCATCCCAATCCTGTAAGATTAGATTAATAAATTCCTCAGTAAGATAATTTTGTACATGCGAGCTTAACACTCCCTTCAATTTGACTTTCTACATAAGTCAACCAAAAAGTTTGGCCACATATAATAATGCACACTGATTTAAACTAAATTTGATGAATGGGAATGTAACACAAGATAGAGGTGGCAATTTTGATCCATTAACCTATCAAGAGGTTAATTGGGTTATTTTTTTGAAATATTAGCTAAAGATGGAACACGTCGAACGGGTGAATGTAGCAATTGACCCATAGCACGTATTCTTAATACTAAATCCTAAATTACTTCATTTAAACTTAAGATAATTATCATAATGATATTGTCTTTTTAATCATATATGCACAAAATAATTTTATAATCAATTAAAAAATTGAAAAGCAAACGTGTTTACCGTTCAACCCAATCGGACCATACAAAAAATAACCCACCGAGCCCGCCCATTGTGCCACTTTTAACATGATTGGGATTGGGTAGCTGTAGGCACGGCTGTGAGGCCGTACACGGATCGGAACCCATCGGGTTTCTCCACGGAGGGGCATAACACCGGCTTACGGGACCTCTCTGTGTCCCCACAGGAAACCATACGGCGTATCTAAATGAAAAAGTTACCTCTGTAGTCCTCTATATTGAAGATGCTAGCAAACTCATGATTTTGAGCCTACAAATATGAGAACTATTTAGAGCCTAGGAGAATCAATTGTATATGAATTACTGGAATATATAAAATAATAGTTAAACCCCAACTCTCTGGAATCATGCTTATATACTACATTGATTATGAGATGTAGAAAAAAAGTATAAAAATACCTGAAGATGTCGCAATAATTGTTCATGAGCTTGATGGTTTTGAGATATTTCTTCACATGTATGATTAGATTTTACTCTCTCTTTTCTGAAAGGATCTTCGGTGAGGTATGAATCTGGGAATGTCATTAACTTCAATATAAACCTACGTATGTGCACATAGGAAAGTAATACTATGAACTCACTTTACCTGTAATGATTATGAATGGGTGATTTTCAGTGATATGAGCAGTGCAACCTTACGGTTACAGCGGACCTCAATTCGTGCGCTAGGCCTCAGATCAGAGGGATGACTAATGGCTAACTGACATCACAAAAGAAAATTAAAACCCTAAATATGCAAATCGATACAAAATTGACAGTAAATTTCATAACTATGATTAGTACACAAGTGAAACGTATCAATCAACGGAAAAAAGCTCTTGATTCAACGATAATCCAAATCAGGCATATGATGAAGAGAGGCTGTAATCATTCCGAGATTTTGGATGGCAGATAAAATGCGAAACTGGAAACCTAAACCTCCAACCCGCCTGTAACCTCCGGTAACCTCTGCTTCCAGAAGAAATATGTAGTTTAAATGGCTGAGATCTCATCTCAGCTTGATCAGACGGTCTGGATTCATCCAAAATCAGTTTTTAGTTAGTGGGAACATTAGTATTTATAATTCGAAAGTCATGAGATGAAGAACAGAAATCAAACCTCAGATTCTTGGTATAGTTCTATGAACAAAACAACGTAATCTTCTCACTGAAACTTCGATCCTTCGGCCTCAAATCCCTCCTCACGTAACCCTTGGCCACTTCATGACTATGCGACCCAAACCCTTCCTGATGAATGGTTTTGCATTTTTTTGACTTAGAAATCAACTGCTGCTGAAAAAGAGATAGTGTAGGCGAAAACAACAGGCATACAAGGACAAAAGCAAGATTTATGCCCTAATTGACTGTATTTAAACCCTTCGGGTGGGTGGAGGTCGGGTTTCCGCGCATCTGGGAGAGCCAAGGGGCTGGCGGTGGTCGAGTAGTCGACCTTGACCACAGCACCCGGTGTCACGGTGCTTGGCACATCGTTCTGTGTCGTTCAAAAAAAAGTAAGCATCATATATTATAGTAAGAGGACAATTTACCAGTAGTAGACAGACATAGACAACCCCTCACTGAGTTTACGGTGAAAATGCGATTTGAAGGGACTAAAGATGGGCCCATATAAATGATCTCCAGGCTATCACTGACTTTATGAAATTAAACAAAAAAATTTGATTTCAAGTGTAATAAAAACACTTAAAAAAGAATCAGGTTAACAAACTTAGTACCTCAGCTTATAATATGCAATCTCATAGTACCTCAGGTCCTCAGCTTCATAAGATTTCAATGTGGTTAAGTGCATTTGAACATGCCCCCTGCACAGACCATGTCACCAATTTGTAAGAAATTTCCCATCAAAATTGCAACTATTTTCATTTCAACAGTTATGGTTTTATGCAATTTGAACTAATTTCAATGGACTCGCATTTCGCCCTAACCCCTTCTCACTCACTGGATGGTCACCATCTTACATACAAATAAAATAAAATAAGGAACAAATTATATTCAACCTTGTAATATGCATCGGGGATGTTTTCTTAGAATTTAACAGTGCAAAATGACATACCTTGACAAAGATATAACCTGGCATTTCACTTAACTCAAAAATTAAAACCCTAAAGCTGCAAAAACATAAACACAAAATTGATTTATAAAAATTGGCCAATAACTATGATGAATACGCAAGTAAAACATACCAATCGATGAAAAACCCCTTTTATTCAACAAAACCTAACTATTATCGGTTTCAAGTCCACCGTCGTTGTCGATTTCGATTGAAAAAACCTGGTCAGAGCAGCGGCGAGAGAAAATGCGAACACCAATCCACCGCCAGTTTAATCTTATGAAATCAAACCACTCTAAAGGATTGTAAGATGAGTGGATTTTTTTAATAGGCTCCAGTGCTTGGGGAACCGAAATCCAAATTGGGGAAACTACGAATTGTTTTTGAGCAGAGAAGAGAAGAAGAGTGGGTTTGACCGGCGACGTGGAGAGAAACCGAAGGAAAGGATAACCGCTCTCAACCTCTGCTTCTAGAAGGTTTTCTTGAATTATTACGGTCCAGATTTTACCTCATATTGATCTAAGGGTTGATATTTATCTAATAGTGGGTTGACTTTAATAGGAACATAAGAATAGATAATGTTGAACAAAATATAGATTTTATTATAACTCGATATTTGTTTATTTTATTGTTGTAAAATTAAGTGTTAGTTTTTAATATATTTTATTGATTATTAATTTTGAAAATTTTTATAATTGAAAATTCTCAAAAATTAATGCCCCCTTTAACATCTTATGAGATCATCAAAGCCTTATGAATTTATGGAGAAATAGTATGAATATTTCTCAAAAAAAAACTCACTAACATTTGTCACATTATACTATAAATTTGATATAAAGGCATGGTATCTTTCTTCAACAAAAAAACAAACACAATTGTATTGCTACACTGCCAAACTATACAAAAAATCAATCGCGACCTCACTTTTTATATCTATCTTTAACGAAAAAATAAACACAATAGAGATGGTAATTTTGACCCATTTACCTAAAATGGGTCGACTTTCTATATTCTGTTTTATCCCTAACAAGAACCCTCAAACTTAAAATAAAACGAAAACAAGTAAAAACTCAAATGGGTCAACGTGGTCAAGCGGAACGGAAGTCACACGCTTAAAACTTATAAAACAATTTATTAATTTTTTTAATAATCTATAAAAATTGAATAAAAATGCGTTGATTGGTCGGACCATCCTACCCAACCAACTTGGACCCATTAAAAAAAGCCCGTTTTGACCCGAACCATTTGACCCATACTCAACCCATCCATTAACCGGACTTTTTAAGCAGAGACCAACTCCCCTGCCAACTTATCAAACAGAAAGATTTCAATCTCTGTCACAAGAGAATCCAACTCGTCCACCGGATCAAACCACAACCCTCTTCCGACAGCCTTCTCAGACACCCCATCGTCGACTCCTTTTTCTTGACTGCGTAACAATGCAGACAGTTCTTCCTCAATAACATCTCTCCTCGACATACTTCGCATCTTTCTTCTCAAAGGCTTCGCGCAAACTCTAATGTCCACCCGTGGCCTCACAATTTCCGTCATCCCTGAATTTATACGGTCAAACAGAAGCCTCCTTTCCGCTTTATGCCATAACTCTTGCTTCCCGTATTTCTTCTCTAATGCTTCAAAAACCGAAGGACCTGTCATACATTCTGCAGAATGCCATCTTTTAAAGCATGTCTCTATGTTCCCATCTTGGAACCCCGATTCGTTTAGTACATCTACCAGGTATGAAAAGTCCCGACTTTCTTTGGATCCAGACAATCTCGTGTTTTGATCGGTACAAGTAGATCTTTCACTGTCGCTCGATGTAACCATTTCTTCAGGCTTGCTGTCGGTTTCTTCTGATTCGGACTTGAGAAGCTGAAGTTGCTTCCACAGACCTATCAAACGTCGTATGGTCATACATGAGATAGAGAAACTTTGGTAATAAAATTCGACATTGTTCATAAAAAAGTGCAATATTTGCAGACAACATGATTCGGGTCAATCCAATTCTTACAAAAAAATGACCCGTTTTGACCCGTTTTCACATTATAAAAACTTACCACGGAGATCAGACTTTGCTCTAGCAAAACACTCGGAACTTGATGAATTATCTTCCCTGAACGGTGTTTCTAGTACCGAATTTGGACTGTGCTGGTAGGATTCAACCTTACCATCAGAATGTTCTTCATCAGTATGCACACCATTCGAAGATACCGAGTCATCTTCATGGGATCTAATAGGTGAACCCTGCAAATGTAACAAGTAACCATGAATCTCCAAATACAAGCTGTATATATATAAATATATATAAATATATATATTTAACCAAAAACATGGTTTAGTAACAGTTAATGAAGAATTTTAAGCTATCAGACATACTGAACAATACCTCTTCAGATGACAGATCCGATAAACCGGAAGAACATTCATCGATCATAGAACCGTTGCTTTTGTCTTCAGTGTCACCATGAAAAGATTCAACATTTTTGGTTTCTGGTTCTGCATCAGACCTTAGAGCTAACGTGGTCGATAAATTTGAAACCAAAAAATTCTTCTTGGTGTTTATAGCCATATCACTTCTAATCACTTTGACAGATTTTGCGCTCCGATTAGAAGAAAAGTCCAAGCCTTTAAAAATTGGTAATTTAGCAACAGGCTCATGGTTCCAACCTTCTTTGTTTTTAACACCTATAGTCTTCATAAAATCCGGTTGAAGTTGTTGCGAAACTTTTCTCATCTTATGTCTCTCCAATAGTTGTTTCTTCGCTTCCCAACCGAAAACGCTCTGCGAATCAAGTAGAAACGACGGTCCAGAAACACGTTGTACATTTCCTAAATTTGGTCTCAAAACAATATTTTTAGCCAATTTTCCATTTTTTCCATCATCATCCAAACCGAAAACAACGGGTGACTTCACACCCTGCATTCCATCAAAACACAAACTTTTCCGCTCAAAATCTCTCGATAAAGAATCTTTATTCGTTCTCAGATTCGCCCGTTTCTTGGATCCCACAACACTGTTTGGTAAATCTTTTCTTGACCTCTTTCCTATAGAAGCAGATTTCTGTAGATAATTCTTAGACAACACTCTTTGCTGTCCCAAGACAGGCTGCTGGCGCGTTGGCGTCTCGTCGATACCCATCAATCTTGCAATAACACTCGGTGTCTTTCGACCGTTTTCCATCACCTTTAACAAGTTCAAATCTCTGAAAAAACAGCTTATATTGTCATCTTCACATATTACAATAAACTAAATTGAGAAAATTCCCAAATTAATTGACATAACTTGGTATCAAATTATTAAGCTAATAAAATTAATTAACTATCTTTCAAAAGCAAAAGCATAAATAGTAAAACAATCTCAAGATAGTGTAAACATTTTAACAAATCAAACTGAGTTAACTCGGACAAACCTGATGAAAGCGATTCTGCTTCTAAAACGACGAACAAACAGGTGGATCTGTTATGATCGACACATCGCAATCATACTACTTTGGTGATGGAATTATAAGAAAAAAGATATAAGAATTTCACGCGTATAAAGTAAAGAATGAATGAATGAATGAATGGGTTGATGGTAAATATGGAGATGATAATAATAATGGATTAATCTGCGGATTAATGAAGCTAAAAATGGGAATCTGCAAAGAAGGTGGAATGTAGAAGAGACAAAAAAAGAAAAAGAAAAAATAATGAATGGAATAATAATTGAAGCGTTATTAAATTAGAATCGTTACGGAAGACAGGAACAAACTAGGGTTTTGTGACTTTGAAATGGATCACTGTTGGCGCCGCCCATCAAGATTGATAGGGTAATTAGGTCAACGCCTTGAAGAATTGCGCGCCATAATTTTACTGGGTAAATACCAGAATTGCTATTTCCAGATTTTTCACTTTAGTCCCCTAGGATTGTATTGAGTCTAAAACTACCCTAGACTAAATCTTATATGTTAGAAAAATAAACAACGAAGAGGTGGATCGTAGCCTCGTAGGGGTGCAAACAAGCTGAGCCGGGCCGAGCCTGAGCTTGATTGTCTTGTGAGAGCTTGTGCTCGGCTAACTTCAAGCTTTGTTTTTAAAGCTCGAGCTTGGCTCTTGGTAGTTTCTTAAGCTCGAGCTCGGGCTCGGCTCGTCTATTATCTATTAATTAATATATTAAATAAAAATAATATAAATAAGAGACTCGTTTATGCTTGCGAGCTTGATTAGTGAAGCTTGTGCTTGGGCTCGTTTACTAAACAAGGTTAATTTTAGGTTCATGATCGGCTCATAAACAAGTTTAATTAAGCTCGGATCGGCTCGTTTATTAGATACCTTTAAATAAGGGGTAAATGTTATTAAATATTAATAAAAGCTAATGTTACTCTAAGGCTCAACGAGCCTGATGAGCTTCAAATGGCATGCTCGAGCTCGGGCTCGATAAATAAACAAGCTTTATTTTAGACTCAATCTCGGCTTAGGTTCGATAAGGCTCAGCTCGTTTCGAACTTTTTCTCGAGCAGTTCACGAGCCGCTCAGTTTGTTTGCACCACTAGGCGCATGTGTTACATTTTGCAAAAAGAAAAACGCAGAATGCCAAATTTTATATGTGTATGTATTTGTAAATATTACGATTTTGAATAGTATGTGTTTGAATTCGTAGATAATCAATAAAAATTTTAGCTTGATAGTTGTAACAGTCATCTTGACGCGTTTGATAATTTTTCATGTAGGATTATGATAGTTATGTCTTATGCTTACATTTCTACCTCCAAGGAATCCTTTCGATGTTTCTACTTTTAAATTTCACATTTTAATATTTATCATAGTTTGAACTAAATAGTCTAAAAGACAACAACAGCATTAGTATAGGGGGCAATAGTTCACTTCACGATTCTTGCTTTTGATATTGTCCTTTTGTGTCTGCCAGGTGTATCTAGAAATATACTATACAATTATTTTTTATTTTTATTTTTATGCGTGTGGACAATTTTAAGTTCGCAATATTCCATTTTTCTAACTTTTGTATTTATTCCAAAAATCTTTAATAATTCCTTTTCATTTAAATGTCACAAATTATGTATCTATTCCAAAAATCTTTAATAATTCCTTTTCATTTAAATGTCACAAAATATAATTTAGAACTAAACTATTTTAAAGTTAAATATGCTCAATAATTGAACAAAAAGATTAAATAATAAAAATGAACATGTTTCATCAAGTACACACATCACTTGAGTTTAAAAATTTAGTGAAGCGTACTTTCATCTATGAACATAAATCTAGCATGTGTTGGTATATATATCAAGTCATCTGACTAGCTATATTTACTTTGAAAAAGGTAAAAGTTTGAAACACAAGGAATTGTTGGTGATCCTGTAATAATCCTTGAAATTATATTAAATCTAGTGTGTGTGTGACGCATGAAACCGTGACCCATTCTTGTTAAAATATATTGTGATCAAACACTCAAACATGTCTGGGCTTTGTTCTGTTTATTGGACCGTTCATTATTCATAAGTGGGCTTGTTATTTATGTGGGCTTGTGGTTAGCCCAGTTATTGGTTTTCTAATATTGTTCGAAAGTTGTTGCAGGTTGTTATAGTTGAGGGGGTTTGTTGTAACTTTGGATATAAAAGGGTGCTGATTAGTTGAGATGATTCTAGAACTCAGATATTTCTCACACACACATCACATCTTTCTCTCTCTCTAGTTGTTGAGGCGAAATTAGGGTTTCGCTGGTCTTGTGTTCGTCTGGTTGAAGATCTGCTGTGTTTTTGGAGAGTTATTACAGATCTTCATCTGTATTTCAGTTGTATCTTTAGATCCTGTGGATCATTCTTCATTCTGGTTGTATTGTTTCATAAGATCAACTGATATTGCATCAGTTGATCATATATTTGTTGTATTGTTTGTAGATCTTACATTTTGTAAGATCCATGGAGGTTTGGGTGTTTTTTAGGGTTGGTTAAATAATAAAATTTTTGTCGCCGTTTTGTCACTATTTTCATGAGTTGTGACTTGGTTGGCTTGTTTTTTTGATATTCATACCATTTTTTACATGGTATCAGAGCTAGATGCTCTTGGATTGTTACTTTCCGCTGTTTGTTTCTGATTTGGCTGTTTTTTTTGTTGTTTAGGTTGTGGTCTTGATCGTCTTGATCTTGGGAGGTTTTTTGGTCAGATCTGTGGACTGAAACCCTAGCTTAGGGTTTCTTGGTTTGTGTGAAGGCTTCATATATTGCTGGGACTTCAAAGCTGAGTTAGTCTCTAAAACCCTTGAAGGTTTTAGGGCAAACTAACCAGTGTTTGTGTTTGGTTTTCTGCATATCAGATCTTGTAGTTCTTGAAAACTACAGATCTGATATTTGGTTGAAGATTGCACCCTCTGTAAGATCGTTCTGTTCTATTTTCATTTCTGTTGTTGAGTAGTTGAAGTCGGGGTAGTGAGGACCGGCACATATTCTTGTTATCTGTTGTTGTTTTTTTAATTCTCTGTTAGGGTTTCGGCTCCTGAGTAAAGGCTTGTCCAGGCACCTTTGAGTGATGAACCTGGAATCTGGTCCCTGACTCAGTTTCGCCTTAGTGTGTTTGGTTATTTGATTCTTTGTGTGTTTTCTGTTGTTTACTTGTTATCATCTGTTTGTATATTTTGGTGTCTAATTGTTGTTGTCATTATGCCTTCTGAGACTGCTCCTAGTACTTCTCAGACGTTGATTGGTAAACTGGATATAGGAGATCCGTTGTACTTACATCCTAGTGACTCCAGTAGTTTAACTATTGTTAGTATTAAACTCAAAGGTACTGAGAATTATGCTGTGTGGTCTAGTGCCATGAAATTGGCTTTAGAAGCTAAAAACAAATATGGGTTTATAGATGGTAAGGTAGAAAAATCTAAGGATGATGAAATATTGGCAGCTCAATGGGATAGATGCAATTCTGTTGTGCTTACTTGGTTATTGAATTCTGTTTCAGAAGAACTGTTTCTTGGTCAAGTTTTTTCTAAATTAGCTTCTGAAGTTTGGACTGATTTAAAAGAGTCTTTTGATAAGATTGATGGTTCTGTTGTCTATGATCTGTATAAAAAGATAAACTGTATTGCTCAAAATGGTAGTACTGTTGCTGAATATTATAACAGGTTGACAACAATGTGGAAGCAGTTTGATGCAATGCTTCAACTGCCTTCATGTTCTTGTCAAGCTGCTAAGGATTACAATGATTTTTCTGCTCTTATAAAGTTAATGCAGTTTCTCATGGGGCTTGATGATGTGTATCAGCCTGTGAGAACCAATATTTTGACAAGAGAGTCATTTCCATCAGTTAAAGTGGCTTTTTCTATTGTGTCTAGGGAAGAGTCACATAGGTTATCTAGTGGTGGATCAAAAACACAGAATGTTTCTTTTGTGTCTAAACCTAATCAAGTTTTTGATCCTAAAAGGAGAAACAATAGAGGTCCTAATCCTAATTTTAAATGTACTCATTGTAATATGATAGGACATACTGTTGATAGGTGTTTTGAGATTGTTGGGTATCCACCAGGGTATAGAAGAAAAGGAACTAATAATCAGACGAATAAAACCAACTCTAGTGTTAATAATAATAATAGTAATAAGTCAAATAATGTTGGTGGGTCGTCTGTTTCTGCTGTTAGTCCTGGTTTACCTTTTACATCTGAGCAGATTTCGAAGCTGTTAAGTCTTGTTGGTGAAAAAAGTGGGTCAAGTGCTCAGAATGCTAGTGTAGGAGGTGAGTGTTTCAATGTGTCGAATTTTGTGAGTTGTTCTAGTTCAGTTGTTTTTAATAACAGTTTTGTTTGGATTGTTGATTCTGGTGCGAGTCAACATATGGTAAAATCTGATAAGAATATGATAAATGTTATTGATGTGTCTGAGTTCAATATTACTGTGGGCCATCCTAATGGTACCAAAGTTAAAGTCTTAAAAATTGGTGATCTAAAACTAATTGATAATGTGGTGTTGAGAGATGTTTTCTATGTTCCTAATTACTGTGTGAATCTTCTGTCTGTTTATAAACTTGCTAAGGATAATCATATTTCTGTTATCTTTAAGGAGAATAGTTGTGTGTTACAGGATTCCAGTTCCAGGAAAGTTCTGATGAATGGTAGTCAGGATAGTGGTTTGTACTTTGTTGAAAATTATGGTAATTCTGTTAATGTTTGTCTGAATAGTTCTGTTAAGTCTTTTACATGGCATACTAGGTTAGGACACCCTTCAGATCAGGTCTTAGCTGTGTTAAAAGGAAGTTTGAAAATTAATTCTAATGAGCATGGTCCTTGTGATGTGTGTCACAGGGCTAAACAAGTAAGAGTTCCGTTTCCTTTGAGTGAACACAAGTCTAAATTTGTTGGTGATTTAATACATTTAGACTTATGGGGTCCATACAAGGTGTCAAGTTATGATGGTTTCAAGTATTTTTTAACTGTTGTGGATGACTACTCTAGGTCTGTCTGGTGTTATTTCTTGTCAAATAAAACTGAAGTATTTGAGAATTTAAAAGATTTTTATGAGCTTGTTGTCACTCAATTTAAAAAAAGGATTAAAGTGTTTAGGAGTGATAATGGAACAGAATTTGTTAACAATCAAATGAGTATGTTTTGTAAATCCAAAGGGATACTTCATCAAACATCATGTTCCTATACTCCACAACAAAATGGGGTTGTGGAGAGGAAACATAGACATTTACTTAACACAGCTAGGGCTTTGATGTTTCAGGGTGGCCTTCCTTTAAGGTACTGGTCTGATTGTGTGCTAACTGCTGTATATTTGATTAACAGGTTACCCTCTAGTGTGTTGAATGGTAGGAGTCCATTTGAAATGATGTTTGGTTTTAGTCCCTCTTTGTCTCATTTAAGGAATTTTGGGTGCTTATGTTTTAGTACTGTGTTGACTGATTCTGATAAGTTTGCATATCATGCAGACAAGTGTGTGTTTCTTGGTTATTCAAATTTTAAAAAAGGTTATAAATTGTTAAGTTTGGATACTAAAAAGATATTTTTTTCAAGGGATGTAAAATTTTATGAAAATGTTTATCCATTTAAAACTAAGTCTTTTGATAGTCAAGAAACTATTTGTGGAAAAAATTTGAATCAGTTAAACTTTTTTGATGAATATGCATCTGAAATTCCTGATATGCCCGATGATGAAGAGGGTACAAATGGTGCAAATAATCCTATTAGTGATGATCAGCAGCCATTGTCACCCTCTACATCAGCCCCTGTTCCAGTGGTTGACCAAAGTCAACAGGGTGGACAGGAGAGCAGTAGTAGACAGGATGATAGTGGCAGGGCAGAGGACACTTTAGGTTTAGATGAAGACACCAACCTATCTGAGGGTACATATAGTATCAGGAAGTCTTCTAGAAATGTTATTTTTCCAAGAAAACTTAGTGATTATATTGTAGAAGGAAAGGTCAAATATGGGATTGAAAAAACTGTTAGTTATTCTAACCTATCTGTTGAAAATCTATGTTTTGTGTCCAGCTTGAATAAGATGGTTGAACCATCTTCATATTCAGAAGCCATTAAAGATCCTAGGTGGATCGAGGCCATGAATAAGGAGATGGAAGCCTTGTATAAAAATGAAACTTGGGTTCTTTGTGAGTTACCCAAGGATAGAGAATCTATAGGATGTAGGTGGGTTTATAAGATAAAATACAAAGCTAACGGTGAGGTTGAGCGGTTTAAAGCTAGACTTGTGGCTAAGGGTTATAGCCAACGAGAGGGAGTGGATTTTGGAGAAACATTTTCTCCTGTGGTGAAAATGGTTACCATTCGTTGTGTATTGAGTCTGGCTGTTCAAAATAGTTGGTCTATTTTTCAACTTGATGTTAATAATGCGTTTTTATATGGTTCAATTTCAGAAGATGTGTATATGTCATTACCTCCTGGGTATTTCTCTGAAAATGAAACTAAAGTGTGTAAGCTTGTTAAGTCCTTGTATGGGCTTAAACAAGCTCCTCGAAAATGGAATGAAAAACTGACCCAAGTGTTAATTGATATGGGTTTTGTGAGAAGTGTTTGTGATCATTCCATGTTTACTTTGTCTAAAGGTTCTGTTTTTGTTGTTTTGTTGGTATATGTTGATGATATAATTGTTACTGGGAATTCTGAGTCTGAAATGTTAAATGTGAAGAAGGTTTTAAGTGTAAACTTTCAAATTAAGGATTTGGGAGTTTTGAAATATTTTTTAGGCAATGAGGTTTTGTATTCAAGTGAAGGTTTGTGTTTAACCCAAAGAAAATATTGTTTAGAATTGCTTGATGAGTTTGGGTATCTGGGGGCTAAACCGGTTAATACTCCTATCGAACAAAGTCATGTTATAGCTGGAAAATTAGATAAACCATTAGAACCAGTTAAGGATGTTACTGGGTTTTCAGAAGTTAATTGGGAAATTAATTTATTTGTCCATAACTAGACCTGATATTAGTTATGCAGTACAGTTCCTAAGTCAGTTTATGCATGCTCCTAATTCTGGTCATTTAGATATTGCTTTGCGTTTGTTAAAATATTTGAAGTTGTCACCAGGAAAGGGAGTTATGTTTAAAAAGGCAATTGACTTTAGTATAAAGGGTTACGCTGACTCTGATTGGGGTAAGTGTTTGACCACAAGAAAGTCAGTTACTGGGTTTTGTATATTTCTAGGAAACTGTCTAGTTTCCTGGAAAAGTAAAAAACAAAGTGTTGTAGCTCGGTCAACAGCAGAGGCTGAATATAGGGCTATGAGCTCTGCTACTTGTGAAATAATGTGGGTCTTGAATATTCTGAGGGAGTTACATGTTGACTGTAATTTGCCTGTTAAATTGTGTTGTGATAGTCAGTCGGCGATTTCTATTGCTTTAAATCCAGTGTTTCACGAGCGCACTAAGCATTTTGAAATAGACCTTCATTTTTTGAGGGAAAAAATTGCTAATGGTGTTGTTGTTCCTGAAAAGGTTGCAACTGAGGTTCAGTTGGCTGACTTATTTACAAAAGGGTTGAATGGTGTTCAGCATGACTTGTT
Organism: Helianthus annuus; assembly: GCF_002127325.2. Lineage (NCBI taxonomy): Eukaryota > Viridiplantae > Streptophyta > Magnoliopsida > Asterales > Asteraceae > Helianthus > Helianthus annuus. Next base: position 163,281,766 of record NC_035446.2, read on the forward strand.
GTGTGCAGAGTTAAAGTTGGTTGACATGTTTGCTGTTTGAGTCATGGGGGAGTGTTAAAATATATTGTGATCAAACACTCAAACATGTCTGGGCTTTGTTCTGTTTATTGGACCGTTCATTATTCATAAGTGGGCTTGTTATTTATGTGGGCTTGTGGTTAGCCCAGTTATTGGTTTTCTAATATTGTTCGAAAGTTGTTGCAGGTTGTTATAGTTGAGGGGGTTTGTTGTAACTTTGGATATAAAAGGGTGCTGATTAGTTGAGATGATTCTAGAACTCAGATATTTCTCACACACACATCACATCTTTCTCTCTCTCTAGTTGTTGAGGCGAAATTAGGGTTTCGCTGGTCTTGTGTTCGTCTGGTTGAAGATCTGCTGTGTTTTTGGAGAGTTATTACAGATCTTCATCTGTATTTCAGTTGTATCTTTAGATCCTGTGGATCATTCTTCATTCTGGTTGTATTGTTTCATAAGATCAACTGATATTGCATCAGTTGATCATATATTTGTTGTATTGTTTGTAGATCTTACATTTTGTAAGATCCAGGGAGGTTTGGGTGTTTTTTAGGGTTGGTTAAATAATAAAATTTTTGTCGCCGTTTTGTCACTATTTTCATGAGTTGTGATTTGGTTGGCTTGTTTTTTTGATATTCATACCATTTTTTACAATTCTAGTATTCAACTTTGAAATCAATTCTTGGGTTTGTATGATAATAACTTGTAGTGATTCAAGAATTGATATGACCAGTTGGCTAATTAAATATATTTATATACTTACTTTTAGAAAAATAATCTCATAGGATCCATCGTGTATTTGATTTAAAAACAAAAGTGGTTTAATACTAACTAATCATGTACGAAACTATCCGAGAAACAAATATGTTTGTTAGTCTCATTGTTGTCAAACTTTGTAAATTTATGCAAAAACATATTTATTTGTATTTTTACTTAGTTATTACTTATTAATTATGTGAGTTCTTGAAACCCTGTTGATATGATGATCCCAAAAACTACAACAATCTTCTATTTGTTTTATCATCTTCATTGCATGCAACCTCATATACGATACTAAAAAATGAAATTATCTGAAAATTGTTTTTTAATTCCGGATGTCTAATACAAAGTGTGTCTTAAATGACAGTGTGTTTTGCGTTTGTTTATATACACTACCAGTTTTTATTACTTCACATAGTGTTTTGACTACATTCACCAGTGTTTATTTCTTCGCATAATTTTTAACTCCACTTAGGGTGAAGGGGGCACCCCCCTAATGAGGTGAGGGGAAACTTTTTTTAACCCAATCATACGTTGTCATGTCATTTCCCCTCTATAACTCCCCTCTTGTCCAAAAACGTACGGGGTGCACCCCTCTTAGGGGAATTGTTTTTTTATTCAAAAAAAAAAATTGATTGGTTGAAAATGAGGGTGGCCCCACCATCTCCTCTCTCCTTCTTCGGTGAATACTCCCCTCACGCCCTCCCCGATTTGCCTCCCCTCTTGGATGGCGGCACCTTCCCGCACGGCAAATGATGGTCCCGGAATCCCCGAGGGTGCCCCGGGTGCCCTTACTAATGTTTATTTCTTCGCATAGTGTTTTATCATTTTAGATTTGGTAAATATTGTGTCATACATATTTTGCAATGATCCAATAGTGTTTTTATCAAATTTGGTAAAACAAACCATTCAAAATATAAAACACATCATTCAAAATATAAAACCCATCATTCCTTAAAAACTTTAGAAGACATACAATCCATACTATAAAACACGCCGTCATATAAAACAAACCTTGGTAAACCAGATCAACTAGTTGAAATGTAAACTTATTTTTATATATAATTTGTATTCTTCCTTTTTAATAACTAGCTAAATTAAATTTGTAACTCCTTTTCAAAATATATACTTTTTCCAAATTAAAAAAAAAATACAATTTAATTTAAAGTGTAGAATAAATTATTAGTTGTGTAGTATAAATTACGAGTTGTGTAGGATATATTTCGAGGTGTGTAGGATAAATTTCGACTGTGTAGGATAAAATTCTATAATGTGTAGGGTATATGTATGAAAATTTTGATATGTGTAGGTTTTGTAAATTATATGTAGAATAATTAATTATTACTTGACTAATTAATTAAAGAGAGAAAAATTAATGATATGAGTTATAAATGAAATAGCATTTTACTAATATGCATTTTCTTCTTTTTCTTCTCACATTAAATTTATTCTCAAATGAACCTTCCCCAATCTAATAAATTAATCAAATATTATAACACACATGTTACAATAATGACATCCATTTAATCTCAATCATTAATATAATTGATCTAAAGTATACAAAACCATAGTGTTTTATAACTCTTAAAACATTTTCTAAATAGTATGGCTAACTATATAATTCTTGAAATGTCCATATACTATAATAATTTCTGACAACATAACCAAATAATTCATGATTATCAAGAATTACATACATATAGTTATAAGGTGAGATTCTAGAGTGAACAATAGTGTATTTGTGAACTAAGTGAACAAATCCTAGTCATTGATTTACACCTGTGTATTGATAATCAAGGGCTAAGATTAGTTCATTAGTGTTCACAATCAAGGGGTTGTTCACAAATGAACCTGTGCGATTATGTGTATAACATACGTAATTAGGGTTTTGAACCGACGCGTAATTTTAAGTTTAACATGTGCAATTTTCATGTTTGCTGACATGCGCTTTTTGATGTTTTTATAACGTGCGTAATTATGCATTATAACATGTGTAATATGTAATAACATGCATAGTTATGCATTATTAGGGTTTAACCCAATCCATGCTTAAGTATGCAATAGCGTGCGTACTTATGCATTATAACGTGCGTAATTATGTCAAGTTAGTTACTATTGTGCCACCGCATTCAATTGAAGGCCTGCGGCAGGTCAGATGTGTGGCTGGGATACTCGTGTACGATAACGCATGATAACCAATATTGTACGTTAACCGTCCTTTGTAATTGTATATATAAAGGTCCATAACACTCAAAGACTAAAATGATTATAGAAACTAATAACTTTTAGTAGAAATCCTATCAGAAATTTTGATAATATAACAAAATCGCATATCATTTAATATAATTCATATAAAATGAAAGTATGATCATGACTTTCTATGTTATTCAAATGGAAACGTGATGTAGATACTTAGGAATTTCAAGAACATCATCTAAATAACTAGTTCTTGTGCAGGTTTTTAGATTAGATAAACTAGTTTTTCCAAGTGTTGGGTGACCATGATTTTGATCTAAATATAATATAAACTAACGTAGCATAAAAATATAGGTTTTAGTAATTCATACCAAACTAGAAAATGGTGGTAGGGCAAAGGGCTTGTAGAGCTTGAACTTGCAAAATCCTCAACTTGGAGATGGTGTGGGTTTGTGAAAGTGTGAGTTTAATCAAGCTCTAAGGCTTGGTATTTATAATGAAGTAAAGCCAGTGGAAATGAAACTAGCTTGCTAAGCGGATTAACTAGATTCTAAATGCGGGTAACGGTTTTGGGTTTGGGTCTGTTTGTAAAAAGGAAACACAATAGATAGCTGATTAGCTAGGTTTGTTTATTGAAAACCTTGAGAGTGTTCATGTGTTTGTCGAGTAAGGAGAGACAAGAGATTGATGTGTTTTGCTTGTTCATTAATTCCTTGGTTAAATCATACAAAGTCAAGGATATGGTTTAGTATTTCAATGTTTCTTGAATGATGGAAGAAAGTAAGAAATGGATTTAATTTTATTTGTTTTATTTTTATTTTTTTTTGAACGGCCAACATAAACTTTTTATTCCATTTAGCCAGTGGCTAACTCCAAAATTACATACACCAAAAGCATCCACCAATAAAAGCCACATACAGCCAAAGCAAACAATCTAAGGGAACATAAAATCAAAATACATCAAAATTTCTCCATTGCTCCCAAGTCATCGACGTTTCCTTCGAGCGGTGTTTCACCCAACCAAAGGTTTTCAGCTTAATCTCCTCCACCACCGCCGAGACTGTCTTTGTATTACCAGCAAACATTTGTTCGTTCCTCCGATTCCAAATGCTCCACAACGTCACTAAACAAACCGCATGAAATGCTTTCCTTTTCTTAGCCGAGCCTCCAAGACTCTTATGTGCGTCGAGAATATCTTGTAAACAGAAAGCAATTAACGGCTGCATTTTGCACCATTGGAATATTACCTGCCAAACAACTTGAGCGAATCCACAAGAGACTAATAAGTGATCGCATGTCTCGTCATATTCACGACACAGGATACATTCCAAGTTTTGTAACACAATGCCTCTCCTATGAAGTGCTACTCTAGTCGGTAGACGTTCCTTATGTGCCCGCCACGCAACCACACCGACCTTCTTAGGAATCCAGTTGTTCCACTTCACCACATATTCAGGTTTTACTCGGTTAGATTCAGCCAAAGACTTCCTGATGCTGCTAACTTTAAACTGCCCAGACGAATCCAACTCCCAAGACCACATATCCGGCCCAGAAGCAACCGAAATACATTGCACAAGGTTATTCAGTTGCTGCAATTCTCTGTACTCATCTTCATTCAGCGGGTTTCTTTTCCAGTTCCAAGCCCAAAACACACTGGTTGGACCATACCGAAGCTTATCCTCCACAGTGCTCCATTTTTCTTTTTCCAACTGGAATAAAGAAGGGAATAAGATCTGTAAAGGATCCGGAGCAGCCCAAACGTCCAGCCAAAAAACAATATATGCCCCACCTCTAACTGACCCTTTGATGGCTTTTGGGATATTAACACCCAAAGACATCAACCTAGAAGAAATGTTGAAAATTTGCTTCCATGGCCCCGAAATTGAGAGTTTAGCCGGGATCGGGTTCCAAGATCTAGAGTTGTAATGGATGGCCCAAATTACCCTCCTCCACAAACCAAATTTTTCTGACTTGAACCTCCACCACCATTTAGCTAACATCGCCAAATTCGTGTCTCTTAGCGAACCAAAGCCCAAACCCCCGTATTCAATTGGGGCTACCACATTATCCCACGCCATCCAAGGCATTTTTGAAGCCTCCTCCGACCCACCCCAGAAGAAAACTCTACGAAGACTTTCCAGTTGGTTGAGAACTTGTGACGGAGCCCGATACAGGGAGAAAAAATAGGTTGGTAAAGAAGATAATACCGATTTTATGAGTGTAATTCTGCCACCATACGACAAAGACTTTGCCTTCCATATGGATAATCTACTTTTGAATAAATCAATTATAGGTTTCCAATTGCGTACGAGATTCATATTTGCACCCACATACAAACCAAGATACTTGAAGGGGAAAGAACCTACTTTACAGTTCAAGAAACTTGCCAACCTAGCGACCTCCGGGACCGTAACCCCAACCCCAAACAAGCTGCATTTAGAGAGATTAACTTTTAGACCTGATGCTAGGTGGAAGCATCTAAGGATCCGCTGTAAATTAAGAACATTAGTTTCTGACCAATCCCCTAAAAATACCGCATCATCCGCGTACAAAAGATGGGATAATAATAACCCATTATTGCTATTGTGGAGACCGTGGAATATACCGACTTCAGAAGCCTTCTTCATCATTCCCGATAGAGCTTCCATAGCTATAATAAAGAGAAACGGAGATAAGGGGTCCCCCTGGCGGAGCCCTCTCGTGCAATCGAACTCCATAGTAGGTGAACCATTTACTAACACAGAAGCTCGGGAAGATCTAAGGATTGCCAGAATCCAATCACACCACTTGACTGGAAACCCCATCTGCGATAATATAGACTGGAGAAAATTCCAACTGAGGGAATCGTATGCTTTGTGAATATCCACTTTGAAAATCATTCCCACCCTTTTTGAGTGTTTCAACCAGGCAAAAATCTCGTTTAGCATCAACGACCCATCAATTATATTTCTGCCAGATAGAAACGCAGATTGTTCCTCTGAAATAAGATTACCAATTACCTTCTTCAAGCGATTCACCAGCACTTTGGATAACACTTTATTGATGCAGCCAATGAGACTAATGGGCCGATAATCCGATGGACATAACGGGTCCTTTACCTTGGGGATCAATGCAATAAATGAGGAGGAACAGCTCTTATTCAGAGACGGGTGATGATAGAATTCATCAAAAAGTTTTAAGAAGTTATCTTGCAACCCACTCCAACACCGCTTCAAAAATGTGAAATTAAAGCCATCCGGACCGGGGGCACGGTCGCTATCACATTCCCAAACCGCTTCCTTTATTTCCAACAAGGTAAATGGCCGAATCAAATTCTCACTTTCTGCCGGCGATAACACATTTAAGAACGGGCAAACAATATTTGGCCTATCATTCATTGGCTCGGAAAAAAGCTGAGAATAATAGTCAAAAAATTGTTGCTTTATGGCAACCGGATTGGTAACCCAATCCTCTCCAATGAAAATTCCGTTGATCCGATTTGAACTTAAATTTGAATTAACCACCGAATGAAAAAATCCGGAGTTTTCATCCCCATCGATCGCCCATCGGACCCTAGATCTTTGACCATCATCCGTCAACCTTTGTTTATCCACCTCCAGCATAAAGTGTCTATACTCAATTCTTGAATTAAGTTCTGTTTCAAAAAGGGGCCTTTCCTCCGCCAAAAGTTCCAAATCAGCCAATCTTTTCTTATATGTGGCATATAGTTCATTTCCCCTTCTTTTTTCCACCCCAATCCAATCTTTAATTCTGCCTTTCAGCCACCTGAATTTCGTAGCTAATGCAAGATCCCCAGGCCCATCAAAATAAAAGCGGTTGCATGTAGACATAACAAACTCTACAAAGCCTTGTATCTCAAACCACGAATTATAGAAACGAAAGGGGATGTGACCAAAATCAGAAGGAGTGATGGATAATAAAAGAGGTCTGTGGTCAGAGTATAACCTGTCAAGGGCCGTCAACGCCGCTCCCGGCCATGTCTCCATGAAACCAATACATACCAAGAAACGGTCAAGTTTGCTGAGCTTGTCTCCGCGGTCTGAGATGTAGGTAAATTTTGCACCCCCCATGACGTATTCCTGAAGAGCAGCTGACAAGATGAAGTCGTTAAACGCCTCAGCATTCGCCGGAACATACTCCGAATTCTGTCTTTCAGATGGCTGTCTAACATCATTAAAATCTCCCATCAAAACCCACGGGCCTTGCCGTGAATTCCTGAGAGCTACCAATTCCGACCAAAGTGATTTACGTGTCGCCGCATCATTTAGGGCATAAACATTCACTAAATTCAGCCTGGTCCCAGTTGGAATAAGTTCCCCACACACACATAAAAAGAACCTGTGTTTTATAACTTCATTACAAGAGAAGACCGTCGGGTCCCAAATCGAAACCAAACCACCTGACCTGCCACTCGAATCCACTGCCGCCAAGTTATAAATCGAACGACCCCACATCTGGTTAAAGGCGAAACCTGCTGACTCGTTTACTTTTGTCTCTTGTACACTGATAAACTGAACCCCATGGCTAGTTTTTAGGCCGCGGATCCAATCCAATTTCCGATTATTTCGGACCCCCCTTAGATTTACTGACAGAATATTCATTGGAAACCAGTTTTAACACCTTCTCCTTTGATTACTTCACGAACAGCTTCATCGAACCCTTGCAAATTGACACCCACTATATGCCCGATTTCCTTAGTGACCCCGACCTCCACCGCTACCGGAGATTGGACGCCAGAGGAATCAAAAATACCAGGCTGTTGATTTCTTATACTGGAGCTAATACACGGAGAGGAAACCTGGGAATTACTAGAATTTTCTTCGACGCCTAGATGAGGGTTTTCTGCTGAACGATTAAGATCCAGAGAAATCTTATCCGAAGAACTCCTATCGTGCCTAATCCGAATATGAGGCCCTTGAGTAGAACCCACAGAAGGTGGGCTCCTTTGGTCCCTGGTCCGTTTGCAATTAATAGGTGGGGCACTAAGCCCAGGCGAGTTTTGAGGCCCAAATTGTGAGGAGTCACGTGACACACTATTATGCTGGGGCCCACTCTTAACAGCTTCACCCTGTACCGAACCCAACTTCTCCCCATGACCATTCCCCAAATCCCTAGGTTCCACAGTAAATTCCCCATGCACAACGTTTGGGTTATCCATGTTCTCGATTCCTTCACTGCACGTGTCATGATGGTTTTCAAGACTCATGCCGTTTTCGCCATTGGGCCTCGAGTTACGAACCGACTCATCCACGTCCCATGCACCTGGTGCATGTCTTCCTTTTGATTTGGTCTCGGCGACTTTCCGCCTACCGGAGACTCGTTGTCCCTACTGATATTCCGATTACTATCCCCAGAAGGAGTTGGCCTGATCTCACCTTCTTCAACCTCATCCATCCATGGATTCTCGACGGCATTATTACCTGCTGCCCCAGCCGAATCCGTCGAGAGACTGTCATCGTCGAAATCTGGTTTCCATACTTCCATAGTTTCAGAAACCCATACAACAAATCGTCTATTTTTCCACTGCATCACCACCGATTCCTCTATACGTTTCCCTGGAGGTGCCAGAACCTTGACGGAGCTATCCGAGTTGTTCGACTCGATCCAAGAGAAATTCGAGGCTTGAATCACCCTACCAAAGAGACTGCCAATGCGATCAAATAAGGAACTATCCCTTAGGAGCACCGGGACACCGGAGATCCTAAGTGTCACCACCCGGTCCAAAGGGAGATCCTCGCCATTCCAAATATGAAACCGACTGAATGTATTCGATAAAAGTACCGAGTGGACACTCATAAAATCCTTGACTATCTCTGGGTTTCCCAACGTGAGCAGGACACTAAGGCCACCAACATAAGACAACCCAAAATTATCCAACTCTTCATTGGCAAGAGTACGATGCAAACTGCTCAACGTAGAAAGATCTTTAGCTACACCGTGGATCGACCCACCCATGCAGTGTAACGGGTACTTGGATCCGTTGCCATCAACCGAGATCGTCTTAGAGCCCAGGTTGGAAACTTGACCATCCTTCTGGAATAGACTTGCATAAGACTGACCCACCCTGACCTCCGCACCCCTAGAAGAGGCCATACCAAAACCCTTAGCCTCAAGGATCTTGACCGTATTCATCTTTGCCAGAGTTGCGCCAACATTTTCTACTGCCACATATCTGATAAAACCAAAGCTGTTCCCTCGTTTATCTTTTTTACGAGCCACGTACGCATCCGTAACAAAACCGTATGGTTGGAAGGCTTGCCAGAGGTGCATTTTTGACGTACGGTCAGGGAGATTCTGCACAAGGAAGGTCATCTCCACCCCATTTCCTCTGCTCTTTCTATTCTTATGATATTGCACCTCCGTCCACGGGTCATCGTCGCCAACTGTCTCCATCGCATCCGAAAGGCAAACTATTTGTGATGTCAAATCATGTTTTACTTAGTTAATTTGATGATTATCAAAAAGGTTTACCACTACACCAGCTTTCCTTTTTAAATTTGTTTTATTTTTATTATACACACACATATATATATATAAGGATAGTTCAAATGAAAACCACTTTTAACGCGAAAACTCAAAAACTAACTAAAAAAGTCTAAAAAACACTCCACATTTTTTCTTTTTACAATTTTTTTTATTAAAAATCGCTAGTTTTTGTATATAGAAAAAAACTTTTTTTCAAAAAAAGATTTTTTTTTGTAGTACACATGTGCACCACAATTTTTTTTTTAATTTTTTATATACATAAAATAGCGAAAATTGGTATGAAAAAAAAATTGGTATGTTTTTAGGCTTTTTAGTTAGTTTTCGAGTTTTCGCGTTAACTAGTGGTTTTCATTTGAACATTCCCCTATATATGTTACGTATAAATGACCTAAACTATTTTTTTTGGACGGCAAATTTCTTTACTTCCGTCGTCGATGGGACTTGAACCCAAGACCTTTCCCTCCCAAGATGTTTAAAAACTTTACATTTGCTAATGGACCACCACCCTATTGGTAAAGGACCTAAACTAAATGTTTGTACCCTTTAAAAAGGAAAAAAAGAAAAGAAAAATATGATTTATGTTGCTGTAGGCGTGACAGAGTTGGTATGATATATCTTCATGTTATGATGCTCTACACACATGTAGTGATCGTGTGATGGTTGATGATTAAATCTTGTACATAATTTTATATGATGTATGCATGCATGTTGGGATCCCCTCGTTCACATTCCTAGGGATGCCATTGGAGCTAATATGAAGAGGATAAAGCACTAGAAACCCATCTTTGACAAGTTTAACTCTAAGGGTGCGTTCGGTTTGCGGAATGTTTTGGAATTTAAACATTCTAATTGGAATTGTAAATTGTTGGAATAGGAATCTCAATTTCATTTTTTATGTGATTGGTTGTCAAATGAATTGGAATCCATCACTTGACACCCACAAACCTGGTTCTGGTCGAAACGGTACGGGTCGAAACGGTTCGGGTGAAAATGGTACGAGTCAAAACGGTTCGCGTCTAAAATGTTCAGGCCGAAACGATTCGCGTCAAAACGGTATGGGGCGCAACGGTTCGCGGCGAATGGTTTGCGTAGAAACGGTATGGGTCGAAACGGTTCGAGGTGAAATGAGTTGCGTCTAAATGGTTCGGGTAGAATCGGTACGGGTCGAACGGCTCGCCTCTAAACACTTCGGGTCGAAACGGTTTGCGTAAAAACGGTATGGGTTGAAACGGCACGGGGCAGAACGGTTCGCGTAGAAACGGTACGGGTCAAAACGCTTCGCGTCGAAAAGGTTCGAGTCGAAATGAGTTGCGTCGAAACGATACAGGTCGAACGATTCACGTCTAAACACTTCGGGTCAAAACGATTCGCGTCGGAACGGTGCGAGATGAAACTTACAGGTCTTCGGTTCGAACGGTTCGGGTCGAAGGAAATGGTACGGGTCAAAACAGTTCGGATCAAAACAGTACGGGGCGAAACTGTTCGAGTTGAAATTATACGGGTCTTCGGGCGAAACGGTTCGGGTCGAATGAAACAGTACGGGTCAAAACGGTTCGGATCGAATCGGTATGGGTCGAAACAGTACGAGTCAAAACGGTGCGGGTCGAAACGGTCAAAGATTCCAATGAATTTACTTTAACCCCTTCACATATAGGAAGGATTTTGAATTCATTTAGTTAAAGGAATTCACGCCAAATTTCCAATTCCAATTCCATTGTCAACTAAACATATAAAGATTGGAATTGAGATTTCAATTCAATCAAATTCTGTGAACAAAACATCTTAAGAGATGGAATTTAGATTCCAATTGCCTTATTCTGTGAACAAAACATCACCGTATTCGAGTTCGGATATCCGAAATTTCGGATACGAATTCAGATAGTAAAACGGATATCCAAAATCTTGAAAACACATGTTCCAAAAAGCCCAAAATCTGCCTGATGAGTTCAACTCAAAATTCACAAATTTCTTTATCGTTAGAGCAAAGTATATGGATCTTAATTAAATATACAAATAAACATGAATTGTACACATAAACAAATGTAATAACAATCAATAACAAGTGGAATAGATCTGATGCGAGAGGCTTCTAACATTTAGAAAGGATGAAATGTGTCTTGCCTGCCACCATCGCGACTTCTTGACCTACCACCAGCACCATCGATCTAGAAAACAGGAAAAGTCTTGAACGATTCATGATGAATACATTCTTGATTTCTTGAGCGATTTTGGTAGTTTATTCTAAAAAACTCTAAAGATCAAAGAAGAGGTCTAGAGATGAATGATTCATAATATTGAAAACTAAAGTAGAAAATCATGTACTTAACCATGTCACTGTTGCAATGCGCGACCGTTACATGGCATTCTTTAATTGCGCGCCTCTCTTTATTTTAAAGTTCAATAATTTTAATTTTACGCTTTTTATTACTCGTGGCTTGCTTATTTTATTTACATCTTCATATAAATGTTATTCAAAATCAATCCGCTGCAAAAAAAAGTTACCGCAAAGAAAATGCAACAGATTTTAAAATTCTATTTGCCAACATTTTTCCACTTTCAACTTTTGTCCTTTATACTTTCCGTTTTTTTACAAATTCTCCGTTCAACTCTTCGGTCTAAATTTTACGAGTTAAGCCACTGCAAGGTGCGTGTGTGGTTCAACGTTTTTACGTCTATTTTTCTCGTTTAACGGCCCGTTGCAATGTGCGGGGTCCTAAATTAACTTAGTTATTATTTTATATGTTTTACATTTTAATCCAATTTTTAGGCATTAACACGTCACAACGAAGGTGCGCGATGTAACGTTTTTACGCATACTTTTCGTTCGGTACAAGAGTTTAGATTTTTTAGTAAAAGTGTTGAAATCAGTTTACGTATTTAGAAAGAATCTTATCACTCATCTGAATAAAAGTTGTTTCTAAGACCGCCCGTAATGGGGCGTTGTTTGTAAAAAAATTCAGAAAAAAAAACGCCGGAACACGCCCGGCAACCACTACACCCCGACGTTATTTAGCGTGATTCGAGAAAAAAATGGCACCGGCGTTTTTTAAAACACGCCATTGCATGCTTTCTCAATTCTTGTTTGGCCAATAAGAATATTCCAAATAATATTTTTTAGTTTATTTTTATTTTTTTAAATAATTGGGTAATCAATTGATGGGGCATTATTGGGTATTATTCTACTACGTCCATTTGTGAAAAACGCCCATAATGCCCTAACGCGTGTCGCACAATGCCCATAAGTGGGATTATTCATATATACGGTTACAACATACTCCTAAAAGGGTTTAAACACAAGTCCTCCTGTTGATCTCTCGTTCATCAAAAAAACCCTAGAAATTCAAAATCAAAATGTCAGACAACATACCATTCGAAATTCAAGAGGAAATCATGAAAAGGCTGCCTGTGAGATCCTTGATTCAGTTCCGATCGGTCTCCAAAGCATGGAAGTCTCTCATCGATAGCTCTCGTTTTATTACCAATTATAACAACCAACAGAAACATATACTTGTAAGGTATCATCATGTTGGTTCAGTTCATTCTAAGGAAAAATATGTTTCAATTGTTGATGATGATAGTTTCCCCCACCAGAGAGTTTCCGTTACTCTTCCTCTATGTGTTAGGATACTTCAAGATTATTATTCAATCGGCAGCTCTCATGGCCTGTTGTGTTTCTACGGTCTTTATCGTGATTATTATGGTCCCAATACCAAAACCGAAAAGGTTGTTCTTTGGAATCCTTCTATTAGAAAAGCAGCTGCTTTCGTTGTGCCTAATTCCGGAGATATGTATGCATATGGAACTGTACTAGGTTTTGGGGTTTGTCGTCAGACTAATGACCCTAAGATTGTCAAGATCGCATATATGCATAGTTGGGAGGAGGATATGGAAATCCCAAGGCAAGTTGAGGTCTTTACGTTAAGCACGCGTTCTTGGAGAAGTTCGTACGGCACAAATCTTCCTCGTAAATCAATTGAATTTGGCTGTGATGGACGATGTATAGATGGGTTTTATTATTGGCTTGCTACTGATAGGAGTACTATAGATGATGATCTTTGGGCTTATAATCTGATTATTTCATTTGATATAACAAGTGAAGAATTTAGGGAAGTAAACCTACCGGATAGTTTGGTATATGACGGGTCTAAGCATGATTTGTCCTTCTCTAGTCTAAGGGAGTCTCTTGTTGTGCTTAGACGCAATGAGCATGATGAGAATGTTGTTGATGTTTGGCTGATGGAGGATGGGGTATCGAAACCATTTACAAAGCTATTCACTATTTACTCGCCAAATGCAGTATTATATTGCGTATGGGAATTTAGGAAGAGTGGTGAACCTGTGTTTCTACCTGTAGATAATGACGCTGACCTGCGTAAAGTCCCAACCCCATTACGGATTGCTGTTTATGAACCCAAATCAAAACACATCAGTAATCTTGATCTTGGGATTAATGGCGAATGTTCATTTGATGTGTATTCCTACGTGGAAACACTACTTCTGCATGATCTGCCAACATTCTACGGTTTTTAACAAAGGTAAAGGCTACATTGCAAAGGCTTTTGAAGCATACAAGCAAGGTATAATAAACTAATAGCTTAGAAACAAACACTTCTGGTAATGAACTATTAAATTCCTTTGGCCATTCTACTATTCAGTGAAATGAAATGTAATGCATCGTTTTAGCATCTTTGCTCTTTTTAATACGCTGTCTATTTCATCCTCCAAGCCAAGATTAAGTTGAACAAAAAAATGAAAGAACAAACCTCATATTGCTTGCTGTAATGTTTTGTGAGTTGTTCCAAGTTATCTGATGCATTTGTGTTAAGGATAAGTTTTAGTTTTCGCTTAGTTCTCGTTACGTTCCTGCATTGTGGACTCACGGCAGTAGGATCATCGCTAACATAGTTATGATAGTCAGAACTGCCATTGTTGTCTTTATGAAAAGCAAGCGTTTTCTGAGTTTTGATGTTCAAATTAATGGGACTTAATTTCTGATATCTTTTGGAATTCTTGTGTAGTGAAAGTATGTGTTTGACTTTCTAGTCAAACATATTTTTCAAGCAAAAACTGATATGAAATGATTAGATTTAGTTTCAACTTTTCCTTAAACTGAGTTCAAACCCATGTTGATTTGTAAGCTATTGATAATTCTGATTAAAAGTTTAAAGTCAAATATGGATTTTTTACTGATGGATGGATGCAAACTTTTTCATAAGAACTCTTGGCGCAATTATAAATAGAGAAACGTTAGACCATGCGTAGTCATTGGGGTGAATAATGCCCCACCCTTGGGCGTTGTCCGCCATGTGGCAGCCCAGTCAGCAATGGGGCGTTTTTCTAAAATCGGTGTAGTGGGGATGTGGACATTATGTTAAAAGTGGTAATGAATTAAATAAATTAAAAAACCATGAAAAAACATTGATTGGCCAAAGGAAAAAGGAGATAACTCTCATTGGTCAACCTATTTCTTCTCCGGCGTGAAATACAAAATGCCTCAACACATTTGTACCAAGAAAACGCCCACGGGGGCGGAGGTGGTAGCGTGGTTGGGGCGTGTTTGGCTTTGAAAACGCCAACTACGTATGGTCTTTCAACATGTGCAGGTGTTAATTGGGTTATTTAATAATTGATGCAAACCAGACAACTAAAATTAAAAAAAAAAGCTGAAAATAAAGCTTATTACATGTGAAAACTCGTCTCTCACTAATATCCCACTAACCAATGAAACCAGATAATTAAAAAAAGGTAAAACACAGCTTGCACCGGACATGCCCTTCACGGGATTAAAATAGAAACTAGTGGAAGCTGAATTTGAATGTGATACTTATGTAGACATTCTAAGAAAGTTATTGTTGCAATTATACGACTTAGGTATTGAAGGCGCAAAAATGAGGTTCTTTGTCTTGCTAGAAGGTAAAACGATAAATTCAAGTTTTCAGACATCACATACCAAAACATTACCATTTTCATCCTAGTGACAAACGACTCAAAACTAGAAGATCCAATAAAGTTGTTCAAAAGCTCTTAGGGTGAAGGGGGCGGCACCCTTAGACCATCCGTAGTGGGGGGGGGGGGGGGTTGGGCGTTTCCCCCCTAAAACCGCCCCACAACGCCCTTTCTCCACCCCCGGGGGTGGTTTTTTTGCCCAAATTGCTTTTGGCGTGCTTTTTTCCACGCCCAGCTTCATTGTTTTTGTCCAATCACCTTTTTCTTCCTTCCGTTTGTCCAATAAGATTTTTGATGTTTTTTTTTTATTTAATTTTATTACAAACATAATGCCCCACAATGCTCACATCCACACTACATCCATTTTAAAAGGCGCCCCATATGTCCCATTGCTGACTGGGCTGCCACATGACGCAAAACGCCCAAGGGTAGGGGCATTTCCACTACACATGGTCTTAGGATTAGGATGGGATTTGGGAAGGTTTGGTACCAAGTGTATCACCGCCACAAACAAAGTGGGATGGGATTTTTGGTTCAAAGAGTGAGAAGTTGGAGAAATGAAGTGACCCTCCCTTAATGGTTCAAAGAAAAGGACGTTCAAAATTTTGGTTCTTGAATCCAATTTTAGAGTGCCCCTTATGGTTTTGGTTCATTTAGTTCAAAATGAGGTGACACTCAGTCATTGGTAGGTTCTTTTTGGTTCACATGGAGTGTGCCCCTTTCACCCGATGGTGTTCGATTATGATTTCAAGTTTCTAATACTAACAAAAGGTAGACTCGTTTTCTCATTTATAATAAACACTTACGTTTGTTTTCGTTTATATAATTACTAAATTATATGAACTTTACATATTACAGTACCAAACAATATGATTCCAATGACAAATCAACGATGGATTTATGAACTTATGCAAGTCAATATAATCAAGTTTTAGGTTATCGTTTCTAACCCGTTTGATTGTACAAGTCAACATCATCCCGTTTAATACTAGAGAAAATAAACTAATAAGGTCAACCCAACCCATTTACAGCCTGTAACCCATTTACTAGCTAACCCATTTAGCACTTGATTATAACTCATATACTCAACCCGTTTGACTAATTTAGATAAATGACTTACACAGGTCATGTTCTCACCCGGAAAGAGCTGAATTGATAAGCTTTTTGAGAGATGTTATGCATGCCACAAGTATTTTTAACCCTTTCTTGAGATTTCAAATCAGAAGAAAAGGCACATGACTCTGACAACTGATGGACCCAACAAATTTTAGCTTCATTTGTTCATACATCACAAAAACAAAAATAAACCAAAAATTAACAGCACTAGACTGTGACTGCTTTCCCAGACAAATTGATTCACTAAGATTCCAGGTGCACCCCCAACCATTCCACCAGAGGTTATAGTTATACCTAGGTATGCATTAATATCTTTAAAACATATTTCAGTTATGTATTATCATTACAATTTATTTTATTGTATTATTTTAATTGAATATACAAATCGGTCAAGTGGCTAGGTGGCTAGCTAGAGGTACATGTAAGCAACTAGTAAGTGTACTAAAAGACTATATATATATTTGTACGGTTGTTACTTGTCTGAACCATTTGCTTGATGGTCAGATATCATCTTCTGGATCAGCTTACTCGTCTCTGACTCAGACATCCGATCCGACCCGCTTGAGGGTTGAGACAAAGACTGTGAGTAGGACTCAAAGAACTCCCGGTTCTCTTTCTCTAACTCGTTCCACACTGCATCAAGACATAAATTAATACTCTAGTGTTGGAATAAGAACATGCAAAATACAATTGTATAAGTTTATTTGTATTGATAACATGCGAACGTGACCAAAGTGATCGATCTTCTAGCACCTGCGTATAGGATGTGTTCCGCACAAACCCTATAATAACGCGAGATCTTGCGACTGCATGCATGATAAGGACATGATTAAAATAGGGACTAACCAGTGGAGGTGATGACTGGTTTGATGTTTGCATGCTTAGAAAGGGCTTCCATGCACTCTTCTTTTGTCATGTGAAATATCAAACATTTTTCAATAAGATGTTGCACCTATACATACATCAAATCATTAATAATAAGTTGTGATCAAAGAAAGAAACTATAGAGAATAGGGTGCTTTATATGTTATATACCATGTGTATGTATGACGCTGAAGCGTCACCCATTGTCATGAACTAGCAATGGTGATCACAGGCACTGAATTGATTAGGTGTGCATATGGTAAGTAATGATCGAACTGTATATAGGAGAGATGGTGGTGTGGGCCCAGGAGTCCCATGTGGGAGATAGATAATAATTGGTATATAAGGGATTAGAAGAGATTTGCTAATGACTATTCATGACATGTAGGATTCCCATTTGGCAGCCCAAACCCCACGTGACCGGTGGGTCCAATGGACATTCTCTGCAGTTACACTTATAGGCGGCTCCTCAACAACCTTTGACCAATAAGAAAGTGCCATATGGCGTTCTTGATCAAGCAATGGTGGATGTAGAAGTGTCTGCATGGTATTGTGGAGGTCTCTAATTGATTAAGATGCATGATGGTAGCAAAAGAGGAAAAGCATTCCTGTTGGACTCGACTTCTTCCGGTGTGCACAGTTCAAAACTCTTAGTTAGGGGGTGGGGGTGGTCACTAGTGATAGAATTCTATCACTCACAGACATCCAATCAACTCCTGCCATGTCATCAGCCACTATTCTATCACTCACATCCGTTTTTAGTGGCATTGGTCATCACTCACAACACCTAACAATAAATGCAAAATTGATTCATATATAAAATGTTAAGTTGGCATTAAACCTTATATAAAATGAAAAATAGAAAATTCTTTCATTCATTTTAGGATATAGAAATTAGTAATTAGCCATTCAAATTTCCAGCCCTGACCTTCTACTTTGCTCTGTTTTAACCATTTAACCGTACTAATAATCAACAATAGACCTTAACCTTTGTCAGGAAGCTTGAAAACAATGTCAATGTTTTATATGTGAAAGTTAGAAGTTGTGGTCCTTGACACGTGTCTCCTGAAAAATCCAACATTTTAGTGCCTTATGCACCGCCCTGCTACCAAGGTAACAACTAGACAAAAAGTCACAACTAGACATTATACATTCAAAATAAGCATGCATACCTCATGATCAAAAGAAAATTCAAGCACGAAATAGAGTCCGATACGATTACTTCCCCTGCCAGGTCACCTAACTGGCTGAGCTGCACAATAATGACATGCTCTCTAGCTTCATATTGTTAACCAAAATGAGTACATGGAGGGACCAAAAAATTACAAGCCATACATTTAGGTGAAAAAATAATGTTAAAAGAGGGAGATGGTTAATCATGCATCAGTAGTGGCGTTGATAGCCAAAAGACAAGGGAGTACATGCACTAATTGGCATTTGTCTTAATTGCCAGTGTTATGTGCCTTATGTCCAATGTTTGATGCAAAACTACCATTGAGCCGGGGGTCTCACTGGAACCAACCTATCTATTCCTACGGGGTTGAGGTAAGGTTGTCTACATCTTACCCTCCTCAGACCCTAACTTAGCTTTGCTATTGGTGGGATTTACTGAGTATGATGATGACATTTAGGTGAAAAAAACTCTTCTATTTGAAGGCCAAAATTCATGGAGAACAATATCAAAAGGAAAAGATTTAGTTCATATACATATCAATGTCCATGGAATTACGTAGTATGGAGTGACAAAAGGAAGTATTTGATGTGTTAGAAAGTAACAGACAGAAGAGATAAAAGCACCAATTAACTGCACAATTCTAACATCCGGCCTCAAGAATGCTTACGGTGGATCTCTCCATTCATCCACAGCTAATACCTCAAAACGCGTTGGTGGTATTATTTAAAAGCGGTACATTTCTTATCAACCTATTAGAGTGAACACATATGCATATCTAAGACTTCAAACAACAACCAATGGAAAGATAAGGTATGGGACCACTAGCAATACCTTAACAAAGAGTACCTTTGACCATGTTATAGTCAACCGATAGGCGTAAACTCTCTTAGGTATCGCAAACGATGATCTTATCTAGGAAAAGTATCAACCTACAACCACAATTTGAAGTAGATACTTTTGTATATCACCTAGGCCTTATCCCGCCCACCTTCCCTCATATCCGTCTTAGGTGGATTTTGACAGTATGTGAGTTCTAATATTATTCTCAACTTATGAAAAAAAAAGTTGTAACTAGCTATAGGATAATACAACTGAAAATATCTCCACCATGACAGCAAGGATTGGAACAACTATTCACAAATTCAATGTATCATTTCTCATTTTTCTTGTATAGTTGTCATGTGATATGTGTTTTGCAACACATTAATGGATTCAAAAGAATGATAAAAATTAACAAAATTTCATTGAACTTCAATTCATCAATTGCCCTAATATATACCTGGCAACAAAGAGGAAAATGTATAGCTATTATATGCACAAATATCACAAATGCTACAGATATATTCCAACAAGAACTGAAATGTGATTTCAAACCTGATCGACTTTGAGTGATTTACTGAATTTGGATAACTAAAAGGGTGCTAGGTCCAGGGTCAAGGTGAATTAAAGGTAAGAGCAGGGGTGTGAATCTATGACAATCGATATGAACCTAACATGAAATTCACGAGTTTTGGTTTAGTCTAAACAGGTTCGGGCAAGTTTTCAGGTCGAACATGTGAACCCGTTTAACTAAACGGGTAGGTTCATGTCGGACCCCACGGGTTGGCATTTGGCATCTGGTTATCAAATCAGTTCTTGAACCAAAATTTTAAACGTCCCTTTCTTTGAACCAATGAGGGAGTGCAACCTCATTTCCCCAACTCCCGCTCTTCAAACCAAAATCAGTTCATGAACTAAAATCCCGTTCTCAGAAATTCCACATTTGACTTTGAACTTCCAAAGAGATTTATGATGAACTTCAAATCGTCATGAATTTGAACACGGTTAAAGGAAAAGTTGAAACTGAAACGAGTCATAACATGTCAAATTTCGGCTTGAAATATATGTTTTGACTTTCATTGGTCAAACAAGTAATTTTACAATTTTACTACACAAGAATTCCAAAAGATATCGTCAATTAAGTCCCATTAATTTATTTAGACATCAAAAACCAAAACGTTTGCCTTTCACATTCCCAACCCAACTCAGTGATTCATCATCAAAGTTTATAAATAAAATCCAAACTTACATTTTATTCCGCAAAACAACAATGGCAGACTCTTCTTCTTCTTCAACTCCAACAATAGTTCAAAAAAAAAAACTCCAACAATAGTAAGTTTAAAGCTTCTAATCGACGTCAAGTCCAAGAAAGTTCTATTTGCTGAAGCCAGCAAAGAATTTGTTGACTTCCTGTTTCATATCCTTTCACTACCAATCGGTACTGTAATCAAGCTTCTTCGAAAGAACTCAATGGTGGGCTCACTTGGTAACCTCTATGACAGCATAGAGAACTTAAGCAATACATATATGCAGCCAAATCAAAGCAAAGATGCTGTTTTGAACCCCAGGATAGCAAACTTTGGGGCTCATGTCCCACTTTTATTACCTAATGAAGACGGTTCGGTGGATAGGAAGTTCTACAGGTGCGCTAGTTATAGTAGTGGTCATGTCACTATAACTGATGATCCTAATGCATTGTGTCCTCATTGCCACCAACGCATGAACACTGTGATGACCTTTGTGGCTGGTAATGGTGCGGCTAAAGTGGCGGGAGAGGGTGGTGGTTTTGTGAAGGGGGTTGTGACATACATGGTAATGGATGATTTGGTGGTTAAGCCCATGTCCACCATATCTAGTATTACTATGTTGAACCAGTTTAATGTGAAGGAAGTTGGTGTTCTTGAGGAGAAGGTGGTATCTTTGGAAATGAAAGAGGTGTGTTTATGTTATATTAGACCATGTGTAGTGGGACGTTTTCTTTAAAAATATTTCAAAAAAAAACGCCCAATAACGCCTACCCCACCATTACATGGGGCGTTACTTTATAAAATTTTTGAAAAAAGGTCATCCGGCGTTTTCTTTGAAACACCCAAACAAACAAGTAGAACTTTTCATCTTTTTGACTGACCAATAGGAGCATGACCAATAGGAGCATAGATTAGTGGATGACTTTTCATCTTTTTGAATAAGTTTTTTTTTTTAATCCTTTTTAATAATTGGAAGGGGCATTATTAGGCATTATGCCCACTACACCACTTTTGCTATAATGCCCGATGCTAACTGGGATGACACGTGTCGGATAATGCCCCATGGTGGGGGCATTATAATTCTTCACCACTACACATGGTCTTAAAAAGGTGTTTGGTTACATGTTTTGATACTAATTACTGTGTGATGTTTGTAGGGTCTGATGTTGCTGAAGGCCTCATTGCAGTGCAAGAATGTGCTTACCAGTGTGTTCCTGTCTTAAAGGTGCTGTTCTGCATGAATGGAGTTGGTGTTTTGTTTCTAAAGTCAGTATGTTATGTTGGTTTGAAGGAAATGTTTTGCTTCTTTCTTGAGTATTGTTCTTCATTCTGAATTTATCTATTAATAATTAATGCTTATTATCAGAAAATGTTATAGCCTGCACGAATTAGCAACCGTACTTCCGAATTTGGACAGACTAGTATTTTAATTTGAAAGACCTTAATATAAAATAGCTTTTAACATTAGTTAAAGATAATATCTAATTAACCTTAGTTACTTTGTCCGAATTTGGACAGACTAGTATTTTAATTTCAAAGACCTTAATATAAAATAGCTTTTAACATTAGTTAAAGATAATATCTAATTAACTTTAGTTACTTTGTATATTTGAAAGACCTTAATATAAAATAGTTTTTAACATTAGTTAAAGATAATATCTAATTAACCTTGATTACTTTGTATAATTGTATGGTACAACACTACAATTTGTCTCTTCATTCTAGGGTCTAGACCAGAACTTTTTATTTCTAAAGCTTTTGGCTCGTGAGTTTTTTTCTTTTTAGCTTGATACAATCTAGGCTTGTTTATTACTTATTAGTTACATATAACAATATTTTTTTTGTTATATCAACTAAAAGTTTGCATGTTTATATAAATAACGTGCTTGTTAAGACTCAAGCCTCTTTAAACGTGACATATGAAACTTGGGTTGGCTCTAACTCATTTAAACCCAAATCAGTTCGGAATTACGAGCGGTGCGCTATGGCTCTGCTCGCTCTCCCCTGCTCGATTAGTTTTTGAGACCCAATATTGTTTGATAGCAATATTTAAAAACACATTGGTCAAAAACGTGACCTGATTTTAACTAACTCATCATCATTATAATACCTAGTAAATCTTACCAATAGCAAAACTAAGGTAGAGTCTGAGGAGGGTAAGATGTAAACAGCCTTACCACTACCCCATAGGACTAGAGAGACTGCTTCCAGTGAGACCCCTGGCTCCATAGTAGTTTTGCATCAAGCCTTGGACATAAGGCGCATAACTCTCGACAAAAAGGCTGATTAGCACATGTACCCCCCCTTTTCGACTATCAGCGACACTACATAATACATGATTAACTGTCCCTCGCTTTTAACGTTCTTTTCATGAAATTTGTAAAATGACGTTAAAATTAATGCAATTTCACTTTTACCTCTCGAGGGCCCACACATATATACATTACTAGGTTATATACCCGTGAGCTTCACAGGTTATGGGTTTTGTTAAAAAAAATTTATATATATAAATGTATTTTCTTTTGTATGACTTATAACCTGATGTCTCTTCATGCTAAGCCATGTAACCCCGTGTAAAAACATGGGTGGTTTTTAAAAAAGAGTAAATTACAAGTTTTGTCTTTTATGTTTACATCAAATTGTAGGCGCTGTCCTTTTGCCCAAAAGTTTACAGGCGGTATCCTTAACCTTTCAAAATCTTGCACGTTTTGTCCTTTAGGCCAAACCTGGTTAGAAATCTCAGTTAAAAACTAATGCACATGAGAGTAAAATGGTAATTTCCCTCTCAACCTTTTTTATTCCCCATTTATAAACCTCACCCCTCTTTCTTCAACATTGAGATCTGTAAATTCTGAGCATACTAAATAATTCCCATCGTTTGGGATAACAATAAGAGTTGAAGCAGCAACAACATTATCATCAATCATCATCCAATCTCTCATCTTTTATAGCCAACATTAAATTAACTGTCACAATGTGATTTCAAATCAACCTCTTCAACAGTTTCAAGCACCAAAGTTAAGTGTAAGCTCAGATGGATCCTCACTATTAATCTTCTAGACAATTACAAAATTTTAAAGAGTAATAATCCTTATTAAATACATAATACATACTCCGATTGAAACTAAATAACGTATTCAATTTCTAAAAATCTAGACCAATAAACTCACATTTTGCAAGCATAGCTAGCTTCTGCGATGTATGGTGAATACCATACCCAATCTTAGAAGCTCTCTTGTTAAACTCCGATTGAACCGATACACTTGATCGAGATCCCTCAACCTTAGTGAAATAACCACCCCTACCGTTAACTACTCCGATTGACGGCACTAACGACTTTCTCAGGCTCAGTTATGCTTGTAGAAAGAGGGGTAAGGGTTATAAATGGGAGAATAGAAAGGGTGAGGGATTGGATGATGATTGATGATAATGTTGTTGTTGCTGCTCTTATTGTTATCCCAAATGTTGCTGCTCTTACAGATCTCAATGTTGAAGAAACATGGGTGAAGTTTATAAATGGAAAATAAAAAAGGTTAAAAGGGAAATTACCATTTTACCCTCATGTGCATTGCACATGACAGGCTTTAACTGAGATTTCTAACCAGGTTTGGCCTAAAGGATAAAACGTGCAAGATTTTAAAAGGTTAAGGACACTGCTTGTAAACTTTTGGCTAAAATGACAGCGTCTGCAATTTGATGTAAACATAAAGGACAAAACTTGTAATTTACTCTTTAAAAAATTTACATACCACATTTTATTAAACGACGAATGGATACACATTTTTTAAGGTTTATTAAAAATGTATTATAAAGAAAGGGAACATCTTTTAAATAACAAATAAATAACAAACATCTTTAATCGTTTTAAAACAATAAACCGAAACCTAAACACAATGCATGACACACTTTTGACCCATTCACTTCTAAGTGAAACCATTCAGGTTATTGTTATACAAAGAGGTTGAAAGAAATTAGTAAAAAACCATGGGTCACAGGTTGCCTACAAGACTGGACTGTACATGCCATGGGCCATGTGGATCATAGTAATTCTCTAAGTTGAACCACCTTAACTGAACCATCACCACCACATGAAAAAAAACAATTTGAAACAACCTAAATATCTATCACAGTGTTTCAATCTTTAATTTAAAATTCAAGTGCAAACCTCATGTTATTATCTACTAAACAAAAAATTAAACTAAAAGGGTTTAAATGGTATACCCTAACCACTCCAAATCCTCTTGAGCGGTTGAATGAAGGTCGTCTATCATGCATTTTTGGCCAGTGATACCAATTTTGCCCTTTTATCATCCCAAAGCTTTACATCTCCATCTTTACTTCCAGTTAAGAAAAAAATGGTATTTGGAATACCCAAAGTTCTGGTACCACTCCCTACAAATGCTTAACAGAGTTAGAAAAAATGGCATTTGAAAAAATGGTAGCACGTATTCGACGACGAGCTCGATCCAGCCGTGGCACGTGCGTAACAGAGTTAGAGGCGCGGATGCACGCGCAGATGGACGTCGCTCACGGCCGTATGGAGCGTCTTCTCATGGAGGCGATCCAGACATTCCGGCGTGGTGAGCAGCCCGGTCCAGATCAGGGGGCGGGGACCTCAGGCACTGCGAGGGAGGGGCCCTTAGGCACCACTCAGGATCCATAGGTTTAGGTTCGTTGTACTTTTCTTGTATTTTGACGGTTTATGTATTTTGAACAATGGCCTGTGTATGTACAAACTTATTATGTAATTAAATTTGCAGTTTCAGTTTATTTGTATTTGTGATTGTTTATTTTAACTGTTTAGATTGGTATGCTTGGTTACGTACAATCTATAATACGATATTAAGTAAAAATGTGATACGGTACGACACGATACGCTATAATACGATAATTAACGATATAAAAAAAATAATAGAGATGTGATACGATACGACACGATACGCTATAATACAATACTTAACGAGATAAAAATAATAAAGATTTTAAAACTTATTAAAACAAAAATAACCAATAATAAACACTAACAACAAACCCAAAACACCAAAACCCCAACACAACACACAAAAAATAAACTTCAAAAATTCAGGGCCTTAATACGCATCGTATAGGCCTATACAATGCGTATGATGCCAACAGCTAGACAACACCTGCACCTGTCAGTCTGCAATGTTGTTTTACTTTTTCAATACGCATCGTATAGACCTATACGATGCGTATTGAAATTCCATGGTGTGCGGATAGATAATGAGGTGTGGGAATAGAATTCCCCTAATTTTATGCATGCCATTTAATGATACGTTTTGGCGTGTCATAATTACCCTGTTATAACGCGTAATGTGCGTCAAGAAATGTGTTTTTTCTAGTAGTTACCCTATACAATTTTCTAGAAGAGCACAATATATCTTAAGATACACAAATACTGATCCCGGTTCAACTGAACCTGAACCCTCACCGAACTTGCGCCCGCATGAAGATCCATTGGAGTTTGTTGGAGTATGGCATTTTGGAGAAGATCAAGAGATATCTTTTCCATATATTTATTAGAATTTCTTATTTTATCGTATTTGTTTTCTATTTGAATTATAATTTTAAATTATAAGTAGCGACCTAGGGTTTATTGTTTTGTTGTTTTTACTTTTTGATAAACAATTGTAAAGCCTTAAGCTTGCTAATTGAATAATTCGTTAAGAGTTTGAAAAAAAATCATTCCCTTATTGCCCATTTGATTGTTTCCGCAACTGCATCAACCACAATAGAAGACGTCTTTTCATCGAGACCCCTCAAAACTTGTTAAAAATATCTTGTAAATCTCTCTCATAACGTGTTCTGAAAGGATATAAAGCAGAGCCGTACGCCCGTACCTATAATATAAGTAACTCAGGTTTGGACCTAAAGCCTCCAAAAATATAGGGGTCCCACTTAAAAGAAAATCAATAACAAACCACTTTAATTGTTTTAGATCTTTTTGATTTCTTATACAAGTAACCCACTCTCTGTTATAGTTGTGTTAGATTTTTGTTTGATTCCAAACACGGATAAAAAAGTATCGTTTATAACAATCAAACAAGGAAAGTGGGTCTCAAAATTTCATTTCAACCACTCTCTGATGTAAAATACTCTTGTATGCAAGTAATTTTGCGAAAGTTGTCTTGAATATATTTGTTCATATATATCAAAGATAAGACTCAATTTAGTAGATACTAAACTTAAGTAGTAGAATCTTTCACCGCTAACTCAAGCCTAGATTCTCTTAATTATTGAATCTCATCCTCGGTTAAGGCATTAGCAATGTCTACACCCGATCGGAAAGTGGAGGATTTCACCGTCCGTCAGATCTCGGGCATGGTTGTAAAACAAGGTTTCCAAGGCCGAGTACTCCCCGAGTAGTCGCTACAAGGTAGGCTGCCGAGGCGACTTTCTTTGACTCCGCCTAATTACTTGGAGTCGGTCAAACGCGGTCAACCTCATCTAGAATTGGATCTAGTAGGTCAACTCGGGCCCAGTTTGACTTAAATAATAATATAACATAATTTCTATGACTATCATATTAAAGAATGAATATCATTTTCATGTATTTTGTTATAAATATCAGTAAATTTGTGTTATTTGACATATATTTAATCTCCAAAAATTAATTTCTTTGTAATTTAACATGTCCGAGTACTCCCCGAGTACTCTCCGCGTACACCGAGTACTCTCAACTCCCTGGTCGACCGACTAGGGAGCGCCTAGCGACTTTTGCAACCATGATCTCGGGTGCTAAATCCCAAATATAATGGGAAATTCGTTTTTATGACATGGAGTTATACTAAAAGATATACTCCCTACAATTCATGTTTACCATGGTCAACTTTATGAAGTCTAACTCCATTTTTTCTATCTCATGGGGTGGACAATAAGTTTCCTTGATAAATTCCTCGAACTTACTACAAGTCATATTGTAAAGAGAAACTTTGCCACTAGCTTGGATCATAGCTTTCCATCATGATAATGCATCTTCCTTAAAGGACCGTGATGCAAACTTAATCATGTCCTTTTCAGCGCAACCACTGATATCGATGATAGTCTCCGTCTCCTCGAGCCATTTCATGGCATCGACTGCTCCCTTCTCCCCGGTGAAGTCTCGGGGTTTACACGAGACAAAGTATTTGTATGTACACCCGTCCTTGGAACCAAATGGTTTCTTTGTAGTGACACAGTCAGACTGGCTGGTCTTACTCCTACTAGAGGATTTGTAAGAACTATAGGATCGATGAGAAGCTGAGTGAGAGGCATTTTTAACAGTTTGTCTTGATGGCTCAAGGCCTTATAATTGGCCATAGCCATATTAACTTCTTCGGCTATTTGAGCACCAATGTTATTACTACCCTTTCCCTCACGGGTGTGGGGTGCTTTACCACCACCGTGATTTGAACTAGGCATGAGTTATCTATGAGCAATCAAGAAGATTTATCAGCTATAGTAGGGGAATCAATTAAAACTTGGCCTTAAGCTAAGGAATAATAACTGGTTTCGAAATCAATATGATGACAAGAAAATTTAGTCATTAACTAATGAAAATTAGTATAATACTATGTCCGACTAGGACGATGAAACAAAACAATGTACCACACAAACATAAAAGGAACTTGAAAGACAAACAAAAGGAACTCAATCCTCCATCTTTGATTGCACCATCTTCGATATCTTCCTGAGCATTTTACTGGTCCTTTGTTCACTCTACTCAACTTGTCGTTGGATTTGCTTCGATCATTGTACTGCCTGACTGATGATATCCATTGGTATAGGTTGTGGTTGAGGGTTAGCGGGGTATTGGTAATCATAGGCCGGTATTGGGACTGGGTTGGCATAATTTTCTGGGTTTTAGACATACTGGTTCGTATATCCAGGTGGAGGGTTCTCAAAACCCATAGTCATGGGGTTCTCAACAGTGGTTGGGTTAACGGGTTCTCCCATCGGTTCATCCTCTTCTGGGACGGTAGGGAGCTGGCTGGGAGATGGCGTGGAGGATATCTTTCGCATATATTTTGTTAGAGTTTCTTATTTTATCTTATTTGTTTTCTATTTGAATTATAATTTTAAACAATAAGTAGCGACCTAGGGTTTATTGTTTTGTTGTTTTTTTAGTGAGAAATCATCCTTGTGTTTTGCATTTTTTCAACTATTATGAAATAAAGTCCATAAAACTTGTTAAGTTTTTGATAAACAATTTCAAAGCTTTAAGCTTGCTAATTGAATCATTCGATTCAAGCGTTTGATAACAAACATTCCCTTATTGGCCGTTTGATTGTTTCCGCAACTGCATCAACCAGAATAGAAAATAGAAGACGTCTTTTTATCGAGACCCCTCAAAACTTGTTAAAAAAATATCCTGTAAATCTCTCTCATAATGTGTTATGTGTTCTGAAAGGATAGAAAGCAGGGCTGGACCTATAGTATAAGTAACTGAGACTTGGGCCTAAGACCTCAAAAAATATTGGCTCCCACTTAAAAGAAAATTAATAACAAACCACTTTAATTGTTTTAGATCTGTTTGATTTTTTATACAAGCAAACCACTCTCTATTATAGTTAGTGTTAAATTTTTGTTTGGTTTCAAACACAGATAAAAGAGTATCGGTTATAACAATCAAACAAGAAAAAAAGGTCTCAAAATTTCATTTCGACTTGGGTCTCAGAAAAGGTTAGAAAAACCCTATGTAAAGTACTCTTGTATAATTTTGCGAAAATTGTCTTGAATATATTTGTGCATATATATCAAAGATAAGACTCAATTCAGTTATCAGTAGATACTAAATTTAAGTATTCATAGAATCTTTCACCGTTAAAAAAAAACTAAACTTAGCCCGAATAGGACAAGATATTTCATTTACTACGTGTTTACAACTGTGATACGAAATGTTTTTAAATGGTCAACAAAGTCTCCTGGGTGGGACAACACAAAAAAATAATTGAAGCCACTTTGTGATGTTTTTGGAATCCGGAGTGGATGTCATAATTGAAGCCACTTTTTATATAATATTTTTTTTTTTTTTTTAACAGCAAACACACTTTATATATATATATATAAAGAGCCAGCCAGAGGCTGAGAAACAAACAACAGGAAAAGAAAACGGAAAGAAAAAACAGCAAAAAGACGCAGAGCCGAAGCAAATCACGACACCAGATTACAACATAACTGAAATATCAAACGCCCTCCAATCTTCCCAGCTAGGATTAGGCCTTTTAGATCGATTACAGATCCATAAAAAAGCATCTTCCTTCACCTGCTCGACTATATTGCCTACCGGGATGAAGCGACCCTCAAAAATCATCTCATTTCTAGCTTTCCATAAAAAGCATCTTCAGTCACCTGCTCGACTTTTTATATAATATTATTAAAGATTTTGTAGTAGTGGGTATCCCATCATAAAGTTACACTGAAAAGAAAAAAGTATGAATGAAAAGGAAATATGGGAAATGCTGTCGGCTATAATAACATTACATTTATAAAACCCCCCTTCTATCTATCCTTTTACTCATCTCGTTAATTAAAACTCAGTGTTATCATCAGAGATTTTGAAGAAAGATCGCATCTAAGCTATATAAGGTATTTTACTTATTTAATTAAAATTTGTTTTAAGTTTCGCTATAGCTGCTGGATAATTCTTCTTCTTCTTCTTCCTACTTGATTCTGCACATTCAGTTCATCATTGCTTGTTTCTTTGTCGTGATGCTAAGTTTGCACATATACTTTTTCCATATTATATGTTGTAGTATACCTTTAGATAGATCTATATGTTTCCATATTCAGAGGCGGATCTAGTGTGATGGGAGGGGTAGTCTCCGATACCCCTTAACTTTTCCGGCCAATTTGATTTTCTTTTTACCTTCTATGTGTTACGTTACCCCTACGATTATATTATGCTACCTCTCAAAAAACTTTAAAACTAACAAGGAAGGGAGAAGAGAGAAATAACTCAGCCGAACAAGAAAGATGAAGTGGTTGAATGTGAGTAACAAAATGAGTGTTACATCTGGTGGCTGCAGCGGCTGAACTAGGAAGATGAGATTGAGATTAACCTAATATTTGTTGTGTTGAAGTAGGCTTTCTACAACCCAATATCTACATTAAATATAATGTTGAACTCTTTAAGTAGGCTTTTGATAGCTCACTATCACCAATCTATTATTTAAGTTAGCATACAAAATTAAGTACTTTTTAAATGATCTTTGCTTTTTTAGTTTATTTATTAACACTGGCTTACAACCCCGTGTATTACACGGGTTAAATGACGAAAAAATGTAAATTATAAACTTGTATATAATCCTTATTAATGAAATGACTTATTTAGATAAAATAGTAAAACAAAAGAAAAGTTATATTTTCGCTATTCAAAATAATTTTCTAATTTTTCACTTCTCTTTTCAGATACTACAGTCCATTTTATTATGTCTTAAAAAGAAGTAACACTAAAAAAAATAATGATCATAAAATTGTAAGTATTTTTAAAAATAATTATAAGTTATTGTAATTGAATTCTACTATGTATATTAATGATATAATAAATACTTTGATATAAATACTATTTTTAGATATATGAATCATGAGACAAGATACGAATATTATCATTATATAGATTATATTACATGTTAAAAAAATCATACTAAAAACAAAGTATACGTTTAAAAAAGTAGGACTATAGTTTTTTAAACTATAAATTTGAGCGTCTACAACAACTTTTTAAATTAGTAGTTGACATTTAAATATTCAAATTAAAATTTTTATTATATTATATAATGTCTTTATTTAGCATGATGATAATGTCTTTTGTTGCGTAATATGATTGAAATTAAGTTTAATATTTAAAACTCAATGTTATTAGGAAGTTGGACCATTTTTTAAGATGGAAACATATTGATAGTAACATAAATTTAAAATTGGAATAAAATATTGAACACGTGTATTATACGGCTTAAGTAAATATAATGTTATATACTTAATAGCAAAAAAAATATGTCTATTAAAAACCATTTAGTGTTCGCTTTAAAGATAATTTGGTACTTTATTTAGATAATCTGCTTGTAATTTTAGTCTTCTAAGCTATATACTATAAGTACTTGTACATGTGATTTGATACTTTATTAGTAATTATTGTTTATATCCAAATAATATATTTTATCTTAACAAATATATATGGTTAGGGTAAAATGAAAATTTCGACAAGTTGTGAAAACTTAAAGAACTTGGTCTTACAAAAGGTTTTTTGAATTTTTTTTACAGGTGGTGTGAATGAGGTGTTAAAAACTCAGGACGTTAAACCTTTTGATTTTGGATTCAAGTGGTTAAAACCACTAAAACATAGGGACCCAAAAAATAATTTACTATTAATTAAATTTGAAATTATACGTTTGATCTCTAACTATATTAAATAATATTATACTTATTATATTATTTGATACATTTATATTTGTTATAGATAATTATTAATTAAATTTGAATTTATACATTTATCTCTAACTATATTAATTAATATTATATCATATTTTGTGTATAAAAATTAATATGTATTATTAAAAGGGAGGAGGCACCAGAGAGTGACACGTGTACAAAAAGATTTTTGTTTATTAGTATAGGATTTTAACCGTTCTTTTACACATATATAAAATACGGTGAACGTTTTTTTTCATATAGATATGTTCGATATTTTGATAAACAAACTAATGTATGATTTATAACATCATTAAAATAATACATGTTTCTTGTTTTATAATACATGATATGTTCGATATTTTGATAATACATTATTATTAGAGAAAAATGCCCGGATAGTCCCTGTGGTTTGCCAATTTATTCATCTTTAGTCCTTAACTTTCTAAAATTACAGCTATAGTCCCCCAACTTTTGCAATTTCGTTTTCGGATAGTCCCTGGCGCAGATGGGGGTTAGTTTTCTTAGTTAAGTTAGTGTGAAATAACTACAATACCCTCACTAATAAAAAATTCAAAAAGAATTCAATGCACATCTTTCTCTAGTCTTTCCTGTTTCTGTCTTTGTTCCCATTACTCACTTTCTTTGTTCATTCCCCTTCTTAAACTCCAACCCCCAAACAAACAATTTTGCAAAATCTTGACCTAAAAAGTCTCTTAATTTTCAATATCTATCATTCAATTATTGATAGATTTTCATTCTCCCATTGGGGTTTTTCAGACAAATACCCAGGTAATCAAACCCAGTTCTTGTATTTTGTAATCTTGAATTGTATAGTTTTTTTATTTGTTTTTCAAGATTTGACTGATTATTTTGAATTTTTTTTCTTTGGGTGTGTTTCTTTACCTGAAAATTTTAGTAGGTGGTATTTTTCTTGTATGATTTGTGCTTACTGATGTCAAAGATGGAGAATTTGTTCACCGGTACAACCACCATACCCGCTCCATCTAACCAACACCACAGCGGCAGCTCTCTGGCGACCACCCTCCGACACCGGTTATCCGAATCAACCTTCGAGTTTATCCGAAAGAGTTCGAATTGTTATTCTAAACAATTTTGGAAAACATCCGAAACAGTGCTTCATCTTAGCCATCATTGATCCGAAACAATTTTTTTTCGAAACACTGCATCAGAAACAGACAGTTTCTGAAATAGTTTTCGAAATAGATTTTGGATTCAACTTTTTCGAAATAGAATGGATTCAACTTTTTCGAAATAGAAAGGTGCTGGTAGCAGTGCGGAAGATGAAGTGGGTACGGCGGTGGTGGTTGTGGCGGAGGGTGGTTGTGGCAGTGGTGATGATGGCGGCGGTGGTGGTTGTGGCGGGGATGGTTGTGGCAGTGGTGGCTGAGTGGTATGGCGGTGAAAGGCGGTGAATAGAGGTGTTGACAGGCGGTGGGGATGAAGGTGGCGGTGGTTTAGAGAGAGAGAGGGGTCTAAATGTGGTGGTGGTGGTTTAGAGAGAGAGAGATGGAGGGTCTGAATGTGATGTGTGTATATATTATACACTAGTTTAAGATCCCGCGAGTTTCGCAGGTGGCTTAACACAAACATATAATATCTACTGGCATTGAAGCCCATGTCGATCATCATTTTTGTTCTAGGCCTTTCCAAACTTAGGCTTCACGTTTAAGGGTCGGCAGATAGATATCTTCTGGACCAAATATTAAAGCACCAAGCAAAACCTTAGAATCCCTGAAGACTAAAAAAATACAATTCACTTCAAAATGAATATACATGAGCTGTCACAGGTAGAGACTTCCAAGCGTGTAGCAATTCTTTTAGCCTTTTGGTTGTCATTGAAGCTTCTTTTGTCTTCCTTTGAACAACCTAAGTCTTTAGACTTTAGCTGCAAATAAAACATGTTAAAAAGTTGTCACACTACACTATATATGAACTTTGAAGTTTGAATAATATACAGATTAAAGTTTGAATAATGTATAGAATAAAAAGTTAAAAACATGAAATTGAAATATTAAAGCTACATGATGTAAGTGACCATGCTTATAGATCAAAATTAATTGGTTTTTAAGCAACTGATCCAACAGAGTGGCTCTAGCACTTTGTTTCAAAACCAAAGGTCCCTAAAATCATTAAATCTTATGATGGAAAATTTACTGATTTTCTTAAAAAATAATCATGTCAAATAGCTCAAAATTCACCCAAAATATCAATAATCTGCGCGACCCATTTCAGCACTTTGTTTTTGTAATGTTTTTTAATATTAATGAAAATATTTTGTTACTTTATTTGTTAAATGTTTAAAAAAAGTTGAAGATTAAAAAAAATAAAAAAATATAAAAGTGGTGGAGGATGATGACTAGGACCATCCTCCCATGCCCTCTAGTTTTGGAGGATGATCCATCCTTGGGAGAACTATGACGTTTCGCCTATGTGGCGGATCATCCTCCCTTGGAGGACCATGGCCATACCTTGTAGTCTTACGTATTAAAAAAAATAATCAATTTATGTACTATCTTTGAAAAGTATGACAGCAACCAAACCATGGCAATAATTACGTTTGTAAAAACCCCCTTCTGGCCTTCTATCCACCAAACCATCTGATCACACTGTCGGCAATAATTACATTACATTTATAAAACCCCCCTTCTATCCTTCCTTTTACTCATCTCGTTAATTAAAACTCAGTGTTATCATCAGAGATTTTGAAGAAAGATCGCATCTAAGCTAAGGTATTTTACTTTTATAATTAATTAAAATTTGTTTTAAGCTTCGCTATAGCTGCTGGGTAATTCTTCTGCTTCTTCTTCCTACTTGATTCTGCATATTCAATTCATCATTGGTTGTTTCTTTGTCGTTGGCTGTATTTTCCAAACACACAATCCGCCTGTTGTATAAGAAAAATACTTGGTTTGGTGTCGTGATGCTAAGTTTGCATATATACTTTTTCCATATGATATATTTTGGTATATCTTTAGATAGATCTATATGTTTCCATAGTCAGGGGCGGAACTAGGGGCGGAACTAGTGTGGTGGAAGGGGTAGTCTCCGTTACCACTTAACTTTTTTGGCCAAGTAGATTTTTTTTACCTTTTTATGCGTTAAGTTACCCGTAAGATTATATTATGCTACCACTCAGAAAAACTTTAAAACTAAAAGGAAGGAAGAAGAGAGAAATAACTCAGCCGAACAAGGAAGATGAAGCGGCTGAATGTGAGTAACAAAATGAGTGTTACATCACGTGGCTGCAGCGACTGAACTAGGAAGATGAGATTGAGATTGAGATTAGCCTAATATTGTTAGGCTGTAGTTGTTGTCAGGCGTTTGATCAGAAGGATCAAAACAATTTAAGAAATTTTTTAGTGTGGTTATTCGGATTCAAAGGAAGCAGGCATAAAAATTGTTGACAATTGTTGTCTCGGTTTCAAAAGGAAACAAAGAAGGCAGAAAAATACTATTGAATCTGGATGTTTAGCTTGTATATGTTCTTTCAATTGGGAATATAAGGAAGTATATGATTTTGACAGGAAAATGCAAAATAAATAGGGAATTTGATTATTAGTATAAGAAAACAAATTAAAAGGGTCATAGAACAACATTGGGAAGTCTAAGCAGCGGAACCAACATCGGGAACTGAAGTCAATTAAATGAACAATACAACAATTGCATTACTATACCAAGCGATTATAGAAATTTGTTCTTGCAAATTGTAGTTCTTACTTCAGCCAAAGATATTTGGGATACATTAAAGGTTTGACACGTAGGAACTGATAGCATTAAAGAAACATGGTTATAGATACTCAAATTAGACTTTGAATCCCTAAAGATGGATGTTAATGAGTTACTCCATGTCTGTGCACTAGAAAGATTAGTAAGATTTCATAACAAGCAAGTGGTCTCATGCATACTCTAGATGACAAAAGATTGGTTGGAAAACTTTTTGGTTCAGTACCAAAAGAGTTATTCATTTATTTGCAACAATCACACAATTTGCCAATCATAACACGATGCCATTTCAATGCATGTGTTGGTAGATTAAAGGCTTCTAATAGCTAAAGCAGACGGGAAAAAAATCTAAAGATCAAGTGTGAGCATTGTAGTGGTGGGAACTCAAATTGCAAATACTTTGGACGTGCCCGAGGTAGAGGTCGGGTTTTGGGAACGGTTGAGGCGATGGTTGTGTACAATGGGACAAACGTACCTTATGTGACGTTTTTTGGGATAATATTGGTACCAAATCGTGCCCTACAGATTTAATTTTGGTACAAATTCGGTACCCATTTTTGACAGTTTTCGAGATCAGTACTAATAGATAATATAAAATAGGAAGGTAGATATCTTATAAATGGATGTATATCTCTCCCAAAAAATACGAGATACTCTTGTATTCTTATATATTGTGATGATCAATGAGAAGAGGGCAATGACTCTCAATTCTATCATGGTATCACCCTAAACCGATCCCTAGCCGGCGATACCCTACTTCTGAAAACCTCTTCCCAGTTGTCTTCTCTTCTTCCCAAGCGTCTGTAGGTCTTCCCTACAGACGCTGCTCTTCTTGTGTCTCCACTGACCTGTTGGAAACCTTTGTGCCCTACTACATTTGCTGCCTATTTTCTCTCAGCCCTCTTCAATGGCGTCTTCCCTACATCCCGCTGTTACAGTCAACAATATTAAAACCCTCATCCCGGTTCCCTTGGATATTGAGTCAGGCCATTCATTACACTACATGGTCCGAGCTCTTCAAGATCCAATGGCAGGCATACCAAGTTTATGATCATCTTTAACCTAAACCTGTTGCTGCTGCTACCTCCTTTGCCGATAAAGAAAAAGTTCCCTCTGAATCTTCGGAACGCCGGGGATGCTATTGTTTTACAATGGATCTATGGTACTATTTCAACAGACCTTCTACACACAATTATGAAGCCGAACACCAATGCTTTTGATGCCTGGACCGCTTTGGCTAATCTTTTCCTAGACAATAAGGCTACCAAAACGATAGACTTGAACAACAAATTCGCTACCACTAAGCAAGACCAGTTTTCCAGCATGCCTGCTTATTATTGTTAGGCAATGAAAGTTATTTTTTATCAGTTCAAAACGTTGGCTCCCCTATTACCGATGAAAACTTGTCTTCCAACTTCTCACATGTTTAAATGACCAGTATGAAAGTGTGGCATGATAATACGACAAACGAAACCTTTTCCTGATTTCTATGAGACACGTTCTCGGTTGTGCATGGCTGAAACTCGAAAAATGAACCAGGCAAGACACGTTGCTCAAGCTGCTGGCACTGCCCTCACGGCTGTACCTGATCAACACTCATCGGCTTAACAACAATCAACTCGTTAGGACCAACGTAGTGAATCGGAACGGGCTAGGGAATGTGGTCGAAGTCGCGGTAAAGGTCGGGGTCGTGGCTCATCTGGTCGTGGTCGCGGATCTGCTCTTAGTCAATCACCCCAATTTGCTCAGCATCCTGCGTAGTCCCCTTGGCCTGCTCAGTTTGCACAATGGGCCGACCCACAACCTAGATACCCTAATTCCAACTGGGCCGCATCGAGCCCCACTCCTCCTTGCCCATATTCGTCGACTCCTAGGCCCAACAACTCTGGCCCAAGTCTGCTAGGCCCACGACCCGCTCAGTCTTATGCTGCGAACTACACTCCAACGAATATTGACCAGCTCTATGCAATGTCACTTAACTCTGAAGATTAGAACTGGATCATGGATACAGGCGCTTCGGGCCATATGACTCCCAACCCTTCTCTTACTTCTTATTTTAATAATGGCTTAATTCGAAACATAATTGTGGGCAATCGTATAAACATTCCCGTTTATGGTCAAGGCAACCTCACCCCCCCCCCCCCCTTAAACTAAGGGCTGTTTTTTAGCTCTTAATGAGACTCTTAGGAGGTGTTTGTTTTTTCTTCAAACATCTTCAAGGGAGCTGATGTCTGCAGGCACGCAGACGTTACCCTTGAAGACTGTTTGTTTTTTTAAGTAGATCTGAACTTAGCTTTTTTCATCTTAAAAAATAAGCTAAGGACTCCCTTCTCCAAACATCTTCACAAAACCATAATATACTCATCCCTCATATACGCTTAAAACACCTCCTCGCCGTCCGACGACCCCCCTCTTCTCCTTGCAGACAGTAAAAAATAAACAGTCTTATATTTTCAGCTTGCAGAGATTCAGACCACATCTTCAGTTGTAGACATGAAAACAGATGAAATCAGCTTGCAGACAATTTATGTCTGCAAAAACAAATAGCACCTTAATGGTTCAGACCTCTTACTAGTTCAGTACTTAATGGTTCAGACTGTTTGTTTCGCGAGAAGATGTCTGAATGGTTCAGACATTTGCTCTGAATGGCTAAGCATTATACTGAGTCTGAATGGTTAAGACCTCTAATCTGAATTGGTCAGGCATTAGCCTTTGAATGGTTAAACATTATACTAGCTCTTAATGGTTCAACACTTAATGATTCAAACCTCCTCTTACTGGTTCAACACTTAACCATTTAGAAGTTGCCAAATAGCCCCTAAACCAAGTTCTTTACGCACCCTCCCTAATTAAAAACTTACTTTCTATGTGGTGTTTTACTACTGATAATCAACTTTCTATTGAATTTGACCCGTTTGGTTTTTTGGTGAAGGATCTCAAGACCCGGACCCCTATCCTACGATGCAATAGCTCAAGGGATCTCTACACTTTTGATCCTACACAAGTTTTCAAGTTCTCCTCTCCTACCACTCTCACTGCTATTTCTCAAGACACTTGGCACCAGCGCCTCGGCCACCCAGGCTCTGCTTTATTACAGTCTATTAAAAATTTTGAAAATTATTGATTTTAGTAGCTTAAAACCTAAATTTGTCAATCTTGCGTGTTTGGTAAACATATTAGACTTCCTTTTGTTGATTATGTTAATTCCAATTCTTTGCCTTTTGATATTATTCATAGTGACCTATGGACTACCCCTGTCTTAAGTACGGGAGGTCACCGTTATTATTAGGGGTGTGCATGGGTCGGTTTGGGTCGGTTTTTACTATTAACCATAACCATAACCGCTAGTTCGGTTATGGAGTTTTCGTAACCATAACCATAACCAAACTTCGGTTATGGTTAATCGGTTATGAAGTCGGTTATGGTTCGGTTTTGGTTAATTTCGGTTACATAACCAAGCAAGGTTTGAAATAAATAGGGTTGTGCACGATTTGAACTTAGCTTGAGCCTATTTTATAAGATAACGAAGACTAAACTTTTTGGTTAAACTACCGATTTAGAGTTCTTTTTAATAAGTTAATTCTCAAACAAAAACAGTTATGGCCATAACACCTTAGTTCTTTATCAAAATAAATGACATCTACATCAAGATCATTTTGTTACTAGCATACTTTTATATTAGTAAAAACCCTCTATATGGTTTTGTAAAACACAAATCTGTTATATAAAGTTAACATCACAACTTCGGTTCGGTTTCGGTTATATTCGGTTAACCAAAGCTTCATGACCATAACCATAACCGATTGAGCGGTTATACAAAGTTTCATAACCATAACCATTGGTTATATTGGTTATCGGTTATTAGTGGTTCGGTTATGTCGGTTATGGTTCGGTTATCGGTTATGGTGGTTAATTTGCTCACCCCTAGTTATTATATACTCTTTCTCGATGATTTTACTAATTTCTTATGGACTTTTCCATTGTCAAATAAATCACAAGTACACTCCATATTTACGACCTTTGCAAAATTCATTAACACACAATTTGAACAAAAAATAAAGCAATTTTAGTGTGATAATGGTAGAGAATATGAAAACGCAATATTCCAACAATTTTGTCAAAAAAACGGGATGCATTTTCGATTCTCTTGCCCCCCACACCTCGTCTCAAAATGGCAAAGCTGAACACAAAATAAGGTCCATTAACAATATCATTTGAACACTCTTAGCACATTCATCTCTACCAAACACTTATTGGCATCACGCCCTAGAAGTTGCTACTTATCTTCTAAACATTCTACCCAACAAAATCCTCAAAAATCAAACACCTACCCAACGCCTCTGT
Organism: Helianthus annuus; assembly: GCF_002127325.2. NCBI lineage: Eukaryota > Viridiplantae > Streptophyta > Magnoliopsida > Asterales > Asteraceae > Helianthus > Helianthus annuus. Next base: position 163,321,891 of record NC_035446.2, read on the forward strand.
CACTGCATCCCATCTTACACTCACTTACAAGGGTTTGGGTGTCTTTGTTTCCCACTTATTCCACACACTACTTTACATAAACTTGCCCATCGCTCTATGCCATGTGTCTTCCTCGGTTATCCCCTTAATCACCGAAGTTACAAATCTCTTGATCTCTCTACCCACAAAATCATCATCAGTCGACATGTGCTTTTTGATGAAACTGTCTTTCCTTTTCCAAATCACCCCAAACCTCCTCTACATTCATATGATTTTCTTCACACCTCCTTAAACCCCTTCTTCTTCACATCATCTTCAAACTCCACTGACCCACAATCACCAAACACCCAACACGACATCCCACCCCAACAAACCCAATCTCCTCAAGCCCAAACATCCATGACCCAACCTTCCACACCGAACCGGCCCACTCACCCTACTGTACCAGCCTCCCTACCAATTCGTTCATATTCCAGACGCACCCGCCCAGTCCAACAACAAATGACCCCCCCCCCCCCCCGCACAACTTCACACCGATCACGACCTCTACCCAGCCCACACAATCGTCCCCGAGTCTGACCACACCTACCATACTCACCCCCCTACGTGTGCTATGGATGGTATTTCTAAGCCGAAACGAATCCTTATATTTACTCCTTCGTTGACGTTCCCATCCCTAAAAACCCGGGCCTTGTCCAATACGGAGTGGCATAATGCAATGAACACCGAATTTAATGCTCTTATTAAAAATAAGACATGGGAGTTGGTCCCTAGACAACCTCATATGAAGCCCTTCGTAGTATGTGGTTGTTTCGTTATAAGTTTCGTTTAGATGGTACGTTGGAACGTTATAAGGCTCGATTGGTGTGCGATGGGAGTAATCAACATATTAGGGTAGACTGTGGTGAGACATTTAGTCCTATGGTTAAACCTACTACTATTCGTACTGTATTGTCACTTGCTTTGTCTCAAATTGGCCGATTCATCAGTTGGACATTACCAATGCCTTCCTCCATGGTAACCTGAATCAGACAGTTTATATGTACCAACCAATGGGATTCCGACATTGCTAGTATCCAGATCATGTGTGTTTGCTAAATAAATCACTTTATGGTTTAAAACAGGCACCTCAGATGTGGTATTAACGTTTCACCGATTTTCTGCTTACTTTGGATTTTCAGCAAAGTAAGTGTGATAATTCTCTGTTCACATATCACCACAATTAGGCCACTGCATACCTGCTTATCTAGGTTGATGATATCATCCTAACCACATCTACTGGTCAACCCCGAGTGTATCTCATGTCCCGTCTTGCTCCAGAATTTGCTGTGAAAGATCTTGGACCTCTTTGCCATTTTTTGGGGGGTCTAAGTTACAAGACACATTGGCAAATTGTTTCTATCACAACAGGTTTATACTAAGGATGTTATTGAGCGAGCCGGCATGTCCACATGTAAACCTGTAGCGACCCCTGTTGATTCAAAACCGAAGCTAAGTGCCACATCCATCCCGATGTTTCATTACCTGACTCTTTATCGTAGTCTGGCTGGAGCCCTACAATATTTTACATTAACTAGACCTGACATTTGCTATGCGGTTCAACAAATTTGTATGCACATGCACTCGCCGCGTATTGATCATTGGAATGCGTTAAAACGCATCATCAGATACTTGCAGGGTACTTCGTCATACGGTCTAACACTTGGGTCCTCCTCTGATTCTTCATTATGGGCTTATACTGACGCCGACTAGGCCAGCTGCTCTGACACTCGGTGATCTATCTTGGGTTATTGGGTCTACATGGGTCCGAACCTCCTATCCTGGTCCTCGAAACGACAAGCGGTTATCTCTAGATCGAGTGCGGAAGCTGAATATCGCGGTGTGGCCAATGTGGTGGCTGAACTGTGTTGGCTGAACTGTGTTGGCTTAGAGATCTATTATTGGAGCTTCATAATCATGTTACTAATGCAAGTTTGGTCTATTGTGACAATATTAGCGCTTTATGCTTATCGGGTAATCCTGTCCAACATCAACATACAAAACACATAGAGTTGGATATCCATTTTGTGCGTGAACTTGTCCAATGCGGTGCAATTCGAGTCCATGTTCAAGCCCGATCTCAGGTTGCAAATATATTCACAAAAGGATTACGCAAGGTTCTATTTGACGACTTCCGTTCCAGTCTAAGCATTTGGCCTCCTCACGCTTCAACTGTGGGGTTGTAATAGATAATATAAAATAGGAATATAGATATCTTATAAATGGATGTATATCTCTCCCTAAAAATAGGAGATACTATTATATTCTTATATATTGTGATGATCAATGAGAAGAGGGCAAGGACTCTCAATACTATCAAGTACTTTCGATTCGGGTAGGGTGTTTTACCCACTTTTTACCTTCGTCATACCGTACTGAGCACTTTCAGTACCGGCACCCGCTACCACTTTTGACAATTTTTGTGATAGGTACTTTCGGTACCGGTATAGTACCAAGCTCATCCCTAACATAAGGTGTCATAAGTGTCAATAACTTGGACATTACATGAATGAATTTCCAAACAGAGTGAAAGATGAGGAGTCTAACCTGATCTGACACAAGGATGATGAACCAGTACTAATATGATGGCCTACTGGATCTTGAGGAAAAGTTGAAGACCTTCTTAAGCTAAGTTTAGTTTAAGGGGGAGTGTTGAAAGTAAACTAAGCTTATTATTTATTATAGTAATAAGGGTAAGTGTATCACTATTTTAAACTAGGTTAATGTGTCTAAATGTATTTATAGAAAGTTAAAGGGTTATGTAACACACTAGGCAAATCCCACATCAGTCGTGGCCAGAGAGAGATGTTGGGTTCATAAGGAATGCCATGCCTCTTAAATCACCAACGCGTTTTAGTCTTAATGCTAGTGGATGAGATAAAAACTTATAGTTAAACGTGCTCGGTGGAAGTTGTATCAGGGTGAGTGACCTCCTGTAAGTCTCCACTTGGAAAACCAAAAACAAATCCCTGGGCTCTTTGTGTGCAAAGCAGACAATATTAATTGGTGGTACGAGAGATTGGATGTTACAAATGGTACCAGAGTCTGTGTTGGTCGAGATAGATGATGGGGATCCTTATCGATGACTGTTGAGTCCTGTGGGGGGGGGGGGGGTTTCATGAGGACACCTTAGGAAAATCACGCATCCCTGATTAGGATAGTGGGGCAGACCTCATTGAGGATGTTGAGTCCAAAAGGGAGGGTGATTGTAATACCCTAGGAAAATCCCACATTGTCCATGACTAGGAGATACGTTAGGTTCATAAGGAATGTCGGGCCTCTTAAATCACCAATGTTTGGGCTTAATGCTACTAGATGAGAGGGGAACTCTATAGTGAAGCGTGGTTAGATGGAAGAAGTATTAGGATGTGTGACCTCATGGTAAGTGTCTATACTTAGGCAACCAAAAACAAATCCATTAGCTCTTCGTAGGCAAAGCAGAAAATATTGGTGATATGAGATGCCAAATGTTATAGTTCAGTATGTAATATGTATATTAGATTTGAAGGTTATTTGCCAATCACGTATGGATCGGAGGCACTGTTTCATAGGTTTCTATATACATGTATTGATACATTGTATATATTGCAATCAAGAATCGACAATTATTATTAGAAATCAAAATTCAAGCTTGTTCAATCATCTTGTTTGTTCATTCAGTTGTCTTTGATTACCAACAGATATTAAAACTAATTATAGTCTTCTCCTTCCATTCAGCTTTTAGTATTTCCCTTAAAAGATAGTTCTTAATTACTTTCAAAGAGTTGAAACATAAATGGCTCCTCTAGTTTAATTATCAGAAATATGAAGTTTGGGTTTTAATTTTGTAAAGTTACACATTTACTATTTTGAAAAGTTACACATTTACATAACACTAGTGCGATTTAACACCGACTTTAGTCTATTTTAAATGAAACAAAGACATCATGTGTATTGGTTGGTATATAGCAGTGGCGTCTCTGAGAATTCATATACCTTGTTCGAGCTCAAAAAATGTGCCTATATGCTTTAACGATATAGGGAAATAATCCTATTCTTTCATATGCTCCAAAACGTCTATACGTTGCTAAATTTATTGGTTAGTGAAATTGCCATGAAATTTGCCGTTGTGTGTTATAATTTTTAGAGTAAATTACAACTTTTGTCCTTTATGTTTGTACCAAATTGCAAGCGATGTCCTTTGTCTTTAAAATTGACGAATTTTGTCCTTAACGTTTCAAAATACTGCACGTTATGCCTTTAGCCCTAACATAGTTAATTTTTTCTGTTAAATCTGGTCATGTGCCTTACATGTGAGGGTATTTTTGTCATTTCATGTCAAAAGGACTAATTATGTAATTAACTTTAAAAATCAAAAAGTTTTTAAACAAATAAAAAAGTTATATAATTTAAAATAAAAACACTCTCATTTCCACCACCATACACCATCTAGCACCACCACCACCATCCACTCTACTGCCACCCTAGTTAGTATCCAAACCCAAATGCTACCATCTGCATTCTTGAGGTGGTATACAAAACAAAAGAAAAAAACGGACATAACCCCAAACAATTGAAAATGACGCCACTGCTCCCAAGTGAAATCTCCCAACCTTGCTTTGCTCGTTATCCATAGATATCCCACAGTTTGGATTTCTCCGAACACCTCTTTCGGCTGCACCCGTTTGCGGAAAAACACGTGGTCGTTTCTAGACTTACAAACATCTCTTCCAGCCGCTCCTGTAAATCTGACCAAACCCTAACCCTAACCTTAACTCGCTAAAAAAACCCGCATCCACCGACAAATCTCGGCCATGGCTCACCGGCGACCTACTCGCTGCTCGACCTAACAACCTGCGACGAGTCTCTGGACTCCGGCCGTAACTCACCTGCGGCCTACCCGTTCCACCCTACCCCCATCACCAAACCATAAATCTATATTGAGATCCGGCGTGATGAAGACCATCACCGCCACAACTACTGCCTTTCACCACCCTCACCGATTTCCACACAAAACCTCCATATTCAGCCACCCCTAACCTCTAATTCACATATTACTCATCACCAACAATCGACATTCACCTCAACCTTGCGATGGTGGAGTTGGGGTTTTCAGATTTTTTAGCAATGACGCCGGAAAATAGATTCAGGTGGTCGGCGATGTTCAGTAGGTTAGAGAGGGAGAAAGAGATAAGGGTTGTTGTAGGTTAGAGAGAGCAGTGTTTTAAAAAGCGGTAAATACCAGCCGGTTATACCGGTATTACCGGTTTCGGATGCAAATCCGGTACGAAATACCCCGGTAAATAAGTGAAACGGCATAAGATTCATACCGGCAGTAAAATCCGGTATACCGGTTTGAACCGTAATACCGGTACCGGCCCATGGTTATTTTGGTTTGGGTTTTTAGTATTTTAGAGTTTCATCATATACATATACCATCGATCGACATTCAAAACCATCATCACTTACGGTTCATCACCTCATCCACAAGATTCAGCTCCATCTTCATCGGCTCATCACTCCATCTTCATCATGCTTCCAGTTCCATCTTCATCGGTAGTTTTACTTATTTCAGTAAAATAATCTGAGAGTAAATAGATCCACAAGTGGGTCAAAAAGTGAAAGACTTGAAGCAATTCGATGTATCTCTCTCTCCATATGTATGTATGTATGTGTGTGTGTGTGTGTGTGTGTGTGTGTGTGTGTGTGTGTGTGTGTGTGTGTGTGTGTGTGTGTGTGTGTGTGTGTGTGTGTGTGTGTGTGTGTGTGTGTGTGTGTGTGTGTGTGTGTGTGTGTGTGTGTGTGTGTGTGTGTGTGTGTGTGTGTGTGTGTGTGTGTGTGTGTGTGTGTGTGTGTGTGTGTGTGTGTGTGTGTGTGTGTGTGTGTGTGTGTGTGTGTGTGAAAGATTGTATTTTAAAACTTGAAAAAGAAAGAGGACATGATAATAGTTATATTATAATTCATGTACGTATGTAGCTCTATGAAATTATAGAGTTAACTAGTTCATACGGTTGAACCACCTGGTACAACCCAGTTCTACCGGTTGAACCATTTTTAAGGCCATCCCGGTATGATTTAAAAACCGGTTTTTAAAACATTGAGAGAGAGTGTGAGGGATGTTTATTTTATTTATATATATCTTTTTTGTTTTGTATATAATAGTCACTAAAAAGTAAATGGAAAAAATACCCTCATGTGCAAAGCACATGATCACATTTAACAAAAATATCTGACTGAGTTAGGGCTAAAGGACATAACGTGCAGGATTTTGAAACGTTAAGGACAAAACTCGTCAAATTTAAAGGCAAAGGACACCGTCTGCAATTTGGTACAAACATAAAGGACAAAACTTGTAATTTACTCTAATTTTTATTAAAATCATATTAGTATTGTGTCAATAAACCTAATGTGTAGTGAGCTAAATTATAAATTATTAAAAAGTATTTTATAATGGGCCTATATTAGAAGTGGTATGTGTTTACAATTTAAAAAAAAAAAACATACACATATCGAATTTTTTAAAAAAAAAATCTCGTACTCCTCGAAATCACGGGCCTTGTGCGGAAGTCCTCCCTGCACACCATCATAGCCGACCTTAGTATATACATATATATATTTAACTTTTAAAGTTTAAACCACACTTAGGTAACTATTTTTTTATATGTTTATGTGATTTGTAGGTCTCACAAAAATGGAGCAGACATCTCAAATTATTGGTCCGGTTGTGAATATTTTGACTACACACATCACGAAACAACTAGGATATGTCACTTCCTCCAGAAAATATGTTAGGGACATGTCAAATAAAATGACGGTCTTAGAGGGTAAAAGAGTTGATGTAGAAACGCACAAGCACGCTAACATTATAAATAATAAAGAGACACCTGCTCGTGTCGAGGGTTGGTTAGGGGATGTTGAAAATGTCAAGAAAGAAGTTCAAAGCATTTCAAGCAATGTCATTGGGTGTTTAAACATCAAAATGAGGTATCGATTAGGAAGAAATGCCTTCAATACTATCAAGGAGATTGAACGTCTTATTAGCGAAGAAATTTATTGGAGAGATGCTAATATACCTACTGGAAGAGTCAATTCGGAATCGGTTTCATGGTCTGCACCGTCAGCATCAGGTGAAATTACTCAAAGTGACTTCAAATCTAGAGATCAGACATTTAAGGATGCATTCAGGTTCCTTCAACAAGACGACAAGACTAGTCAAGTAATAGCCTTGTGTGGAATGGGTGGTGTGGGCAAAACAACCATGATGGAACAACTCAAAACGGTTGCACATGACAAGAAGATGTTTGATTGGATTGTGAAGGTGGTTATTGGAAACAATCCCAACATGCTTTCTATTCAAAATGATATAGCACTATGCACCGGTGAAGTTCTACCTGAAGCTACCAAAGCTGCAAGGGCAGAACATCTTTGTAGAAGATTCAAGAATATATTAGAAGACGAAAAAACAAAGATTCTAGTGATATTGGATGATGTATGGGAGAAGGTTGAACTAAAAGATATTGGATTAACAGGTCCTTTACCTAATGGTGTGAAGTTGTTGCTCACTTCAAGGAATTCTAATATTTGCACTCAAATTGCAGCTAGTGTTGATTTGGTTCTTCGGTTAGTTAGTGTCGATGTCTTGGAGGTGGCGGAAGCACAAGGTTTATTTTCTCAAATTACAGGACTTTCAGAGGAAGATGATCAGGATCTATATCAAATAGGATGCGATATAGTCAAGAAATGTGGCCGTTTACCACTCGCCATCAAACTCATTGGCACGACTCTTAAACATCAAGAAAATTTCGTATGGAGAACTACACTTAACCGTTTGAGGAATAATGATCTTGATGCTAATGTGCAAGAAATTATCAAGATAAGCTACGAGCATATAAAGTATGATGAGGATAAAGAGATTTTTATGCATTGTGGCTTGTTTCCGGAAGACTATAATATTCCGATAGAGCATCTCACAAGATACGTTTGGGGTCTAAAATTGTTAAGAAATGTTTCCACTTTAAGTGAGGCTAGAGATCTAACATATACAAGTGTGCGCAATCTCATAAACGCAAACTTGTTGATCAATAGCGATCACCTTGGGTGTGTCAAAATGCATGATCTGGTTCTTGCTTTTGTGTTAGGTAGAGTTTCCAAAGGCGATCCTACCTGGATTATTAACCACAGTGATATGTCCAAGTGGGGTAGAGATGAATTGAGCAATTCTTGCAGCAAAATTTCATTAACATGCAGAGGTATGCCTGAATTTCCGAGAGACTTTAAGTATGTTAATCTCTCTCTATTACAACTAATGCATGGAGATTTGTTGCTCAACTTTCCGAAAGATTTTTATGAAAATTTTGAAAATCTGGAAGTCATAGCGTATTATAAAATGCAATATCCATTGCTTCCAAGATCATTTCATTGTTCTACCCACCTTAGAGTACTTCTTCTCCATGAATGCCAGTTGATGTTTGACTATGATTTTGTTGGAGATCTTGTGAATTTGGAAGTGCTCAGCTTCGCTGGTTGTAGCATTCACAAGTTACCATCTGCAATAGGGAATTTGAGAAAGCTAAAGTTACTAGATTTAACGGGATGTGTTGACCTTCATATTGATGATGGTGCCTTTAAAAATTTACACAATCTTGAAGAGCTTTATATGAGAGTTGGTGACAAGAAAGTAGTCAGGTTCACGGAGGCCAATTTTGAAGAACTGAAGATGCTATCCAGCCAACTTTGTGCATTAGAGGTCGAGTTTGTTGAGAAGAAGACTTGGATGAAGAATGTGTCCTTTAATAAACTTGATAGGTTCAAGATATCTATTGGTTGTCTATTGGAAGTACAATATGACGACAAAATACATTTGTTTGAAAATACATTGAAGCTTGTCACTAGTTGCAACCACCTTCTTGATTTGAAAATTAGTGAGTTATTTAAGAAAACAGAGAAACTTCATTTACAAGTGGAAGATATGAGTCGTCTTGAAGATGTTTCGCACCGTCTTTATAATCAACACTCTTTTTCATATTTAAAAGACCTTGTGATTTCTGATTGTCCAAAATTGAAATACCTATTCCCAGTTTATGTGGCAAGTGGGTTGAGGAAACTTGAGCGCCTCGAAGTTTCATCATGCGCTGATTTGGAAGCGCTGGTACATGGCGATGGAAGGGAGATAAATAGTGAAAGTGAGCTGATTAAATTTGAACTGCTAAAGTTTTTGTCTTTGGAAAACCTACCGAAGCTGGTATGTATGTTCCTCATTGACCATGCAGTTGACCTACCTCAGCTCGTTGAATTAGAAGTTGATGGGCTTCCTAACTTCACTAGCATTTATTCTTACAAGGACAATATATCTACATTCTTGAATAGCAATGTAATTAATTACACATAATACAAATTGAATTTGAAACTTGTAATTTAGTAGCTATGTTTTGTTCCTAATATTGTTTGGTTGGAACTACTTTTGCAGGTTAAAATTTCAGAGTTGAAGAAACTGAAGATTACATCTATGAAGAATTTGAAGCAGATATTGGATGTTTCCAACCAATCTAGTGAGGTGGATGTTAGTAATATTTCCATGTTGAGAGAGATTGAAGTGGCGGGATGCGATAGTCTAATGAATCTGTTTCCAACCAATCCTATGAGACTACTAAAACATTTAGAAAAGCTTGAAGTTCATAGATGTGGTTCCATTGAAGTGATATTCAGCATTGACATGGGATGTGTAGGTGAAGTTGAGGAAGTTTGTAACAGCAGTTTGAGAAGAATTAAAGTGACAGATTCAGAGAAGGTAAGAGGGGTGTGGAGCATAAAATGTGGTGAATATAACTCAAGTAATAGTAGTAGTAGTAGTATCCTCATCCGTAGCATTGAAGCTGTTGAAAGCATAGTGATCAAAGAATGTAAGATGTTTAGAAATGTATTTATACCAAACAACAAGTTTGATATGAGAGCAGTTGAAGACATCATATATGAGTGTGGAGAAAGTGGGAGAAACAAAGAGCAAGAGGTATGTTCTTTCTTTTCATTAAATATTAATCCAATTATTTCTTGGTTGTTTTTTTTATTAGAGTTAATTACATAGAGGACCCTATGGTTTATAACTAATCTCACCTTTCGGTACTTTCTTTTTTTTAACATGTTTAGGTTTTATGGTTTCAATTTTGTAACACCTTTGGGTAGTAACACCAAGATTAGTTAATTTTATCAATATAATGACTAAAATACCCTTCCATTTTTTTTTAATGTTATCAATGTAACACCTTTGGGTACTAAGATCTAATTTTATTTAAGTTTAAATCAATTTTATAAAATATATTAAATTTTTTTATTTTCATCTTTTTATTATATCTCTTAATTAACATAAAATCTATTTATTTATTTTTTTCATCTTTTTATTGAATTTCTTATTTAACATAAAATCTACTAGTTAGACCAGTCTCATTCTTGTATCCACTTGCGAGGAAATTATTGTTAATTATAAGAAATTATTTTGTTAAAAAAATTATAAGAAATTATAATTAAACATTTCTAGTGAAACTTTCATCGTTTATATATTAAAATCTTCATTTTTTTTCAGTTGTTAGTGCGCATCAGTTGTATATTAATAGGTGTAAGTTTCGTATGATCATGTATAAGTTTTTGTTGTGGTGTTTATGTTTAAATCGATCTGCATGCGTTTTGTATTTAAAAAACAATGTACAATAATACAAAGCACACATAATTACTCTACATTTATTCTATAGTTAACTTTTTTTTATATGATAATTTATCAAAATATGATTATAATTATTAGTTTTTAACTATAAAAAATTTAAAATCATAATTAGTTAACATAATTGGATTCCCTTAAAATAATAATACTGGTGTAACTAGTAGATTTTATGTTAAATAAGAAATTTAATAAAAAGATGAAAATTAAAAAAATAATTATGTTAATTAAGAGATATAATAAAAAGAAAATAAATAGATTTTGTAAAATTTATTTAGGTGTTAGTACCCAAAGGTGTTACATTGATAAAATTAAAAAAAAATGGAATGGTATTTTAGTCATTATATTGATAAAATTAACTAATTTTGATGTTAGTACCCAAATGTGTTACAAAATTGAAACTACAAAACCTAAACCTATTTAAAAAAAGTTAGTACCCAAAGGTGAAACTAGCTATAAACCATAGGGTCCATCTGTGTAATTAACTCTTTTTATTATAATCATAGGCCCCCGCCGTAACGCGAGGGTGCTTAATCCTAGTTATATCTATATATCATTACCTCTATACAAACCATAATTCCTACGTTACAACAACCATTGCATCAATATATTGCAAATTATGTCTCTATATAATATATATCATTACCACTTTACAAACCATAATGCATACATTACAAAAACCATTGTATGTTGCAAATTATAGTAACACAGTTCAACTATAGTTACTGGAAATCAAATCACTAATTACGACTGTTGTGATATATATGCAGTTTAATGTCACATCCAACGAGGAGATACAAGATGTCGTTGAAAATGGTTTTAATGTTGTATTCCCATCCTATCTCATACCCACTTTCCAACATCAACTTTCTTACCTTAGTTTATCGGGTAGAGTGAATGTAGTATTTGAGATGCGCAATGGAGAACCGGAAACACCTCAGGATACTGAACAACAAATATTACTATTTCCACACCTCAAGGATTTAAGTTTAAGCCAAATGGAGACGCTGACTCATGTGTGGAAGTGCGACAATTGGAATAAATTCTCAGTTCTACATAAACAATCCTCATTCCGCAGCCTCACAACCATATACATGAGCAGATGCGACAAGATTAAGTATTTGTTTTCACCTCTAATGGCGAAACTTCTTTCCAACCTAAAGACAATCGAGATATCTACATGTGGTGGATTGGAAGAAGTTGTTTCAAAGAGAGATGACAAAGATGAAGAAATGGCTACATCTACTACCACTAATGTATTCCCTCATCTTCATTTTCTCAAACTCAGGAGCCTAAAAAATCTAAAGCGTATTGGTGGTGGTGGAAAAATTAAGGTATTATTTTAGCTATTCTTTTCATCTCTAAACTTTCTCTATGTCTCCTCTCGTTATTTATCTATCTGATCATCTTAATTCTTAAGCTAATTAACCTATAAATAAGCAACTTAATTGTGCTTAAGGTTGTTGTACCTTTAGCCAGTGGCAGAGCCAGAAATTTTTTTTATGGTGGCTTTTTTTATGGATACCCCGGTTTATAGTAACTCGGAGTAGAACTTTTTGGATCGGTTCGGATCAAGTCGGGTCAAATCACATAATAAAAATAAATATTACAGTAAAGTATAATGTCATTGAATAAAAACACATAATAAAGTTACAAAGTCATTTGAAATATATATAAAAAATGCATTTAATATTTGCTCTATACACATTTTTATGTTTTGAAAACGATTCATAATGTTTTCAATGGCAACTTGCAAAGAAAAACCTCTTTTTCATTATAACAAACAAGTGCACGCATCATTCAAATTGTCATCAAACATCCTGTTAGGTTACACAATTGAAACAAAACCAATTAGACATTGGGTTATAATGCTTACTGGAATAGAAAAAATAAAAATTAAGCATGGACCTTTAACGATTTAAAGTATACTAATTAAATTAAGTAACCGAGCTTTATATTCAATTTAACATATATTCAATTTAAAATGTTAATTCATCTCAATTCTTTTCTAATGTGATATTAATAGACAAAAATAAAAAAAATGAATTTTGCTCAGATTTATTTATTGAAGGGACTTTTATATGCAAAAATTTGTTTAGGGACTTTTATAAGACAAAAAAGAAAGTACATTGGTTTTAATGTGCCAATGATCTCTAGATCAAGTGGTGGAGGACTTGCATTTCTTTTGAGAGATGCAGGTTCGACTCCCACTTAGTGCAGAGTGAGGCATTGGTGGGCAATGATAGGAGACCCAGTGAAACCTGGGTTGGATCCTTGAGCCAAATGGGTTTTACCGGTAATTTCACCGTCGTGCCTACGGGCGGGTGGGTTACTGGGTTTTCCCCGGAATTGGTGGTGGACTCGGGTTACTCTCGGAGTACTCCGTTTGTCCAGTGGGTGTCCTGAGAGTGCTCGGGATTGAGTTTGTTGGCCATTAAAAAAAAAACATTGGTTTTAATGTGTAAAAAATTAGAAGGATTTTTATGAGAAAAAATGAACAGTATTTTAATGTGAAAAAAAGTGGAAAAACGAGAGGTGTTGTGATGTGAAAGTGAAAGGTTCAATATTTTGAAGATGTTAGGGAAAATATCATCATAAAAGGATAATATCGAATATTTTTTTCAACACATATTCTTTATTGTTTTTACCTTCCAAAATTTTGAAGATGTTAGGAAAAGATCATCATAAAAAGATCTAATCGAATATAAAATGAAAGTCAAAGTTCTCTTAAGTTAATTATAAATCTTGAATGAAATTTGCTTTGTTTAGTATATATTTTGTTTAGCAGAGGGTTTAAATGAGAAAAAAAATTGTAATTGTAAGATAAAAAAAAAGAAATATTAATCAATAAAAATGTTTCATTTAATATAAGTATTTTAATATTATATTACAAGAAGATATGGGTAAACTTATATAAATTACTAATTTGTAGTCTTCGGGGTTGTTTGTTTACCTCTTAATGGTTCAGACCTCTTATTGGTTCAACACTTAATGATTCAGACTGTTTGTTTCACGAGCAGATGTCTAAATGGTTTAGACATTTGCCTATGAACGCTTAAACATTATACTGAGTCTGAATGGTTAAGAGCACCTATCTGAATTGATTAGAAATTTGCCTCTGAATGGTTAAGCATTTTACTGGCTCTTAAAAATCGTTCAGCACTTAATAGTTTAGGCCTCTAACTAGGGATGAGGGTACCACCGGTACTAAAATTCGCCAAAACTGGGTACCAGTATTGGTACCGAAATATTCGGTAAGTACCGTATCGGTATTAGAAGGTAAAATTCGGTATTTTACAGCTACCGTACCGAACCAGTACCGATACCAAAAATGCCAAAAAGCGGGTACCGGTATCGGTACCAAAAAAATCGGTACGGAAAAATCGGTACCGGTACCCAATACCAAATGCTCATCCCTGCCTCTTACTGGTTCAGCACTTAACCATTCAGAAGTTGCCAAACAACCCATTCCTCTTTAATGGCTAACTGCATTAAATTTGTAACTTATTTTCAAATTATATATATTTTTTTTAAAATAAAATAATTTAGAGTATAAGATAAATTACGAGGTGTGTAAGATAGATTACGAGTTGTGAATAATAGATTTCAATATGTGTAGGATAACTTTTGATGTGTATAGGTGAAAAATTTAGCGTGAAAGATGATAGTGTTTAAGACTAATTAATTATCAAAGATAAAAACAATTTAATGTTTTATAGTTTTATCTTTTTTTTATCAATTAAACTTTCTTCTAAAATGAACCTCTCTCATTTTGTTAAATTCTTATTTTTATTTATTGTAGGTTTCCAAAGTCGTTGATGTTTCATGGTCCTTATGCCAGTACTCTAAAGTGATATACATATACGAGTGTCATGCATTGTCAAGTGCGATTCCATATTATGCAATAGGACAAATGCAAAATCTTCAAGAGTTGCAAGTAATTCGTTGTGGTTCAATGTTGGAGGTATTTGAAACTCAAGGGATCAACAATAGTGATGGTGGCAGTAGTAGTACTAAAATTGATGAAGGAAATGGGGGTGCTCATACTACAACACTGTCTATTCCAAAAATAAAAAATATTAACGTGCCTCAACTATCCGGCCTAAAGAAATTGACAATCGTATCTTGTAACCGTTTGCATCATGTATTCACATTTTCCACACTTGGAAGCCTGAGACAACTCGAAGTGTTAAGTATACGGAGCTGCAAGTCAATGGAAGTAATTGTGAAGAAAGAAAATGGAGAACAAAGAAAGGTTGTAGTATTTCCTCGTCTAACATCCCTTACACTACTCGATCTACCAAATCTAAATGGTTTCTTCTTGGGGATGAATGACTTCCAATGGTCCTTACTAGAAAAGGTTACGATCAGTCGATGCCCACAAATGATGGTGTTCACATCTGGTCAATCAATAGCTCCCAAGCTCAAGTATATACATACGAGATTAGGCAAACATAGTCTTGACAGCTGTGGCCTTAATTTTCACGTGACAAGAGACTTGCATCAGGTATATTTCCAATTTATTCACATAAATTATTTAACACTAAGTTTACTTATGTATACATCTATAGATTAGAAATGTGAACCTAACAAGCCTTTAGTGGAGTTGATTATCATCATTAATATTAATAATTATTATAATTTCTAACATGTATATATATATATACTTTTCAAACTTACGGATTAATTTAAAAAGTTTACTTGTGTAATAATTGCAAACTAATTCCATTTAACCAATGTAGTAGTTGAGGTTCATTAAGTTGTAATCTGGTGGCTGAAGTTTAAATAATACATCCCAAATTTCCAGCTTTTTGTTAAAACCCAATTTGTCAGTTACCGTTACCGACAGGAAGAGTTGGTACGACTGGAAAGGTATATGTTAATGTTTGCAGTTGTAATAATATAATGGTGGATATATAAATACCCTCTATCAATCCAATCCCATAGAAGGATCAAGAAAAATACATGCTTATTTTAAATATATTTCTGTTTGGCCTTGCAGACCATTTTACCAAGTTCGGAGCATACAAGCTGGTGCTCTACTACTTTGGAACCATTACCTTGGTCTTTTCATAATTTGATTGAAATAGACATGCAATGGAATCGTGATGTTAAAAGCATTATTCCCTTCAATGAGTTGCTACATCTGCAAAAGCTGGAAAGGATTCAAGTCATAAGTTGTGAAAATGTTGAGGAGGTGTTTGAAGTAGAAGCAATGGAAGAGGAATTGGGATTGGAGTTACTTTTCAGGGAAGAAGAAGACGTGGAGGTGTTTGAAGGGAGAAACAGTGAATCCCAAACTCAAACTCTACTTGTACAAATTCCAAACCTAACACAGCTGAAGTTAGATGATCTATCCCATCTCAAGTATATATGGAAGAGCAACCATCATGTGTTGGAGTTTCCAAACCTAACAACACTCTTTATTCAATCATGCCCTGTATTAAAACACGTATTTACTAGCTCCATGGTTTTTAGTATGCAACAACTTCAAGACCTATATATAGGTGGCTGCAAAAACCTGAAGGTAATTGTCAAGGAAGAAGAAGAAGAGTCTGAATGTGATGCAAAAGTCAATAAGACTTTGAAGTTACCTTGTCTAAAGTCTTTGAAACTTGAGTACCTTAAAAGTCTCGAGGGATTTTGCTTAGGGAAGGGTGATTTTTCATTCCCATCGTTACATACTTTGGAAATCAAGAAATGTCCTGAAATAAAGGTTTTCACCAAGGGAAATGTGGCTGCTCCAGCACTGCACGTAATTGATACAAGCTTTGGGAGGTGTTGCATAACAGAAGACATCGACTCCTTTATAAAAACCAAACAAAACGAGGTAACTAGAGGTTGCTTCCTTCTTTCAACATTGTTGAAATACCAAATCAATCTGAGCTTTTACATATAAATTATTTTCTGCAGGGATTTAGAGTATGAGGGAAGTTTCTCATATATACATGCAAATTGGCAAGTTGTGCCGAGGTTTCTGGCCATTTTCTTCTTATCAAACGTGAGTTCCAACTTGCATGACAAATGATGAAGGCAAGTCATCTGAATTATGTTCCCCTTGCTGAAATTTGACTAAATTCGGGCGTCGGATCAAGCTGAGATGAGTTCTCAGCCGTTTAAAATTCCCTAAAGCTTCTAGAAGCAGCATTTGGCGGCGGTTTAGCTCCTGATTTTACTCCAGTGATTTTCGCTAGATCTTCTCGTCCACGTTCCCCAAATTGATGAAGTTCCTTTATTTCGTCTCCCCTGAACGATGATGCATGTTATCATCCCGTCGGCTATGGTTTCAAGGTATTGTATCTGATTTCAAATCTTCTTCACATTCATCTTTTTTATTCTTACTGATTTTGTATTCTGATTACAGGATTCGCTATATACCTATGAATCAAGTTATCAAAGTTCGAACCGGTCTCGTCTCCGGCGTGAATTGGACCAAAAATGTAAGTGCATTGCTACTTTAAACAATTAGCGTTTATATTGTCTAATTCAAGTTGCAGGAGGCATATATTTATATATAAGTTAAACCTTTTTTTCCAAATTGACCCATTATATTTATGTGTATATATGATACTTTAATTTGTTTTGTTTGTTCGGGTTGGATATGTGACAACCATCTGCTTTACATGTTTCCTCATAAGATGTGTCATGGTAAGTCGTGTTTGGCCATTCAGGTTATTACATTCACATAAAGATTGTGATTTTAATCTGACTTTTTCTTTTGCGGTTTTATTCTTTGGTGAATAGATTATAAAGGATACATATTACTTATCTGCTTTCTACCTTGACATTGTTGAAAGAGGTAATTGGATTTTTACCTAAGCAGAGACAAATTATGTTGCTTTCAACTAAATTTCCGGTTACAGTCAAAAGAATTAAAAGACATACCTGAAACCACCTGTAGATGCCGATTTACTTCCTGAAGTGGTTCCTGGATACAAGCCACCGTCACCCTTTGTCTGGTAGATCTAAGCTCACCGATGCTGAGTTAACTCACTTGAGGAAGCAAGCTTACCATTTACCTACTCATTTTGTCCTAGGTATGCACATTAATCTTTCTGATCATTCTTATAATTACGTTTTGTAACTTGAAAGTGATTATGTGATATTTAATAATCTGAATCAAATAATCAATCACTTATGCAGGAAGAAACCGAAACCTTCAAGGCTTGGCTGCAGCCATCCTAAAACTGTGGGAATTCCTAACACAAGCAATGAGCAGATGGCCTCCGAGCTTAAGGTAACATCTTTAATTACTATCAGTTTGACCAAAAAGTCAATGCTACTGTTAACTTTGAAGCTATTATTTCGTTACATGTGCAGCTTCTCACTGGCGTATTGTTATCCATATAATACGCTACAGAGGCAAAGATTTCCTTCCTCCCGATGTTGCAGATCTTGTAACCAACTGAGAAGCGGAGATCAAAAGCTTCCAACTTCAAGAAGAAACCATACGTGCTAATACAGTTATGTTAGTTATGTTCCCATCTCAGCATGAAACGAAATGTTTTAGTTTGGAACAATTACTATTTCAAGGAATTGAAGTCGTTACAACGGCTTGAATGTAGCATGCGTTGAACCGGCTTATTTATATTTAAATTACCCCAGTTCGAATTAATTTGTTCAATGGTTCATTAGGTTCCACCAACTTGAGCTTTAAAATGCTTGAGAGCCCGACACTAAAACTATCTGGACCACTGTTGATTTCTGATGATTTTGTCTTCAAAAATACGAACCCAATTCTTGCATAAGGCTACTTCCTCTGCATCAATCCAGTTTTTCGAGTCACCCTTGTTGTGAATTACCTGGCAAACGGGTCGGGTCGGGTCATGGGTCAAAATGGGTTCGGGGTCAAAAGGGGTCAATTAAAAAAGAGGTTGATTTGGTTCGGGTCAAAAACGGGTTCGGGTCGGAACGGGTTTCGGGTCGGGTTGGTTGAAAATATTTTTTTTAAAGAGATTGTACATCAAGGGGCAATTTTGTTCGGTTCGAAACGGTTCGCGTCGAAACGGTACGGTACGAAATGCTTCGATTCAAAACGGTTTGGGTCGAAACGGTTCGCGTTGAAACGGTTCGATTCGAAACGGTACGGGTAACGGTACTGGTCAAAACGGTTCACGTCGAAACGGTACTTCTTACGTTCCAGATGCTGCAATTGAAAACAAAGTTCTAACTCATATACTCATATCACAATTCGTTGTAGCATAAAAGCCTGAGAAATCACAAATGTTTTCTTAAAAGGAAGCTCATACTTTGTAGTTAGAATTTCTTTAAAAAGTCATTAACCATGTTGATTTCTAGTGATTCTCATAACACAGCATCGTCGACTAAGCCACATTTGCCCATGCGTCACAGGTATAACAAGTGGCAAATGAGAATAATTTTTTTTGTCCCATCAACAACACCCTGGGTGTAGGATTTTTTTTAGATTTCTTTTTGTTATGGGTCAAAATGGGTACGGGTCGAAACGGTTTGATTCGAAACGGTATTGGTCGAAACGGTACGCGTCGGCAGAGCCGTTCCAATGTTTTTGGAGGCCTTAAGCGAACTACAAAGTCAGGGCCTATTGAATTAGTATAAAGGAATTGAGATTGAGATTTGAGACATTGAATAACCATAGCGATGATTTTTCCTAATCTTGGCCCTAATTTTGCTCAATCCGCAATCAGTTTCACATTGGTTACTCAAAAGACGCCGCAAGTAACGAGGGTTGATGTGTTGTGTGAGTGGACAACGCAGACTCCTACAGTGGCGGACCCAGAAATTATTTGCTGGGGGTGCGGATGAGGTGTTCAACCATATTTTCAAGGGGTGCGGTCGGGTTTTTTGCCTAAAATATACACTAATTTTTTTTTTCAAGGGGTGCGGCCGCCCACCCTGACCACTATGTAGGTCCGCCCCTGGACTCCTAGTGTAAATTCTAAATCTTGGGCCTAGAAACGTTGTTTAAATGGCAAAAAAAAAAAACAAGTCTAATTCTAATATATGAAAGGAAATAAAATTGGAGGCCCTTGTTTTTTGGTGGCCCTAGGCCTTAGCCTAGATTGATAAGCCTTACGGGTCAGCCTTGCGCGTCGGAACGGTTCGCGTCGAAACGGTACGGTACGAAACTCGTCTCGTGCGGAAACCTCCTCTCGGCCGAAAACCCGTTGTGATCCGAAACCAGTCCCGTGCAGAAACCCGTGTCGGCCCGAAACCCGACCCGAACTGACCCCGTTCCGATCAATAACCTGCGTCGTGCCGAAACCCGTCTCGGCCCGAAACTCAATTTGAACTGAACCCGTTCCAATCCAAACCCGTTTCGTGCCGTAACCCGTCTTGTGCGGATACTTGTGCCGGCTCGAAACTCATTCTGATCCGAAACCTGCCCCGTTTTTTAAGACATTTACCCACATCGACCCATTTATTTAACGTTGTCAACCCGTTTGACCCATTTATTGTAGATGTGAGATTTTTGTTGGCCCCTTCTATTGTAATTTTTTCTTTTTTGTAAAAGTTACAACTTACAAGCAACGAGGCCCAGTAATAAGGCAAGTGGGCCGAAATGCAGCAGGTTTTCTCGCCTATTTTTATTTTCTCTCCTGCGCCCGTCCTCTTCTTTTACATCCCAAAATAACAAGATTCGAATTCCCACAGCAGCCGTTGCTTTCATCATCACCCCCAATTTCCAATTATTATCGTCGGTAAATCACTTTCTATTATTTCTTTCCACTCTGTCTGTTTGTGTTACCTAATCAAATTCTCTAAATATCGCCGTTCGGTTTTATGTAATTTCAAGCTAGTTTTTGATATAATAACCCCTTCAATAGCCTGTACTTTGATCACTATAAGGTTTCTAATTTAATGGAAACGTAGTTTTACTTAAAAGAGTTTGGATGATATGTACCAATCGGGTTTAGATAACAGTAGAATGGATCGGTCAATTTAAGAAGTATATTTAGAGTCATTTCATTCATGAAAACAACTACTAACTGTTGTAAATAATAACTACTCTAGCACTAATACCACTAATGACTAAACAGTAGTAAACCTGCTTGCTACTCTAAATCAACTAACAAACAAACAACTAGTAAATACGAAAAGAAGAAGTTGGGTGTATACCACGGGCTATGTGGGTTTCGGGAGGACATGTATCATTCGATTACCAACAATAGTTGATGTGTGTAGGGGAATCCGCAACAGTGATGCCTGCTCAACTCACACCCGAGGCTGCCATTCAGCTAAGAGAAGGGATCGGTTTGCTTCTTGGTAGATGGAGCGCTCTTCAGATGGCTATTCAGAACGAATGGGGTGGGCGTGACACTCGTCAGAGAGCCCAACAGCTTACCCTTGATATCTACCAATGGCTTATCAGACCTTCTGGTATTTACTTAGCTTTATCTATTCATTGCATTAGTAGGTTTATATATCCACAATTGTGCTTTATCCAATGCAAAGTTTATTATTTAGTTACATGTTTTTAGTGGGTGTTTGGATGTGCATTTAAACCAGTTATTTGGAATAATCACTGATCAGTCTTGAGCGTTTGGTTTATGGTCAAAGTTATCAACTTTGCAGAAACTCTATAAGAAATTGTTACAAAAATATTAATTAATGCTTATGCTTTTACGAGATTTTGGTTTTGATTTATTGAATCACAGTAATCACTTTAAAAGCGCACATTCAAGCTCCCTCGTAGTCTTGATTACCAAACAAAACAGACATTGTATCAGCTATTCTTCAGTTTTTAGAAACAACCATGATGGTAATATTTTTTGACAAATATTAACCATGAGTCAGGGTGATTACACATCTTATTCAGTTTATTAAGATAATTTAATTTGTCTGAAAAGAGTATTTCTTTGTTCAAATTATATTTGGGATTCAATGCTCTTAGCACTGGTGTTACGTGCTTCTGTTTTGTAACATTTGTTTAATCTGTCAGAGGGGTTATACGTCGACGAATTGGAGGATTTACTTGATGACTTTATGCTCTCTCTTAATACCGAGATCGATGACGGTAGCATTGAGGAGGTATGATACATATATGTAACCAGTTGTAGTTATGTTATGTTTCTTGAACTCTTGATCAGTTACCGTCTAGCTACTATCCTTGTCTTATTATTCATCTTTTTTATATTGTAATCAGATAGCAGAAAACTTAATGATAATGCATGAAGAATGTTTGGAAGGTAACTTTGCCTCCATTGGACGGCTAAGGCAATCCGTTCCTACTTCTAATCAACAAATACAGGTATTATGTCAAATTTGTGTTTTATCACCCTTTTTTCGTTTTTGTCAATAGTTAAGCTAATAATATTCTCTTTTATGGACACCCTTATTCAAGTAAAACACGTCAATCACTATTCGGATTAGTTATAAACTTATAATTAATAAATTATGTGCTCCTTAAGGTTCATGTTTTCTTAATCCAGTTGATGTGAGATACGTTTTTCTTCCTTTTTAATACGCCTTTATTTGTAAAATGTGATTTTACCATGATTTTGAAAATAAAGATGTATTCCTTATACCCATTAGGCCATTACTTATTATTTTTTTTTTCATTTTGAAATATTTACAACGAGAAAATGTGTTACTTTTGTATATCGTTAGGTTGTGAAAGGTGGTGAAGATGATTCAGATTCTGCATCAAGCTCAGGGGATGATGAATCAATGGAGGATGCAAATGAAGATGAAGATGAAGGTGAAAATGACTCTGCACCACAGGATCCAGTGGCAGCACCGAAGGTGGATGCAGATGGCTGGACCGTAGTTTCTTCTAGAAGAAACAGAGGCGGCAGGCCTTGAGTTTCCGTCTTTTCATCTCTATAATTATACAACTCGTTTCTCGAACAGATATTTTATACACAAGTATGAAGTGTTCAAGTTCTTTTTTTGCTGTGTTTAGTCAGACATGAAGAATTATGTGCTTGTGTTTTAGATGTACTTGTCCCATGTCTGAGGTTTTGTCTGACAATGATTTGTTATGCAGCTAACTTATTTGGTTTGTTTTATCAATTTATGTAGCTGGTTAAAACATGTTGTAAACTCATCTTTGTATAATTGTATTAACTACTTACATGGATGTGTTTTGTTGCATATGTATGCAAATTTGAAAGTGTTTTCATTCAAAGACTTCAATACTTAAAAATTTATCTATGCAAATTCTAAATGCCATCAAGGCTAAGTGGAAAGGACCAATGTAGAAGTAAAGGTCTCCGATATGTGGAAGCGTCCATCTAGGGTAAATGGTAATCGACTACAACGCTTCTCATAACCTTGTTTCGCTCAAAAAAACCAAACATCAAAACTGAAAAGGGGAGAGGCGATGTGAACATGATAAACTCCAATGCAAAACGCTTCTCATAACTTCTTGTGTAATTTTTGATGGGAAATCCCTATGATGTCTGTTAACTTGCTGTGTAATCCATGACGGGGGAAAGATTGGAGCGAGGTCCTAGGGAAGCAAATACCAGTCATGCATTTTAAGAAATGATGCAAATGCAAGTAAGGAATCTTGGTGTTTGGCTATAAGAACACATGCCGTGGGTCGGGAGGTCACCGGCCATGAACCTCCACTTAAAGTTTTTCGACCAAAAACCTTCCACATATCTCCACCAGTTTCTCTCATGGCCCTCTTGTAACCCGTCTTCTCCTCCTAAGGGTCAAACGCCTTCTTTCTTTGCATCCTCTATCTTTCACATAAGAGTTTTTGAAGTCGACAGACCCCATTGCAGATGCTCTAATAATAAAGAAACAAATAGTTGTTTGTATAATTATATCAAAATATGTTACACGTGAATAACTTTATACAAATACTTAAAACTAATTTGCATAACATTAGTATAAGCATTCTCATTCTCATTCTCATTCTCATTCTCATTCTCATTCTCATTCTATACAAAAGGTAGATAGGGGAATAGTGCCACACAGCTGTGTGGCACTCCCCTATTCGACCATCAGTTTTATCATTTTATATTCGTTTTAAAATTACGATTTCGTTCTTAATTTAAAATAAAATTATGTTTTCACCCCCACTTCAAAATAAAATTACGTTTTTGTCCCTCGCTCAAAATTATGATTTTGTCCTCGGTTCAAAATTATAATTTTTCCCCATATTACAACTACAATTTTGGCCCCGGTTCAGAATAAATTTTTGCTTTTGCCCAAACTAAAAATGACGATTTCGCATTTTCTTTCAAAAATTATGATTTCGCCTTAAGTTTAAAATTATGTTTTTGATTGGTTCAAAATAAAAGTATGCTTTTGCCCCCCCCCCCCCCAATTTAAATTACGATTTTGCCATCATTTCAAAATTTTGATTTTGCCCGAGTTCAAATTAAAAATATAGTTTTGTCCCCAGCTTAAAATTACGATTTTATCCTTAGTGCATAGTTATATTACGATTTTGTCTTCGGTTCAAATTTATAGTATTGCCATCACTTTAACTTTTGGCGAATTACGATTTTACCCAAGTCAACAAATACAACTTTACCCTCAGTTCAAATTACATTATTGCTATCGTTTTAGTTTTTTTAGCAAAACTATAAAAGTGTTATTTTAATTGGTTGACTGGATTTAATTTTTTCTCATGTCACGGAGTTGTCTAACACTCGCTCATTAATCCTGACAAACTATAGTTTTGCCCTGTGCTCAGAACTACGGTCTTGTCAACGTTTTAGTTTTTTTTCCTAACAAAACTATAATAGTGTTTTTTAATTGATTGAGAATTATTCGGCTATCGCCCCGCAACGCGGGCGGGGCATCACCTAGTCTTAAAACATAAAATAAAAATAGATACGTGAATAGTAAAATAAATAGAGAGAGAAAAATATTAAAAAAAATATGTGCTCTTTAAATGGGCTTATTAAGCCCAATCGACCCATGGATAGTGAAACCCTGTGGCCCATTAAAACACTATGTTGTGTTTGCTGCTATAAATCTCATAGGGCGAAACCCTAGCTGCAGCTCTTCTTCATCACCGTTTTGCAGGTATGCTTCTTCTCCCTTTCAATCTGGCTTACAGGCTTTACAAACTTGAACATATAGATCTATCGCGTATGATCTTTTGCTTTTACACATAGTTATTTCGATATAGTTCTGAATTATCCATACATGTGATTTTCAGTTGTTCGGTTATTGGAGTAGCAATGGCGCCTAAAGGTTCGTATTCCTTTTCAATGAAACGTATTGTTCAATTTGTATGTGTGTCGTTAAGTTTAGCTATTGAGTAATGAAAGTATGAACTACATTTTGCTGGAAAAAAATGTTATTTTTAGTTCACTTGTGTATGTTAAGTTACAAAATATTAGGTGTGTTGAATCAAACATAGGTTGATTTCCAATGGATGTAGCCTTAGTTAATTGTTGAACATGTTTATTTCCAATGTAGAATTATTTTACAGAAATAGGTGGAATGTAAATTGAATAGTTAATAGAAAAATGTATTCATCTAATTCATTATGGTTCTCTGGATGTGTAGTACTATTTTGAACATGTGTTGCAACTATATCTGATATTTTGAGTTTATGATTCTATTTGGAACTTGCATAGAATTTATTAGAGCCATTTAAACTATCAGAATCAACTATTCTTTTAAATCATAACCTTGGTTTTAAAATGCACTCATAATGCGTGATGCGCCCGATGCGCTGATGAGAGCGCATCGCCACATCTGATGCGTTGCGTTTACGTGATGCGAGTATATTGCGCGCATTTCGCATAATGCGCTCTGATGCACGTAACATTGTTTCTTGTGTTTTTTTCCAGATTTTATGAACTGGGTTCGGTTTTTCAATAATTAATATCTTAGTATGCTTGATTTGAACCAAAAAGCACAACTCTTATCTTCTTATTGCGTCATTCGTTTTACTTCAAGTATATTTTCACAAGTTTTTATGCATAAATAAATTTTTTAATATTTTTTTATATAGAGCGCATCACGCAATTTAAAACCAAGATCATAACCATAGTGCATAGTTTTAAATCATTTGTTCAAACTATTTGACTGTTTTGGCTATAAGAATTCATTCTTGAAGTTGGAGATAAAATCATAGAACCCTTTCTACGTATTAGGGATGGATTGTTGCAACATTAACAATGAGTTCTCGTGGTTTCAATCTATGCAGTTAATATCGGTGATATATCGGTTATATCTGTCTCTTAGTAAAATAGTGTCAAATGTCGGTCAAAATATTGGTACCGATATTATCGGTGATATTGACCGATATATCACTGAATTATTGGTGTTAAATTGCTCTATATATAAATTCTGCATTATATTAAAATTACCGATATCCCACTGATATCTTACCGAGATAACCTATATTTCAAATATCGGTGCTTGACCGATATCCGATATCTTACCGCATTAACTGCATAGGTTTCAATCCATCATTTTTTTTTTCATTTAGTTCTCTGTATCAGTAATTTTCACATGCACCTTTCACTAATTTTTCTGAACTTTTTAATTTTTTTTCTTATAGCTGACAACATAAAGAAGACTGATGCAAAGTCTCAGGCTTTAAAGGCAGCCAAAGCTGTGAAAACAGGTTCAACATTCAAAAAGAAGGCCAAGAAGATCCGAACTAAGGTCACCTTTCACCGCCCAAGGACTTTGAAGACAGACAGGAACCCGAAGTATCCCCGCATCAGTGCTCCACCAAGGAACAAGTTGGATCACTATCAGATTCTTAAGTATCCTTTGACAACTGAATCTGCAATGAAGAAGATCGAAGACAACAACACTCTTGTTTTCATTGTTGACATCCGTGCTGACAAGAAGAAGATCAAGGCCGCAGTCAAGAAGATGTATGACATCCAGACCAAGAAAGTCAACACCCTAATCAGGTATTTCTGCAATATATCATAAGTCACCCGCTTTCAGTAATATTGAGTTTCTGGCTGCTTCGCTTTTTTTTTTTTTTGGTTTATATTTTGTTTATTGTGTTTCAAGGATCCATCTGTTTATGTTTTGTTTGGATGTAATGTAGACCTGATGGAACGAAAAAAGCTTATGTGCGGCTGACTCCGGATTATGATGCGTTGGATGTTGCTAACAAGATTGGAATCATCTAAGCTTAAGCTGTTATTGCTTCAGTCGAAAGGTGTATTGTCATTTTTGACATTATTGTTAGTTTTGTTGTCTGGAATAGAGTTTGAAATTTCTTATGTTTGATCAAGGATGTTAATGGATCATATTTTAATAGTTGGAGTTGCTGTTTCAATTTTTGAGAGTTTACATTCATTCATTGTCTTCAAAAGGCCCTTTTATGTTTGTAGTTGTTTTCTTTGATATTGTTTTCAAGATCCATTTTAGGTGTAATTATTTAACATGGAGATTGAAATCCTGTTTTCAAGATCCACTCTTTTAAAAAACTCGTGGCTCGCAGCTCGCTCGAAAAAAGCTCGGCTCGAAATTGGCTCGGTTGTAAACGAGCCAGCTCGGCTCGGTTTGTATACAAGCTGAGCTCGAGCTTGGCTTGGCTCGGCTCGTGAGCTGGCTCGATAAGGTTTACATCTTTCATTTTTTTCCCACATCGCTTAGAAAACAAAAACTAAGGGAGTATTACCCTGTAAAAGAAGGCAATTATGGCCCTTAGTCTATTAAAAGGGTAATTGCACGGTACCCCTGACCGCGGAAGGGATTTCCCTTCCCAGTTCACCACCCGACAAGGATCCCTGGCGGCAAATACCCATAGCCATCAAAGAGGGGTAAGAAACATGTTTCGAACCCGAGACCTCGAGTGTCCTCGGTCCGGCTTTAAAGCGGGTGTCGGTGGCCACCAAAGTGACACTAATGGGAATTGAACTTGGGTCTCTATTGGAGAACCCAAGTCACTCCACCACTAGGCCACTTGCGGTGGTTCCCTTAGTCTATTAAGAAATCATTTTTAAAGGCTTTTTAAGTAGTAAATTTTGTAGATCTTTGTTAGTTCGAGTTAGATCGAGCCGAGCTCGCTCGAATTCTAATCGAATCGAGCTCGAGCCTCAAATCTCAGCTCAATTTGAAATTCGAGCTCAAGCCGAGCCAGCTCGAATCGAGTTCGAGCCGAGCTTGAGCTGGGTCTAGCTTGGCTTGTTTACAGCCTTATGCTTGCTTACTTTTAAGTGGGTTAATTATAGTCTAGTTAAGGTTTTCTTTTCTTTTTCTTTAACTAACACCATCTAGACATGTTTTTTAAACTACACTAATGTCGACGAACTAGAACTCAAACCATTTGAGAAAAAAACATGTTTATTACATTTGTTAATAGTGTTAGATTACAAGTCATTTTGGTGTGTAATGAGGTTATACATTGTTTTATTCTTATAACACTGGCATACTTTTAGTACGTTCAAATGAGTTGCCAACCCCCACCCCACACACACACACATCATTCATTGATTGTTGGTTGTATATGACCACTGTTGATTTAGTCGTGGCAAATTGTGGTGGAAGGGGGCGAGCAACATGGAGCACAAAAGCTTAAGAATTTAGGTTCATTCTTCCAAAGTGGCGGGGTTCCAACGATGAAAACACGTGTCACTACTGAAGGTCGGGTTGTCTAATTAGGTTCAAGAATTTAAGGTCGTTCGTCCAAATGAAGAGCAGTCATAAGGGTATACGAGACAAGGGGAGGCTCTATAGGCTATAGCATTGTGGTTCTCCCAACTATATTAGATGGAATTGATTGTTGGGCTGTTAAAATGATGCAAGCAAAAAAGGTGGATGTGTGGGTACAGTAGACAGTTAAATCAGGATAAAAATGAAGTTTGTGTGTGGTTTTTTTTTTTTTTTTTTTTTTTTTTTTTTTTTGAGAAAAACTTGGGGTGACACATTTTTTCGGATAATATATGGGAGGGGATGTTAAGATCGTCTGAACATGCATAGAGGAGATACATGATGACACCGGTAAGAAACGTGGAAACACCTAACTATATTATGTATATAATTTTTGAAAATAAAACATGACACACATGTAAAAGTTTAAATGTGAACGTAAAGTCATATATCACATCACTGTAGGAATGACTTTTCTCTAACATTCTATATGATATATCTAGGGTGGCAATAAAAACTCAAACATGATATTTTGTGTTATTTTGGGCCTTTTTTAAAAAGTAAATAAGTCAGAATGGGCTAAGGATTTAGTTAAGATGGGTTAGGATGGGTTTTAAAATGGCCCCCCTTATTCCCACACCCCCTAAATCTTATTTTCACATCCCTCGTGTATACGGGCCATATACAAATATACGGCCCGTATATAATGTTTTTGAATAGGAAAATGCGCAGAGAATGTTTTTTTTTATTTTATTATATACGGCCCGTATATAGTTATACGAGCCGTATACAAATGTATACGATTTATAAAAAGTATACGGCTCAATTGATTTATTTCTGAGGTTTTTGATGTTTACCAAATGTATACGGGCCGTATAAATGTATACGGGCCGTATAGATTGATGTTTTTCAATTATCACGTTTTTTCCCGTAAAAACACCATCAATCAAGGGTTTCTAAACTCTTCATCACCTTAAACAACGTTGATCGGAACACGCCACTTAAATCGGAGGACATGTAGAGTAACGTTACCGATGAGTCCGTTGATCAAGTAACTAGCACCTTTAAACAACGTTGCTAGGAACACGCCGCTTAAATCGGAGGACAAGTAGAGTAATGTTACCGATCAGTCCGTTGATCAAGTAACTAGCAGAAGAACCCGGCGCAAACAAGTTCTCCACAGTTTGTTATTCAGATCTCTATTCGGTCATCTTTCCAAACTACAACACACGATAACTTTAAACTTTATAGTGTGTGATTTGACCAGGAGGTGATTTGCTACTTTTAATAAGCTGTCATAGTTGTCAAATTCGATTTCAACAAATCTTTTCCTTTTCCTTCAATTTCTAGAACATTCTCCGTAACATGAAGACGTGTCGGGTTCTTCTACTAGTGGTATTTTAATGAAGTATTGAAGATTGAATGTGCAAACCCAACCGTTTTTTACTACGGAAACGATGGCTATGCGAAATACAAACCCCAATTTAAGCGGGTCGTATACAAACCCAACCGTTTTTTTTACTACGGAAACGGTGGCTATGCGAAATACAAACCCCAACCGTTTTTTACTACGGAAACGGTGGCTATGCGAAATACAAACCGCAACCGTTTTTTACTACGGAAACGGTGGCTATGCGAAATACAAACCGCAATCTTCTGTGACTATGGGAAACACAAGTTTTCTTTTTGAGCTTGATGGATGTCCGTTATCTCAGTTGAGGCGGGCATTGTTTAAATCTCAATATAAGTAGATGTTACGTGTAACTTAATTAAACCAAGAACAAAGCCTGTTTCGAAACACATGTGTTCGTATCAACGTTGTTTATCACCCTGTGTGAGCATTGGAAACCCGACAAACAGTCTTGACAACTGTGACAGCTTATCTATCAAAAGAATGCATACATAAATAGTTATAGTGGACGAAGCAAAGAGACCGTTGTGTATATGAATCACGTTTTTTTCTAATTAGCGTTGTTAACTACCTAGAAATTGATATGGTGAGTTGGTAATCAAAATCAAGATGTCAGACAACGTGCCTTTCGAGATCCAAGAGGAAATAATCAAATGGCTTCCAGTAAAATCACTGATTCGGTTCCGATCAGTCTCCAAATCATGGAAAGCCGTTGTTGTTATTTTGCCTATCTCGGTTGTTCAGTACTTTCGTGATAATAAAACAAGCATGCATTGATTTTGCCAATATTGAAGGAGAGAATCTGGCCATAAGCGTTGTGGATTATCAGCGTTATTCGAATGTAAGTGGATCGGGTTCTGCTAGTTATTCGGAATGTTTCGAATCATCACAGAAGACGTGTCGGGTTCAACTCTCCTATATCAACATACTCTTCTCCAGACGCTTAGTTGTTACGAATGACAACTTGAGGGGTCTAGTTAACTTTCAGATTCAGATTCAGGAAGCAGATGATTGGAGCGCAGGAATCAATGCAAAACCCTCACCCTCAAAATCAACCAAAAACCAAAGGAAAAAGGGCAGATAATGGTTGATGGTTCTTCGTTGAGGAAACCAGTGATGAACTTGTACTGTAGAAACCGGTGATGAATTTGTGTATCTAAATCAGGTTCTTTGCCTTAGATCGGTCATTCCTTGTGATACATGAACGTTGTATTCTTGTCTTTCAGAAATTCCATTGTTTAAAT
Source organism: Helianthus annuus (assembly GCF_002127325.2). NCBI lineage: Eukaryota > Viridiplantae > Streptophyta > Magnoliopsida > Asterales > Asteraceae > Helianthus > Helianthus annuus. The sequence continues at coordinate 163,352,768 of NC_035446.2, forward strand.
CAGAATCAGGTTCTCAAAACAAGGATCGTTCTAATAGATTAAAGAGAATAAACCAATTTTTACTATTTTTTACCCATAGTATACGGGCCGTATAACAATATACGACCCGTATACATCGCTCGTATACATGGTATACGACCGGTAAAAAAACTTTTACCGAGAGTATACGGCCATATAAAACGTATACGGCTCGTATACATAGGGTAAAAACCTCTGTAATCTTTATATAGTGTGTGATTTGACCGCTTGTATTAAGTTATCTCCGTAACATGAAGAGAAATCAATTGTATTTTTTTCGTTGCTTCTCTTGTTAAGTTTCTGAACCAACCGAAATCCACAAATTCCAACAGTTTCTTCGTTTTTACACAACTGAAGGTTCAGTGCACGAAAAGTTTCTTACGAACGATATGTATCAGGAAGCTCAGTATCAACAACTTGTGAGTGGGAATATGGCTATGAATACGTGTCGGGTTCTGGTAGTTATTCGGAATGTTTCGAATCATAACAGAAGACGGATGCGGTTTGCATATTCAATCTCCGTTGCTTCATTAAAATTACACCCTGTGTGAGCATTGGAAACCCGACAAACAGTCTTGACAATTGTGACAGCTTATCGTTGTTAACTACCAAAAGAATGCATACACAAATAGTTCTATTGGACGAAGCAAAGAGACCGTTGTGTATCTTAATCAGGTTCTCAAACAACTCTCCTATATCAACATACTTTTCTCTAAATGATAATGGCTGATGGTTTTTCGTTGAGGAAATGATAGGCCTGGTAACCGGAAGAGAAATCAATTGTGTTTTTTTAGTTGCTTCTCTTGTTAAGTTTCTGATCCAACCGAAATCCACAAATTCCAATAGTTTCTTCGTAGATTCCGTACGGTTTCCAAACTCTTTCACTCATAGTTAACATTCACTGTGGTGGATGCAAGCATAAAGTTAGAAAAATACTCAATAAGATTGGTGTTTTGGTAGGTTGAAAGAGGTGAATGGTCCTTGTTTTTCCATGTATGTGACAAAACAAGGATCGTTCTAATCATCACAGAAGACGTGTCAGGTTCTTGCAACTTAAATCCACAATCAACGTATACAGATGCAAGAGAATGGCGAGTTATTTTCAGTTATTTCTGTTGATCCACAAATTCCATTGTTTAAATCAAAATCAGGTTCTCAAGACAAGGATCGTTCTAATACATTAAAGAGAATAAACCAATTTTACCATTTTTAACCCATAGTATACAATCGGTAAAAATATTTTTTACCAATCGTATATGGCCGTGTAAACGGTATACGACCCGTATACGCATGGTAAAAAATGGAAAAAACCTCTTAATCTATTAGAACGATCCAATAAACGAAGAACAAAACCTATTTTCAAAACACATAAACATCTGTTTCCTGAATCTGAATCTGAATGTTAACTCTTTCCTTTTCATGAGGTAAAACCGGTTTCAACATCAAGGGTTGTATCGGAATCAGGCGTTGGAAGGATTGTAGTAGTAGGACATTGGTACCACTGTATTTTTTTAGTTGATTCTCTTGTTAAGTTTTTCTGACCCAACCGAAATCCACAAATTCCAACAGTTACTTTGTAGCTGAAACCAAACGTAGACGGGGATGATAGGCCTGGTAACCGGAAGAGAAAGAACGGCAGTGATTCAGAATGTTTCGAATCATCACAGAAGACGTGTCGGGTTCTTCTGCTAGTGATTTGGAATGTTTCGAATCATCACAGAAGACGTGTCGGGTTCTTCTGCTAGTAGTATGAGTCTGAGTCCATTGTGGTTCGTGAATGTTTCGAATCATCACAGAAGACGTGTCGGGTTCTTCTGCTAGTAGTATGAGTCTGAGTCCATGCGACAGACACAATTCTTGCAACTTAAATCCACAATCAACGTATACAGATGCAAGAGAATGGCGAGTTATCTAAAATTTTGAAAATTCAGGTTTACCTTGTTAGTTTCTCAAAACATCTTCTTCCTGAATCTGAATCTGAATGTTAACTCTTTCACTCATAAACATCTGCTTCCTGAATCTGAATCAGAATGTTAACTCTTTCACTCATCAACATCGAGGGTTGTATCGGAATCAGGCGTTGGAAGGATTGTAGTAGTAGGACATTGGTACCACTGTGAAAGTTGCATCAGGAAGCTCAACTTTAACGGACCGGTTATTCGACCGAGTAATCAATTGTATTTTTTTAGTTGATTCTCTTGTTAAGTTTTTCTGATCCAACCGAAATCCACAAATTCAAGTCAAGGATCGTTCTAATAGATTAATGAGAATAAACCCTCGTTTCTTCATCTTCAAGAGCAATGATAAACAGATAATGTGTCACGACCACCGACCCACCCTGGCCGGAATCGGTGCCGTGAGCAGTCCAGTGGTACCGATGATTATTTTGAAAAAACTTTGCAGTGGGAATTTTATCAGGACCGTGAGTTAGGAAAAATATCAGAGTTTAGAACACCGGATTTTATTTAAATAGATGGAATAAATTCCATGTTTTACAAAGGTAGCTTTTAATACGGGATAAACCCAAAAACAATATTTCTTAGGTTGATTTAATTAGTAAAATAAGCCACTTCTTGAAGTCTTTCAGTGCTGGATCCAATCCTTACTCCAATATACTGTAATTACCTGAAACGCGTTTTAAAAAGGTTTTGTCAGCGGGAAATACTGAGTGAGTTCATTCAGGTTTTATACAAAAACATATTTGTTATAATTTACAGTATTAAGAGAGATTACAATGTTTCTGATATCAAACCAACTACCCACGGTACTTTACCACTCGACCCATTGGCCCACCTGTCCAATGGTGTCTGTGATTATGTCATATCACCCAATGGCTGCCCCAATGGTGACGATTATCAAGTAATGTATACAAAACCCCACATACCGGCTGTACTTTGGTGATTACATAAAATTAATCACTGTAATTATAACTTTGGAAAATAATATGGAGTTTTGTAAAACAATTAATAAAAAGAGAATGACTCACAAATCAGCATGCAGGATTGAGTTAACAAACTTCTTGATTCTACTTCTTCCGATAATTAAGCATGCACTTTATTATTCTGGATCTTCTGATGATTTAATAGTTTGTTTGATTGTGAGTGTGTAGTGGGAAGTATTTTCGGTAGTTAAACATATAGTTTAACAGAATGGAATACGTATTTGTGTAAAACCTAAATCAAACCTTAACGATGGTTACGAGATTCGAACCTTAACGAAATTCACAAAGTGTAGTCTTATTCAGACAGTACTTTGGCATCCGTTTAACGAACTCACAAAGTATAGCACTTTGGCATCCGTTTAACGAACTCACAAAGTATAGTACTTTGGATTCCGTTTAACGAAATTCACAAAGTATAATACTTTGGCATCCGTTAGTTGGTTCCTGAATCGACCGAACAGAATATCGTATCGGTGATTATTGGTTAGAACACCAACGTATAGAGAGAAGAAGAAGAGAAATGAGCAAGGAAGAATGAAATCCTAAGCTTCCTATTTATAGCAAGCAAGCAAGCACCTCAAACATATTTACTGGGATAGATTTGACGTGCCTACCTACCTGCTTGACATGCTAGCTAGCTTGCTTATATATATTAATTCAGCTGCTTCACTCGTTTTTCTCGTATAACTTTTAAAATATGACGTTTTATAAAACGACGAACATGTCTTTATAACGAGCATATTTTTATCTACGTTTTAACCTAAGTTTCATTAAAAACGGAGTAAGGTAAAAAAAAATAATATATTTAATTATTAATATTAAACGTTCTCATACGACCCCATATATATCTATTTTTAATAAACCTTACTTAGCTTAATTATTCTTGTTAGTTTAATTAATATTGATTAACTGATTAATTAATCATACTAAACTTAATTAACAAATTAATTAATTTACTCAGCTAACTTAACTGCTAAGTTTATTTAACTTATTAAGTTTACTTAGCTTTTAAATATTTTAGCAGCTCCCTGCTTACGAGTTCTAATTTCTAGATACAAGGGAACCCGTATTAGTGTATTAACTCAATTCAACTTTAACGATAATCACGAGATAAAAACCCCCACAACGATTTACAAGTGCAATACTTAACAATTCAGCGGATTCACAACGAATGACAGAATATAGCCCGAGTTCGGACAGTACTCAAACATTCAAGTCGAAATCACGATGAATAACAAAGTATAACTCAATTTGAGCAGCACTTAGACAATCGTTGGATATTTATAATCGATCGGATAAAGTATCGTACCAGTGATTAGAGTTATTACCCTAATAACGGGCAGAGTTTAGGGATTTAGAGGGTAAAATCCCGAGCTATTATTTACAAAAATAAAAGCTGAAGGAAAGAAAAGAATTGAACAGCGATCGGGTTAATACCCGGCATCGTAGCAGTATCCCGCTACACTAATTAGTGATTTTGTGTGTGTTGTGAAGTGAACAGCGAATAACTCAACGTAGGAAATGAATTTGAACGTCGTTCTATCGCCCAATTTCCAGTCCCAAAGTCTGCTATTTATACACGGATTTGGACATGCTTACGGACCGTAAGCATTATCCCTTACGGTCCGTAAGGGACACCTAATCACTATAGGCTTGCCGCGTGTGGGACTAGCCTAGCTGAGTCAACATATTTCGAATTTCAATTGTGACAACGAGTTTATTTAGATAATCGTCCACTAGGTTTATCCCCCCTTGAGTTTTAAGGGCCTTGATCCTGCTTCTGATTGTTCTGGAAATTTTGGTTTATGCAGAATTACTTGGGTGTCTCAATTAGGGTTTCCTTATTGGATAATTATCATATTAAATATTAATTTTAGTGAGAGTTGTTACATCCTCCCCACCTTAACAAAAATCTCGTCCTCGAGATTTGGACTATGATATTTTCTTTAGGTTTCTTCTTTTAATTAAGAGAAATAATGTATCGTGGAATGGAATCAAAAGATATTTTGAGGGGTATGAATTTTGAAAATAAAAATGATTTATAGAAACAATTGGATTCAATATCCGAAATGAACTTACTTTGATCAATTAGGGGAGATTCTGAATTGATAAATATCTATTTGTGAATGGAAGTATGGAAAATGATTTGTTAATGATTATCCGAAAATCAATATCGTTTACTTAAATGGTACTGGACAATAGAATTTAGTGTATCGTAATCTGAGTACATAATTGTACCAAGAACATGACAAATCAAACGAATGGCGCATGAATAGGGTTTATCACAGGCTACAAATATATTCGGATGCTACAAAGTGTTTATAATGATTGAAAGAATTCAATAATTATGATGACTGAATAAATTCACCGTTTTCGAAATTGAGAGTTTCAAGGAAGCGAATTTGGATATTTCAAAAGATGAGACATTCCGGTGAAATGATATAGTTTCCAAGGTGATTATGTTTAAGCCAAAAGATATATGATCTATAGATTCTTAAAATGAATGTGAAGAACTTTTTTTGGAATTAGTAAAATTCTTTGTCAGAAGAAAACTTACCTTGATTGGTACCTAAGGAAGACTTAAGATTGACCGGTTCAAAATGAAATGAAAATATGAAAATGTTTTGTCAGATATTGAATTATGATATGAGAAAATCAATGTGCTAAGATGGGTGATTTGTAAGAATACATGAAAAGATAAAGTTGGTGTATTTTTGTCTTAATTCATAATTGTATTCAGATGATTTTAATCAAAAGGTTTGATTAAAGATAGGTGATCTTTTGATTTATTAAATACCTTTTCCTTTTATGTTATCATAAAGTAGAATAATAAATAAATATAGATAGGTTTAAAATATCAAAACCCGTAATAATTTTTTGATAAAATAATGATATATGTTTTATAAATAAGTTTACCCAATATCGTAGAACTCATGATTATCATTTTTAAAATCAAGTATGTTTAACTATAAGATTAGGGTATTTTAAATCATAAAAGTAGAATAATAAATGTTTATTTTAATATCAAGCATACTTAAATATTGGCTTGCGTAAATGACATTTAATATTTTAATATATATATACATAAGAAAAAAATATTTCTATAAGTATTTAATGGTTGTGAAATATTAATTAAGATGACATTTATTTATAATATGTCTTGTTTATGAATACTTAGATGATTGTTTAGATAATTTTATTCGTCCCTTTAATTGTTTTATGAAAATATGTTTTCTCTTTGCAGCACGAAGTATATATATATTTCTATATATATATAATATAAAAATATTTTTACATATAATTGAAATTTATTAAATAAATATGATGACTTAATTTATATATATTAAATAGTTATTATCATGGTTGGATATTGGTTAGTGCTGCCTTGTTTAAGCATAGGTGGCCAGTCCATGCCTAACTAAGGCTAGGCTATTCAATACATGCCCCTGATAATAACTCTAGTATCTAAAAATAATACTAACACTATTACTATTAATATATTATTACTAATAATAAAACTAATATTAATTGCCAATAATAAATGCATAAACTTAAATGAGAATATACTTCAAACAAAATTTTATACGTAAAAATATAAATTCTTTACCTTAATGGTTTTAACAAAAAGAATTTAAATACAGGAATACTATATTGTAAGTTTCTATATATAATCAATTACTTTTATATAATGTTTTTCGATCAATGATGGTAAGGTAAGAAATATCACGAAAGGCTCGATTGAGGTTGTAAGGACTACGGAATTAAGACATGAAATGGTGGATCATTATCTTAGCACACAATTGTGTTAAGATTGCTTTTATAAAATAAATCAACAAAGCGGATTCAATATAAATAAATAAATAAATCCTAGATTAGCGCAATCTTCAAATTTGTGAAAATGTCATCACAAAGTGATCGTGATCAAAGAAATGATTTGATGAATTTGAAGACTAAACAAGCATGTTATGGTTCAAGAGAATTGAAGTGCTTATTGGGACTATTTTGAATATGATGGTTTCAATCCATCATATGGGACTTCGAATTGAATACGTATTGCGAGCAAGTTAACTGGGTTTGGATAAAACGAGTTTTAATAAGGAAGTTCGGACATGATCACAACAGAAACCATGTATACCCTTCAAAAAGAAAATCGAGTTTTTCAAGAAATTCATTGATTTGATATTAAAGAGTTATCGCTTTGTAAAACGCGGTTACAATGCAAAGATCAAGTATAGCAAAACGAGATTTGAACTTTGGATAAAACAAAAAAAATTGGAATGAAGCCTTCCTATGGTCTTCGTAACTCAAATGAACCACATGTACAACAAACAGTGCATGTGTACCGTGTAGATTTACCAAGAAATGAAATAGATCAATATTCGCCACTATGAAAGAAATCCTCATTGTATGATGACCATTAGGGGAAGTAGCAAAAGTTTATTCATAGAGGTCAGAATTGCAACGAAGGGAATATAAGAGCTTTATCTGGAATTTCGTGTGATAACCGTTGTTAAGTGACATATCAGGGAATGTCGAATAAAATGAAATAGGGGATTTGCGAAGGTATGGGATTCCTTTTGCAGTGCTAGTAATTATGACTCAGATTGAATTCTTGTTCTAACGTATCTAGTGAAATTTAGATCGTTTGTAAGATCATGTGGCAAAGTGCCGCTTTTTCATTAGTAGTACTTTTACTGACGGAATTAGTATTGGGGTCATCGTGCCTAATTTATATTTTTCAAAGGTCTTGCCTTGGAAGTCGTGTGTGATAAACTTCGACGTCTGTGGACATATAATTTAAGTTTCATGTGTTTTCTTGTGCATTAGCACAACTTTACATGCTTCTTACTTGCGTTAATAGATTATGGTAATGTATTGGAAATTCATTTATTTTTGATGGTGTTCCAACTTATAAAGTTTCCACTGTTTTATGTTGACGCTCGAGTTACGAGGTAGATGGTCAAACGAAATAATGTTTGATATCGATATAGGTAAGAGATTCTTGATAAAGGAATCTAGATTTATCATTGACACATATACTTGTGCTTTATTCTTAATTATCAATCGTTGTGGCTTTTGGAATTTCTTATAGATATACATATCTATATAATCATATATTTCACATGCTGTAATATACATACCCTTTATAAGGTTAATGTATTTAATAGATTCTTATTTCCAAAAACAAGTCTGATATCAGGCCATGATACTATTTAGGGAAATCTTATCACTTGTTTGACATTTTATATACCCCATCTTACCCGGTTCGCGCCGGAGAGGTAACTTTAGTATATCCGGATAAGCTGGAGAGTCTGCTACTCTATACCCAGTTTTGCCGAAGAAAATTTTCTATTTTCCATAAACAGTATCTTTTCAAAAAGTGTCTCTTTTTATTAGGGCTTTTATCCAGAATTAAGGAAATTTGTATTCCCATAACATATCTTATTCTAGACCAAATAATATCAATAAGCAAGAAGCAATTAAGTACTATTGCCTGCTAATCGTCATTCTTATGGAATACCAATATTGTACTTATATAAGTAATTTACCTTAAAGTTTATTTTAAGGCAAAATTCTTAAGTTCAAGTCTAAATATCATCCGGAGTGCTATCAGATAATATTAAGTTTCTAATTCTCCGTTTAAACGTAGGTATTATTAAGTACTATTGGGTAATAACTCTAATCACTGGTACGATACTTTATCGTATACCCTAATAACGGGCAGAGTTTAGGGATTTAGAGGGTAAAATCTAGGGCTGTTCAAAAAGCTCGCGGCTCGGAGCTCGCTCGAAGCTCGCTCGGATTTAGCTCGGAAAAAGCTCGCTCGATTTGGCTCGGTTTAAAAGTGAGCCGAGCTGGCTCGGCTCGGTTAGAAAGTGAGCCTAGCTCGGCTCGGCTCGTAACGAGCCGAGCTGGCTCGGTTCGGCTCGCTTTGTAGCTCGGCTCGGTTTAGCTCGAATTATTTTACTTATAATAAGTTTTAATTTAATATACAATATAATATATTACAAAAAAACTGATTATTATTTACATGTATATAGGTTTGTAATTTGATATTTATGACATATTTAAAGATTGATTATCATACTACTGAACTAATATTGTATTTTATTGAAATTAAAACTTATTTTGCGTTGTTAAACTTGATTTTGGTTCGAATTGTATTAGGTTGAACTTATTTTGAATATATTCTTTTAAATTATTGAATAATATTTTATTAGGCTATTAAATTTTAAGAGGTATATATTAGTTTTTTTTTTATAAAATCGAGCCAAACCAAGCCGAGCCGAGCTAGCTCGGTTTAAAACCAAGCCGAGCCCGAGCTTAGATTTTCAGCTCGGTTTCAAATCCGAGCCGAGCCAAGCCAGCTCGGTTTAAAATCGAGCCGAGCCCGAGCTTGGCCTGGCTCGGCTCGGCTCGGCTCATGAACAGCCCTAGTAAAATCCCGAGCTATTATTTACAAAAATAAAAGCTGACGGAAAGAAAAGAATTGAACAGCGATCGAGTTAATACCCGGCATCGTAGCAGTATCCCGCTACACTAATTAGTGATTTTGTGTGTGTTGTGAAGTGAACAGCGAATAACTCAACGTAGGAAATGAATTTGAACGTCGTTCTATCACCCAATTTCCAGTCCCAAAGTCTGCTATTTATACACAGATTTGGACATGCTTATGGACCGTAAGCATTATCCCTTACGGTCCGTAAGGGACACCTAATCACTATAGGCTTGCCGCGTGTGGGACTAGCCTAGCTGAGTCAACAGTTTTCGAATTTCAATTGTGACAACGAGTTTATTTAGATAATCGTCCACTAGGTTTATCCCCCCCTTGAGTTTTAGGGGCCCTGATCCTGCTTCTGATTGTTCTGGAAATTTTAGGGTTTATGCAGAATTACTTGGGTGTCTCAATTAGGGTTTCCTTATTGGATAATTATCATATTAAATATTAATTTTAGTGAGAGTTGTTACATGATGTTGGGAATTAAACGCATGTACGTGACAAAACAAGGATCGTTCTAATAGACGTGTAAGGTTCTTCCAACAAACTGTGTATGTGCTTGTGCTGTAGAAACCGGTGATGAATTTGTGTATCTAAATCAGGTTCTCTGCCTTAGATCGGTCATTCCTTGTGATACATGAACGTTGTATTCTTGTCTTTCAGAAGAGTTGGTATTGAACCAAGAATACTTCAACCATTCTAAACCCTACTTGGAAACAAACCAACAAAATCTTCTACATCTTTTAACCAATTGTCCATCACTTAAGACCTTCAAACGTTCACGAACCATAATGGACTCAGACTCATACTACTCACCCTCCCCTGAGGAAAAGTTTTCCCGACGACTCAAGACAAAGCAGTTGGTTTGGGTTCATATCACCCTGTGTAATCATTGCATTACATCCCCGTTGAAAACAAGTGATTAAAACACTTCTCCTTACAACTCTCATCAAATGCCTCACCCTTCCTTTTATTACAGTCATACGTCACGTTTTTGTTTTTTGTTTTTCAGTCTTTGTTACTTGGGTAAAATCTAATTTCTTTTCATAATGGCCGTATACAGTTATACGGCCCATATACATTATTCGTTTCATTGTATACGACCAGGCAAATTATTTACACATGGTGTATACGGGCCGTATACAGTTATACGACCGTATGGAATGAAAAAAAAACTGACAAAGTCTGAAGGCACAGACTTTGTTAGTTTTATTTTATTATATACGGGCCGTATAACTGTATACGGCCTGTATACACCATGTGTAAATAAGTTTTTACCATGTATTAATATTAGGACCCTTTAAAATACCCATCTAAATTTTAAGATGGGTCAGAATGGGTTTTTACTCTCTCACCCAAAAACACGCATCAGACTTGAATGGGAACGGTACGTACCATCTCTCAAACCTCGTCATCAGATCCCTAAATCACCATCGTCATCTGATTTCAAACCTCATCATCAGATCCCTAAATCACCATGATCGTGGATTCAACCCTAAATCACCATCATTATCTGATTACAAACCAGTGATTATCGTTTCTAATTCTTCCTGTTTTCACCACTAACATCAGAACGGTACGTGTTTCAGTTGTTTCGTGTTGTGTGAATTTGTTGTTGTTGCTGTCATTGTTTTTGTCTGCATTCCAGTTGTTTCGTGTTGTGGGGAATTTGTTGTTGTTGCTGTCATTGTTTTTGTCTGCTTGATTTTTCTTTTAGGACTTTGAATTTGTGCTTTGACATTGTGTTGGGACATGCTTTATTTTGGAGGAATTGGATGTGAGGTGACTTAATATGGACTTACTATTCCAACGATTTAGATTTCTACATGAACAAATCTTACCAACTGGCAAGAATGGTCTCACACATCTGATTCAGGTGAAATATTTTAATTTTAATTTTAAACGGGTGAAATATTGGTGTTGTTTTGATCGTTATTCAGGTGGACCCTGTGTTGTTAAAAGGGGGTGATGATGATGATCGGTTAAGAGCCGAAGGTGTGCAGTTCATGAAGGTCGGGTAATTATGTGTTAAAGAGGTCACAAAGCTTCGGCCCAAAATGTCTACGGTCATCATAAAAGTCAATACAAAAAAGTCGACTTCTACTTTTTAATAGTTAGTTGATGTCTAGTTTTTTTGGTAAAGTTGATGGCTAGTTTTGAAACGAACACGAATCCTGTAAATTTGTTAATTGATATCTGACAAATTTGCAACAATGTCATGGTTCATATGAGTTCGATATTTGGCTACTTCATCTTCAGCTTCATCTTTGGCTTGTTTAACCCTGTTTGATTTTGCTAACGATAGAAAAACAAAAAAAAAAAAATCATTATATGATAACAAACAGGTTTGATTTCTTTACATTCTTTGACTTTAGTTCTTTCTTTTATCACCATTATAAACATTTATACCTTGTGAAGCAAATTACAGTTGTGTCCCTAGGTCCTGAACAAAACACATAGGAGGAGATAAGGATCATGTTTTTTGACCTGCAGATAGGGGTGTTCACGATCCGATCCGATCGAGAGTCTGCTCATGCTCGGATTGAATTACAACCGATCCGATCCGAGCGGATCAAATTTGTAAAACCGATCGCAAAAGTGATGCTCATGCTCGGATTGAATTTGAATCGATCGGCTCGGTTTTGCTCGGTTTTGCTCGGTTTTTATCAAATCCTAAAAAAAGCTAGCGGATCGTTTTCGCTCGATTGAATAATAAGGCTTCGTTCAACAAAAACAAATTCTAACTTAAAGTGCGAATACAAAAGCAACACAAAATAAAGTGCGAATACATAAGAAACACAAAATAAAGTGCGAATACAAAAGCAACACAAAATAAAGTGCGAATACAAATTGTCATTTACTTCAAAAGCCATAAACTTCTTCTTTAAACTTGTTCATCTTCATCCACAAAATTCAACTTCAAATCAACATATAACATATAAACACAAGCATTAAACAAAACCATTAAGTTCTACACATTACAACTGATTAGGGAGCGGAGCCGAAGATTAGAGGGTCGGAGACAGAGACTGTGAGTCTGTGACTGTGGAGACTGGAGAGTGAGACTGAGATTAGAGCGGCGATTTGAATACGACCGATTAGGGAAGAATAGATTTAGGGTTAGATTATACTTAGATTTATATATTAAATATTAAGTTGGGTTGAATGTTATTTGGGCTTATAGTTTTTTTGGGCTATTATATTTTTTTGGGTTTTTAATCTATAAAATCTATATAAATATATATTAACTATTAATAAAAATAATTCTAGCGAAACCGAGCGATCGACGAGTGAGCGGAGCTATGCTCATGCTCGGATTGAATTTGAATCGAACCGATTCGATCGGCTCATTTACAAACTGAGCGGGAATCGAACGAGCATTTTTCGAGCATTTTTCGAGCGATCTTCGATCGTCGAGCAGTTTGGACAGTCCTACCTGCAGATGTCAATAAGTCACTAAATATGGTTGACTTTTTTTATATATTTGTTTGTTAGACTGTAAGCTTGCAGCCCCTTTCAAATCTTGGAAATTGATGTATTGATCAACTGAACCTTTTTTTTTATTTTATAATTTTTTTGATTTTTTATATGTTTTTGATTTTTTTTATTGTTTTTATTGTTTTTTAAGTTTTTTAATTTTTTCTGATTTTTTTATTTATTTATATTTCTAGCCTATCATGCCCATATTCATCTTGACAAAAACCCATCTTAACCTAAACCCATTTTTTAATAAACCCATTCTAACCCAAACCCATTCTAACCCATACCCATCCTAACCCATAACCCAAACCTACCCAACCCACCCATTTTGCCACCTCTAGATATATCACTTGGAATATGACCACATCATTAACCGGATACTTTGAAGTAACCGGATGTATTGAAGCATAATCTTGAAAATATACCTTTTAGGGTGAACGAAGTGGGGGCGGTAAACCCATTCGGTACCGACCCTCCTCCATTGCCAACCATTTTTACCGATCAAGATTACAGAATTGGAGGGTGTTTCCGGTGAAGGGAGGGAAAGGGGGAGAGAGAGCGTGTGATGGGGTCCATTTCTTCTCAAACAATCACACATTTTTCTTTTTTTCTTTTTTATATAGTTTACCTAAACCCCATTAGATAAACCACCGTCAACATTTTTTAGCATTAGGTAAACAATTGACATGACGCTATGTGATTGGATGAATTGGGAGTTTACCTATTTCATTAGGTAACCACTCCCTTCACCCTTAGCCCTTAGTTTTATTGCAAATTTGTTTTCAATATATTTGAGGAAACTGATATATTTGAAGCATACTTTAAAAAAAACACCCTTTTTTTCCAAACGTAAACAAATACACACAATACTTGGAGGAAATTGATATATTAGGAGCAAGTACACACAATACTTGAAAGTAATGCATAAAATACATATATGCCAAAAAAAAATGAAGATATAACATAAGCTAGTGTAAATAAAAATCTATACTATATAATAAAAGAAACCTGAGTTGGGACACATGTCATTCAATGAGGCATCAATAATTTATTGATAAATTTTAAATTTAAATTAAAAAATTTTAAATATTATATTAGAATTTTATTTTTTTGTTGATAATCAACATTATAATTTTAAATAAAGGTAACTCGATAACTTTGATGTAACAACTTTGCCTAAATAAGTTCAAGTGGCCATTAAATTAATAATATGATATTATTGTAATGCTTTTATTTATTTAACTTTTTCAACTCTTATTAATTCATGTAATTGTAGATAAGTAAGATGAATATTAGTTTAGTTATATTAATAAATTCTTGGCAAGATATACATGGAACAGAAATTACTTTCTTTTGTTAGTGGAACATACACAAATAATCATGTAACATGTCATTTTTTATAAAATAAAATAACTATAACAATATTATATGGAGGCATCTACTATTTAGTTTCCCGTCTTCGTTTTATACTTATACTTATCTTATATAAATTAGGGAATATTTCACAGAATAGTAACCAAGTTTTAAAAGTGTTCTAATTAGGTCACTGGTGTTGTTTTTGTAACAATTAGATAACTTAACATTCAAATCAAGCCATGTCCTTTTTTTTCACGTGTCAAGAAAAAAATGGAGTATAAGATGCCGTGGTCGAATTATTTTAATATATGAATTTATATTTATTAAAAATAAAAACCGTTTAATTAAATTAAAAATTAAAAAAACAAGTTACAATCCACATCATCACTCGACGTTAGCATCAAATAAAAGAGAAAAAAGAAACAAAAATCCACATCACCACGGTTACCTATGAAATGGATGAAAAAAACCCTTAATTTTGATAAAAAATGAATGTTGAGTGACCTGATTGTAACAATTTTAAAACTTGAGTGACCTAATTGGAACACTTTTAAAACTTGGTTACTATTCTACAAAGTTACCCCTATAAATTAATATTAATCTTATCCTACTTTAAATTCGACGTGTAATAAACGAGATTTTTAAAGATATAATATTTTATTATTTGGTATATAAAATTAAGTTTATTCAAGCCGTCTAATACACATGGTTTTCTTAGGGATATAAAATTTTAACTATTTACTATAAAAATTACATTCATTCAACCCGTGTAATACACAGAGTTTTAAAAGATATAAGTTTTTTTTTATAATTTGGTATATGAAATTCGATTTAGTTAAGTATTCAACCTCTAAAATACATGGTTTTTTTACTACCGTTAAAAAAACATGGTTTTTTGAAGATATAAAATTTATATTTAGTGTACAAAATTACATTTATCTAATCCGTGTAATACATAGGGTTCTTAAAGATATAATGTTTTTATTACTTAATATATAAAAATAATTTTATTCAACACGTGTAATAAATGAGGTTTTAAAGATATATTATTTTATTATTTAGTATAAAAATTACATTTATTTAACCCGTGTAATACACGGGGTTCTAACCTAGTCTACACTATATAATAAAAGAAACCACTTTTGGAACACTTGTCATCATATTAGAACATCTCTTATAGATAACTATTATTTTAATTTAATCTTTTCTAATTAATTATAGATAACCCTCCTATTAAATATTATTTAGTTTAATATCTTATGAATAATTATTAATTAGTTTAATCTTCTTTTCATTTATAATATTATTTAGAGAAAATTACGATTTTAGCCCCTGTAGTTATATCACTTTACTCATTAAATGTTAGGGGCCAAAAGGGTTAAAAAAAGACGTTAGGGGCCAAAAATGTTAAAAAAAGACGTTGGGGTTTAAATGTTAAAAAATTATTTAGAGAAAATTATGATTTTGGCCCCTATAGTTATATCACTTTTACCGTTTTAGCCAAAAAAAGAATTTTTTAACATCTGAGCCCCCAACGTCTTCTTTTCTAACCCTTTTGGCCCCTAACACTAACCTCATCCATTAAATGTTAGGGGCCAAAAGGGTTAAAAAAAGACGTTATGGGCTAAGAAGGTTAGAAAAAAAGACGTTGGGGGCTTTGATGTTAAAAAATCTTTTTTGGGCTAAAAGAGTAAAAGTGATATAACCAAGGGGCCAAAATCGTAATTTTATTATTTGATGTATAAAATTAGATTTATTCAATTCGTACAACACACGAGGTTTTTTAAGAATATATATTTTTTATTATTTAGTACAGAAATTATATTTATTCAAACCGTTTAATACGTATATTTTTAAAGATGTAATTTTTTTTTTATTATTTGGTATATAAAATTACATTTATTCAACCCGTGTAATAAATGAGGTTTTTTTTAAAAGTTGTATTATTTTATTATTTGGTAAACAATATTACATTTATTCAACTCGTGTAATACACGTGGTTTTAAAGATAGAACTTTTTTATTTTGTATTAAAAGTTACATTTATTCAACCTGTACAATATTGTTCTTATATATATAATTTTTTTATTATTTAATATATAAAATTATATTTATTCAACTTGTGCAATAAAGAAGGTTTTTAAAGATATATTGTTTTATTATTTAGTATATAAAATTTATTTATTCAACCCGTGTAATACACGGGGTTATAACCTAGTAAAGTATAAAGTAGGTTAGGATAATTTGCGACCATAAAAAAATACACAACAATTTCTTAAGGTTTATAAACATTAACATAAAACATGTCTAACAAATAACAAAAACACCAGTATATAGATGTATACTTAAAATGATTTTATTGTGGAATTTTCTTCATAATAAAAAGCATGACTTGACAAGTTGTTTGATTAGGAACAAAAACAAGTCTAAATCGACCACAATTGACAAATGCAAGTTAACTAATTGAACCCTTATAAATAATTAACAAATCACACTTGATTGAATAACATGCATGTAGATGACCAAAATGAAGTTAAAATGAGGCTTGAAATTGTATTCTAGTTTTTTGACTTGTAAAATATGCAAGTGTTATTTACCATGTAGAAATAAAATAGCAAGGGGCTATTTGTTTACCTTTTAATGAGATTCTTAATGGTTCAAACATCTTACTGGTTCAGCATTTAATGGTTCAGACTGTTGTTTCACAAGCAGATGTCTGAATGATTCTGACATTTGCCTCTGAATTGTTAAGCATTATACAGAGTCTGAATGGTTAAGATCTCTAATCTGAATTGGTCAGACATTTGCCTCTGAACGGTTACGCATTAAACAAGCTCTTAATGGTTCAGACCCCTTACTGGTTCAGCAGTCAGCACTTAATGGTTCAGATCTATTACTATTTTAGCACTTAACCATTCAGATGTTGCCAAACAGCCCTTAAAGTGATTACAATAAAGTAGTTAGTTACTTGTATCCTAGCGGTCGCATTTTGTGGGATTCGTTAGGTGAACCGGGAAAAGTAGGAAAAGTATTACGAGTCAAAAGTAGTTAAAATGACAACGCAACTACGCAAGGCATGTAGATTTGCCTTAAATGTGTGGGTTCAATATTTTTCTGCAATAAACATTAAATTAGTTTAAATACATGCCACGTTTTTGGTTTGGAAATAATATCCAAAAAGTATCACAATAAATAATTCATTTGAAAATAGTTTTTTCTCTATTTGGTTTATGTTGTCTTCAAGTAAAATGACAAAATAGAGATGCATTTTTTTTGGTTATATATGAGCATTTCTTCTGAATTTTAATAAAACTAATCTCATAAAAAGTCTACATGTTTTATCTTTTTTACCTGGAATTTTTAATTAAACTCTTTTAACACATTAAAACTCCTTAATTCGTTAATTTTTATACAAACATATTAAGTTTAATTGTGAAAGTTGATTTTATGCATTTTCATATGATAGATTTATGTGTTATTCTAGCCTAAAAGGTTGACATTTTCATATGAAAGTTGTGGCCTAGATTTATGTGTTATTCTAGCCTAAAAGGTTGATATTTTGCGTATTATATACAAGCATAAAACCTAAAGACCATTTTGACATGCACACCACAACAACCAAAAACCATCGTGTTTTTGCTCCTCGTAATGTAAGTGCTGAAAGTGATTTGTCATAATGCATTTATCTATATAAAACACTGAGACTGACATAAACTTTATGCTACCAAGTACCAAATACAAAACGAATTGTATGATGTAACTAACATGAATTCTAACTTACTCGCCAACCTAATTTGTATACGCTACTTTTTAACGATACGCCTTAGTATAACAATCTATGTTACATCATATCAGCGAAAAAGCATGTAACATCGTCTAAGTCTATGATGACTATACAAGTTTAACAAATTTAGTATCATAATTAGGATTGCTTTATACAAGCTAGGAAAGTGTGAAGGATATACATATAATCATACATGTTCTTTCCTTTTTTTTACTTTCAAGTCTTTTTCAATTTTTAATCCGATTACATAAACCCTCGATTAAAAATATATATATACATGGTTCTTGAGTAGGAAATGAATGATGGTGTCATGGACCATAAAAGTGCAAATGCAACAGATAAAATGTTCTGGCACCTTCAATCATCACAACCCACTTTTTTTATTACTAAATAAAATAAATATTAAAATTAAAATTAAAATATAAAACAAAATATGGGGAAACTTTTCTGGTCTCGATACCAATTTTTGCTAGTTTCATCCCCCACTAATTACTGGACAGCTGTCCTCGAGGACTGGGATGACACACCTGTACGTAACTCTTTCCAGTATCAATAAATAGTTCATTACACACCCTTAAACCTTCACTCTTTTGGCATTCAGGCCTCGAGTTTGTTGGTGTAAATGCTATTTTTATTTTATTAAATGGCATTGTATCAGGGGCGGATGTACTTAAGACCAAGGGGTAGCCTCCGCTACCGCTTGGTTGGAAAATTTTTGACGTTTTTAGTGTAAATTTTGGAAAAATTTAACGTTTTTTCGATTTCGTTACCGCTTATTTATAAAACGTTACCGCTTGGTCGGAATCCTAGATCCGCCACTGCATTGTATCCTCAAAAATGTATTACATGTATGTTGTTAGTCTTATGTCGTGAACTATTTCAATGACATAGTTAATCAGGCACATTCATTTTTTTATATTTAATACTAATTCGCCATAGTGGCTCTTGTTGATGCTAAAATTGATCTAAAATGAAAATGGAAATGAAAAGTTTACTTTCAAATAATATATGTTACAAGGTTTATCTAAAATGTTGCGACCATATATTTAAATTACACAAAACAATGAAACATTATATATCAAACTTCACCAGATAGAACTAATCACTATTTTGCATAAAGAACTGAAGAGATATGGATCATCTCACACATTTTGGGCAAGTCACGTGAAGACCACCTTATGCACATATGATACACTCAGAGACCACAATGCCAAATACAAAATATTGTGCATGGGGAAACATCCCCATGGCAGAGCGGGCCCCCATCAACTCAGACCCATCACAACTAAACTAATAATCACCACTTGAGAGACAGCAATGATATTCTGTTAGCGACATTCCACCAACGACACTTCACCACCCCGACTATAAATAGGAGGAGCATCCTCGATTTCTCTCCAGGTATCATCTTCTTTCCAACGCTAAAACTCACTCGCTCTAATTCTCTATTACATTATACTCATACAGCCAAATAAATAACCTCTATGAAAGAAAACCCAAAATTTAAGGGTCATTTCAGACAACAATCACTTCCTTAAGGAAATACGTACGACAATATGCACAACCAACAAAGAAGAAGGTAAAAACTGAAAATTAAACAAAAAGCCCCAAAGAAACTTCGATTTCCGAGTCAACTCTCCCGTTTCACGCCTTATTTGACCGAGTCACGAACTCGGTCTCTCTCTCTCTCTCTCTCTCTCTCTCTCTCTCTCTCTCTTATGCACACACCAAATCGTGTGAGAGAAAGTTGGAGAGAAAATCTTCAACACACATCCACTCGCTCAACAATCATTCACACAATTCACCTATCAATCAACCTCAATTCCAGATTTCATGATTATTTCTAGGGTTTTACAACTCTTTTAACCTAACCTAGGGTTTTGAATTTTGATTCAACCGTTCGCGACTAATCCACCAACATGATGGTATCCAGAGGGTTGTTCGGGTGGTCGCCACCACACGTACAACCACTAACACCGGTATCGGAGGTGTCAGAGCCGCCGGAGTCACCGTCGCCGTACATGGACACGAGTAACGATGCGTTACCGGTTGAAGCTGAAGAGGAAATGGAGGAGACGGAGGAGATCGAACCGCCTCCGGCTGCTGTGCCGTTTTCGAAACTGTTTGTGTGTGCTGATAGGCTTGATTGGGTGCTTATGGTCGTTGGATCGGTTGCTGCGGCGGCGCATGGGACTGCACTCGTGATCTACTTGCATTATTTTGCTAAAATTGTTCAGTTGTTGGCTCGTAGTGGTGCGGATGCGGAGGCTGATGTGCTGTTTGATAGGTTTAAAGAGGTCAGTTGATTTGAATTTTGAATGTTAATTAGGTTTTTTTTTTTTTTTTTATATCTGAGTTTTAATCATGATGTGAATATGTTAAGAGTTAGCATGATCTTACTTTTAGTGTTAATAGTAGCAATGTAGAGATGAAATTGAGTACTTAGTGAATTAGTGATGCTAGTTGTGTTCAGTTTGGGATTGCTGAAGTGTAATGTTGGTTTTATTTGGTTTAGTGATCATATATGCGATGAGCAAATTGATGGAGTATTAATATCAGTAGCTACGTTACGATGTCGTTATGTATCTTTGACTGTTATGTGTGGCAGTTTCATGATTTATGTACGATGTTTCTTTTAAAATAGGGATGGTACCACTGGTTAGTTTAGTCATGGGCGGCTTTATATGTATTGAAATTAAATACAATGTCCGCAGTTATGGAAATTGGATGGGACATTATGTGCTAATATGGTCTTTACGTTATGTGGATTTTGGTAGTTATTGATGCGTTTGGAATTTAAGATCTAGGTCTATCAGAGGTCAGTTAATGGTGGTTAATTGTATTTAGTAGGCTACTGGTAGACTGGTAGTTGTATAAGGAAATTTTAGCTGCCCCATATTAGTTAGCTTGTTATTATTGTGTTAAAGAAAAAAAATATTGGTTGTAAAGTATTTGACATAGTATTCAGGCTGCTTTTCCATATAAGAAATATGTCGCATAGATGCCATAAATCTATTTTGTTATCAGAGAAAGATATGTAAATCCATTAGAAATAATCTAATTCTCATTTTTTCCGGTACCTTATTACCATTACCATCTGCAAAGAAAGCACAGCAGTGTTTATAGCAACCCTTGTTGATGTTAAACTTTGTAATTTGTATATGAAATTAATACACTTAATTGGCTCACATCCTACTTGATGTAACATTATCAGGCGGTCGACGACTTGATGTTTACTCTAAGAGCTGTGTCTTTATAATTATGCCTTTTATTTTGGTTGCGTGGCCTGTAACCCAAATGTAGTTTGGTTTAAGACTTTAAGGATAATACTAGAGAATGCTTTGTTAGATTCTATTAAGCTAAGTTTTATCTACTTTCGTCCCCCATAGTTGTTTTATACATATATTTCCTGTGGTACCTGTGCCGAATATGAGGTTGAACAAAGCCTGGTTTCTGTATAACATTAGAATTTTCTTTTTTTTTTCCGTAAAATTATGCAACACAAGTTAAAGGATGAATTTTCATCACCATACTCTCATTAGTACTACAAGAATCTGAATTATATCTTCCAGCCCATTATACGATTATCTAGTTTGACTGTTAGCTGATACATCAGTTGCAACAATCTTTATTAATTTCATGATCAGTTATATTGATATTTCCTCTTGAAGCTTTGATTGATCTTCCCACTGAGTGATGTTTTTTCACAACTCTTGCAGCTTGCTCTCATTCTTGTCTATATTGCTGGTGGTGTTTTTGCTGCTGGTTGGATAGGTAATAATCTAATCAAATACTTTCATCTCTCTTTTCGTTTTCACTTGAATGTTTCTCTTTATCAGCTAACATTTTCTTTGTATATATATATTTTTTGCACTCAAGAGGTTTCATGTTGGATTCTTACTGGAGAAAGGCAGACTGCTGTTATTCGGTCAAGATACGTGCAAGTACTCCTTAATCAGGATATGAGTTTCTTCGACACTTATGGGAATAATGGAGACATCGTGAGCCAAGTATTGAGTGACGTATTGCTAATCCAGTCAGCCCTAAGTGAAAAAGTAGGTTCAACTGTAACAAGTTTTCATTATTCACCAATATTTGCTTCATATAACTGATTAGTTTTATTGCTGCAGGTTGGAAATTATATTCATAACATGGCTACATTCTTTAGTGGCCTTGCAATTGGATTCATAAACTGTTGGCAAATCGCGCTAATCACTTTAGCCACTGGTCCTTTTATTGTGGCTGCCGGAGGAATATCGAATATATTTCTCCATAGGCTTGCTGAGAATATTCAAGATGCATATGCTGAAGCAGCAAGCGTTGCTGAACAGGTTACTTTATTTTCCTTTTTATCTTTTTGTCCTCTGTAATAGCATCTCTAATGTAATTGTATTTTTTTTTTCTGGAGTGTATTAACATTGGCGACATGTAGCAGCTAATTAGGCAACTACACTATTACTTTCCTATTTGTTAATGCAATATTACTTCTAATTTTGCAGGCAGTTTCATATGTTAGGACCTTATATGCTTTTACAAATGAAACATTAGCAAAGTATTCTTATGCTAATTCACTACAAGCTACACTAAGATATGGTATATTAATTAGTCTTGTGCAAGGACTTGGGCTTGGATTCACGTACGGGCTTGCGATCTGCTCTTGCGCCTTGCAACTTTACGTTGGACGGTTTTTGGTTACACATAGGAAAGCTCACGGTGGAGAAATTATAACCGCTTTGTTTGCTATCATTTTAAGTGGCCTGTAAGCATTTTTTTTCCCGTATACTCTTTTCATATAGAGGTGCCAACTCCAACCCGTTTGTTTATGAACGAGTTGATTTGGGTTGTGTTTTATCTCACATGGGTCACATGTGTCCAGTTTTTAACCAAAGGGAAAATGGTTTAATGGGTTGAACAGTTTGAAAGTTGTTTAAAATCCTTTGAAAGAATACACCATTCTTAATCACTTTTTAAAAGATTCAGATTATTATTCAAGTACACAAATGGTCCCTGTGGTTAACCAAAATTTTGGATTTAGTCCCTAATTTTTCAAAAGTACATGGATGGTCCCTGTGGTCTGCACTTTGTAACGTATTTAGTCCCCAACTTTTGCCAAAAGTACACGGAAGGTCCTTGTGGTTTGCACTTTGTAACACATTTAGTCCCCAACGTTTAATGACTAAGTGCGTTACACGGACCATCCATGTACTTTTGGCAAAAGATGGGGGACTAAATGCGTTACAAAGTGCAAACCACAGGACCATCTGTGTACTTTAGAAAAGCTAGGGACTAATTCCCAAATTTGTTAACCACAGGGACCATCCATGTACTTTACTCTTATTATAATCCTGTTGTTAACTAAGACAACCATTTGTATTTAAAAAAAAAATTGAAACTGGTTTACAGTTGGTCATGGGTCGACCTGACCCATAGTTTTTCAACTCACGTTAAAGATGACCCGTTACCCTACCTGGCCACCTACTTATCATGCCTCATCTAGTGAAATTTCTTATAATGCAACTTTGTTTCCACAGTGGACTCAACCAAGCTGCAACCAACTTCTATTCATTTGAGCAAGGAAGAATTGCTGCGTATCGACTTTTCGAAATGATTAGTCGTTCATCCTCCGCCGTTGATCATAACGGAAACACTCTTGCTACCGTCCAAGGGAACATCGAATTTCGAAACGTGTATTTCAGTTACTTATCTCGTCCCGAAATTCCTATTTTAAGTGGATTTTACCTAACTGTCCCCGCCAAGAAAACAGTGGCACTTGTGGGTAGAAATGGCTCTGGTAAAAGTAGCATTATACCCCTTATGGAACGGTTCTATGATCCCACTTTAGGTATCAAACTTCATCTCTTCATTGTTTATTGAGTAAAATGCCATTTCCGTCCCTGAGGTTTAGCCACTTTTGCTACTTTCGTCCAAAGGTTTGTTTTTCCACATCTGGATCCAAAAGGTTTGAAATCTTGCCATTTTCATCCAACTTGTTAACTCCATCCATTTTCCTCCGTTAAACGAGGGGCATTTCCGTCTTTTTAGACGGTTTTTTTATTAAAGTAAAAAACACTACAAGAAATAAAGATCCACCTCTGTTGACTTTCTCCCCACCCAAACCCTTTAATCATCACAAAACTTATCTAAAAAGACGAAACTACCCCTGACTTTACATTAAAAAATTGATGGCTTTAACGAGTTGGATGAAAATGGCAAAAGATTTCAAACCTTTTGGATCCAGATGCGGAAAAACAAACCTTTGGACGAAAGTCGCATAAGTGTCCAAACCTCAGGGACGAAAAAGACATTTTACTCTAGTTTCTTTTTTGAAACTATTCATGATCTTAATCTACTATTTTTTTTTTGTCTACTGTATTATTCAGGTGAAGTTCTTTTGGATGGCGAGAATATTAAAAACTTGAAACTCGAATGGCTAAGAAGCCAAATCGGGTTAGTCACTCAGGAACCTGCATTACTAAGCTTGAGTATCCGCGACAATATCGCGTATGGCAGAGATGCCACGTCACTTCAAATCGAAGATGCTGCTAAAATCGCACATGCACATACATTTATCACATCCCTCGAGAAAGGATACGACACACAGGTAGAATGCTAACGCAGGTTATCTTTTTGTACTATGAAAAATTAAAATCCTATCTATAAGAAAAAAAGAAAATTGTTTTACGTTTCAGGTCGGTAGGGCTGGTTTATCATTGACAGAAGAACAAAAGATAAGGCTTTCGGTTGCTAGGGCTGTGCTTTCGAACCCGTCTATTCTTCTTCTTGATGAGGTCACCGGTGGACTAGATTTTGAAGCTGAAAGATTTGTTCAGGAGGCGTTGGATCTCTTGATGTTAGGCAGATCAACGATCATAATTGCTCGGCGGCTTTCTCTTATAAAGAATGCTGATTTTATTGCGGTTATGGAAGATGGTCAGTTAATGGAGATTGGAACACATGATGAATTAATAGCCTCCGATGGGCTTTATGCAGAACTTTTAAGATGTGAAGAAGCAGCTAAACTCCCTAGAAGGTAGACCCGTTGACCCGTTTTTAGCTCAACTTTTTTTTATTTGACCTGTTGAATTTCTTTTTGTAGGATGCCAGCGAGAACCTACAGTGAGACTACAGCTATCCAAATTGAAAAAGATTCTTCAGAAAGTCAAAACTTTCAAGAACCATCATCTCCTAAATTTGCGAAATCACCATCACTTCAGCGAGCTTCAAACTTGCATGCATCAAGGCCTCAAGATTCGGCTTACGGGTCCCACGAATCGCCAAGAAATCCAAGCCCTACCGAAAAAGAGAACGGTCTGTCATTAGATGGAACAGACAAAGAACCGTCAATAAAAAGACAAGATAGTTTCGAAAAAAGGTTACCAGAATTACCGAAACTTGATATTCACGGAATCCGTAGACAAACATCTAATGGATCTAATCCTGAATCACCAATTTCACCACTTTTGACTTCTGATCCGCAAAGTGAACGCTCACATTCACAAACCTTTAGTCGACCTAATTCTCAGCTTACTGAGAAACCAATTAGGGTTCAACCTGTAAAAGAAAAACAACATAAAAAAGAACCATCGATTTGGAGACTTATAGAGTTGAGCTTGGCTGAATGGCTCTATGCTGTTTTAGGAAGTACTGGTGCTGCAATATTTGGCTCATTTAACCCGCTTCTTGCCTATGTGATTGCCCTGATAGTGACCGCATATTATCGAAGCGAAATCGACAGACAGATTAACATACGTGGTGACGTGGACAAGTGGTGCTTAATCATTGCCTGCATGGGTTTTGTGACTGTAATTGCAAACTTTTTGCAGCACTTTTACTTCGGTATAATGGGGGAAAAGATGACTGAACGTGTTAGAAGAATGATGTTTTCTGGTTAGTAAATAGTAATTCCAATTTAAACAAGTCATTGTTCTTCTCTGTATTTATTAATATCGATTTTGAGTTATTTTTATTTTTTATTTTTTTTTACAGCAATGCTAAGAAATGAAGTTGGATGGTTCGATGAGGAAGAAAACAGTGCTGATACCCTGTCAATGCGGTTAGCGAACGATGCAACATTTGTTAGAGCAGCTTTCAGTAACCGACTTTCTATTTTAATTCAAGACAGCTCAGCAGTTATCGTTGCAATATTGATCGGAATGCTTTTACATTGGCGTTTGGCTCTTGTGGCTTTAGCCACTCTTCCAGTTCTTACTCTTTCTGCCATTGCTCAGGTAATTATATATATAACATTTGTTGAAATGGTTTTCACTGTAGCGTTAAGTCACATTAAGCTTTTTCCCTTTTTTTCAATTTTTTTATTCTTTTGTTCTTTCTTTGGTTTTCTTTTCTACCCTCAACATTCAGTATTGTCATTTACACCCCTTAGCTTTATAAAAACTTTGTAAAATGTCATTTTGAGTTCTCTCGAGTTATACGTGCTTATTTTTATGTACGTGGGTCAAATATAATGCATTTTCGTGCTTATTTTTATGTATGTTTTCTGTTGGTCTACGTTTAGTCAATACATTTTCGTGCTTATATTTACGTATGTTTTCAGTTAGTCTACGTTTTGTGTGCTTATTTTTATGTATGATTTCTGTTGGTCTACGTTTTGTCAATACGTTTTTGTTTTCATTTATATGTACGACGCCACCGCAACATGTGGCGGGTCAAAATATTAGTTCTTATAGAAATCTTGAATTTTTTATACAGTTCTTACTCTTTCTGTTATTGTGACATTTACATACTTTATAAAATGCCTTTAAAAATCTTGAAAATTTACAGAAATTATGGCTAGCTGGATTTTCAAAAGGAATACAAGAAATGCACAGGAAAGCATCCTTAGTTCTTGAAGATGCAGTTAGAAATATCTACACCGTTGTTGCGTTCTGTGCTGGTAACAAAGTTATGGAGCTTTACAGATTGCAGTTAAGCAAGATATTTTATCAGAGTTTTTCTCATGGAATGGCTATTGGTTTTGCGTTCGGGTTTTCTCAGTTTCTACTTTTCGCATGCAATGCTATTCTTTTATGGTACACCGGCCTCTGTGTGAAAAACGGGTATATGGATCTCCCAACTGCTCTCAAAGAATACATGGTATTTTCTTTTGCCACTTTTGCCCTTGTAGAACCGTTCGGTTTAGCTCCTTATATTCTCAAAAGAAGGAAATCGTTAATATCGGTTTTTGAAATAATCGATAGAGTACCGAAAATTGAGCCAGACGATAACGCTGCTTTGAAACCTCCAAATGTTTATGGAAGCATTGAGTTGAAGAATGTGGATTTTTCTTACCCAACACGGCCCGAGATTCTCGTATTGAGCAATTTCAGTCTTAAAGTCAGCGGTGGTCAAACGGTGGCGGTTGTTGGGGTTTCGGGATCCGGGAAAAGCACGATAATATCATTGATTGAAAGGTTTTACGATCCGGTTGCTGGTCAGGTGATGTTGGACGGACGGGATCTAAAGCAGTTTAATTTGAGATGGTTGAGAAATCACCTTGGTCTTGTTCAACAAGAACCCATAATATTTTCAACAACGATTCGGGAAAATATTATATACGCAAGACATAACGCCAGCGAGGCGGAAATTAAAGAAGCTGCAAGAATAGCAAATGCTCATCATTTCATCAGCAACTTACCCCACGGGTACGATACCCATGTGGGAATGAGGGGCGTGGATCTAACCCCGGGTCAGAAACAGAGGATTGCAATCGCTCGGGTTGTGTTGAAGAACGCACCAATCTTATTATTAGACGAAGCCAGCTCATCGATTGAGTCAGAGTCAAGTCGGGTGGTTCAAGAGGCCCTTGATACTTTAGTCATGGGAAACAAAACCACCATTCTTATAGCTCATAGGGCTGCTATGATGAGACATGTTGACAACATTGTTGTCTTAAACGGGGGTCGGATTGTTGAAGACGGGACCCACGACTCTTTAATGGCGAAAAATGGTTTATATGTTCGATTAATGCAACCTCACTTTGGAAAGGGTATACGACCGCATAGACTTATGTAGAACGAATGGATATAATACATGGGATTTGTTGAATTCACTCGTAAAGTCAGTCATCTCATCTGTAGTTCTGAAAGAGCTTATAGATGGCGGTGGCAGTGGCAGTGGCAGTGGCAGTGGCGGTGATGGCGGCGGTTAGTGGATTCAGGGTTTTAGATATGGGTTTTGACTTTTGAGGTCCGATTGCACATTATTCTTTTGGAGGTACAGGTTATAGAATCTTTGGTGAGTTTCGCTAGAATTTAGTGTTGAGGTTTGTGTTTGCTTTTAGTTTCTCATTGTGTGTTTTTAAATTATCCAACTGTTTTGTAAATTTGTATATTTTTAAAAATTTTGTGGAATGAGGCTTAAAAGGATCAAGTAAACGTGTTATTGTAATCCTTTTTGTATATAAAGAGGTTTTAGCGACTCTTTGCGCATCATTAACTTGTCAATGACATGATCCGATCGATAATCATGCAGCTTTGAGTGTACTTTATGCTTTGTAGTTTGTACATTGTACTTTGAAAACCAAATATAGCCAGCAATCATATCGAGTACCTTGCATTAGATATTGAAGGATCCAGACTTCTTTAATTTAACTGTAAATATTGAATATTAAAAAAGTAAACTAATTTTTTAAAAATATATATATGGTGTATTGTTGTTTGGATGAAACCCAAACCCTGACTCGAAACAAGCCAACCAGACATTGGCGGGCTGCTTTCTCACGTACTCTCTAAACCCTCAACCCTTTGTTTCATAACCTTGATTCCATCGTCTCAATCTCACTAGGGCTGACATAGAGAGACAAGATTCAAGAGGAAATTGCCAATTCGCGGGTTTGAATCAAACTTGGTGAGGGTAAATTTGTCATTAATGACAAAGATTTTGATGTCCATTTCCCAATGCTTGATCAACGAGCTGCTGCACTTCTTCATCCTCTTTCGGAGACTAAAACATTGGGTCTTCTTGATGTTAATTGGAGGTATTGCTACTAATTTAAAGTGAAGTTTAGTTTTTAATAGTTGAGAAAAAAAAGGTAAATCAGGCTCGGAAGCTCAACATGAAAGAAAATAGTAACATTTTTAAATTAAAGTGTAGCATAATTTCAATTTCAAAGTTGTTGATTAGTTAGAGTTGAGGACTCGCCGGCGGCTCGACGGAGGTGGCTTGATTGGTTTAGCGTGCGAGGTCGCCTCAATCCGGCTGGACCTTCCATTCTAAATCTCCGGGCTGCATCTCCCACTCGCTTCCGGGAATCGGTTGTTTCTTAGTTTTCGTCTGAATTTCTTCTCTTTGCGTGAATAGCCTCCCACGTTGGTCCTTCTTCTCGTTGGCTTAGCGGGTCTGATATTGGTCGCGGCTATCTTTATAGTCCAGCTAGACTGATTCGAATCCCGTTAACACTTTGTTGAAGGAGTGTTCTGACCGGGGGGTTTCTGTGGTTCCAAGATAGTCTAAAATGGACGATAAGAGGGGTGAGCCAGATGATGGTGGACCGTGGTCGGAAGTCAAGACAAGAAGAAACACCAGAGGTAGGGGAGATGGGATAGAGAGGACTTTTCTTGTGCAGAACATATCGGATAAAGTAACTAGAAGTATTCTCTGGCGGGTGTTCAGGCAGTATGGTTTTGTCTCAGATGTGTATGTTGCTAGAAAGAGAGATTCGAGGGGGAAATGTTTTGGTTTTGTTCGCTTCGTTGGGGTGGAAAACATGCAGGAAACTCTTAGGTCGATGAACACTGTTGTCATGTTTGGTATGAAAGTCTTAGTCTCATTGGCAAGATATGATAAGGACCATAAAAAGATCAATTATAATCCGGATATGTTGGGTCAAAGTGTTTGGAAATCAAAGTCCGGGCAACAGGATAATAGGAATCATATGGGTGGGGACAATAATGATGGATTTCCTCCCATGAATAACCAGTCATCAAACATGGGATCATATGCCAAAGCAAGCTATCAGGATGGGAGATCGTATGCGGATCTGGTGAAGGGCTGTGACAGAGGGGCAAACAGCGGAGCGAAAGTAATATCGGTCGATGGGAAAGGGTCTCTCTACCCGCTACACTGTATTGGAAGATCGGTACTGGGTCAAGCAAAGGAAGTTATGACCATCTGTAGTATGAGACAAAAGATAGAAGAGGAAGGTATGAATGAAGTCGGTTTATCATTTGTTGGCGGAGTTACGTATCTGTTGACGTTTAGAGATAAGGAGTATGCAAAGTTATGCATGGAGTTGCATGAAGGGTTCTTCAAGTCTGAATTTTCAAAGTTTGAATTATGGAACGGGGCAGACATTCCCTTTAGTAGACTGGTCAATTTGTGTATCACTGGTGTCCCGTTCTTGATCCGTGACTATTCCTTGTATGATAATATAGGCAGATTGTTCGGTGAAGTTGTGCTGAAATCAACATTTTCGTGGGAGGAGGAGGACAATTCGGGTGGCTCGGTAACGGTGGTGACTTCCACCCCGTCAAAAATTGAGGAGGCCGTTGTTATCAAGTGGAATAATAAATCAGTAGTTACGTGGGTATCGGAATCATCACAAAAATGGATGCCAGTTATGGAGACCTCGTCGGTGTTGGATTCACAGGAATCTGGTTCGGACTTGGAGTCGGAGTCAGAGGAGGAGGATGATGATATGGTGGAACTAGAGGAAGGTGAAATTGGAATGAATGATGAAAATCCAGTTAATCGTCAGGAGGTGGCCGGAAAAAATGGCCGGCCGGAGGAGGAGACGATGAGTGGTGATCAGGCGGAGAAGTCAGACCAACCGGTGGAAACTGAGAAGACGGGAGATCTCCAAGAGTCTGGGGAAGCCCAAGGGGTGAACTCGTTCAACGAGAAGGGGGAAGAGATCAACGTGCATGGGGAAGTGGAGAAGGCGGCCAGTGGTAAGGAAGTCAACGAGGCCCAAGTAGAAAATATTGGGAGCCCAAATATGGTCTCTAGTGGTGGACCAGCTTATGTTAATACACAGGAGTTGGGGATGGGGCCCAATGCAGGTATTAGGGAGGATAAAACTGGGCCTAATGGAGCTATAGGTGGTACAGGCCAAGCCCAGTCCCAATCTCGTGGGAAAAGAAGTAGAGATATCCGTAGCCCTCCTTCAATTGGCTCTACTCAAGGCCCCTCTCAGAGATTGTTTAGTCAGTATTATAATCCTCACATTGATCCGATAGATCTGAATACGCCAGCAAGGGAGAAAGTAGGCAATTCGGTGGACGATGGTGCGGCTCATAGGGATCTTCCTATCCCTACTGCTAATCCACAGGTAATACAGGGGAGCGGAGGCGGTGACTTGACTGAAGGATCTGATGGTGTCGGTGCAATCGAGGTCGATGTGCAGAATGCTCTTATGGAAGAAGTTGAATCAACGGTCAGGGTTGGGGCGTTTATTGGGGTGGACCTCAATGGTTTCATTCCAGCAACCGAACAACTGATTGTAGATGAAGGTGTGTCAATTGGTCAAAGATGAATTGTCTATCAATAAATTTACGGGGGGTGAGGAACTGCCGAAAGACGGATTGGATTCGGGGGTTGAAATTAAGCTATGGTGTTCATTTTATCGCAATTCAGGAAACGAAATTACAAGATGCGGAGTCCTTTAAGTTCAGTCAATTCTGGGGTAGAGCTGAATACAAACTAGCGGTGGAGAATTCACAAGGGAGATCTGGGGGGCTAGCATGTATATGGTGTCCGGCGGTTTTCAGAAGCGTGGATGTTATCCATAACAGGTACTTTATTGTTGTTTCTGGATTTTTGGTACAAACGGGCTGCAAAGTTAATTATATGAATATATATGCACCGAATGATCCACTTAGTAGGAGAGGGTTATGGGCAGAGATTTTAGAAGTTAAGAACTCTTTAGAAGGAATGTGGGTTTTAATGGGTGACTTCAACGAGGTTAGGGATGCAGGAGAGCGGTTAAATTCTGATTTCATAGAAGCCAATGCGGATGCATTTAATCATTTTATTCTCTCTGCCGGGTTGGTGGAGTATAATATGGGAGGGGGCAATTTCACATATATATCTGATAATGGGGAGAAGTTAAGCAAACTAGACCGATTCCTGGTGTGTGTGGGCTTCAGGGAGAAATGGCCAAATGCTACGGTGCTTGCCTTGGATAGGGTAGCGTCGGACCATCGGCCTATAGTTCTATGTACTGCTCAATCAGATTTTGGGCATATTCCTTTCAGATTCTTTAATTCCTGGTTCGAGTTACCTGGATTCCTTGATTTTGTGTTACAAAGGTGTCGTGCTTTCACTTTTTCGGGCCCGGAAGACCTTGCTATGGCTATAAAATTGAGGTGGTTGAAAAATAAGATCAAAGAGTGGTTGAAAGTGGATAAAGAAAATAAAGAAGGTATGTATGACTCGAAAAAAAGAAGGTTGGCTATTATTGAAAATCAGGCAGAAGAGAGAATGTTAGTAGAAGAGGAGTTGGATGAGAGAGCGGAATGCAGGAATTTTATGGCTGAATTTGAAAGATTAAAACAATTAGACTTGAGGCAAAAATCCAGATCAAAGTGGGCGATAGATGGGGATGAAAATTCCGCTTTTTTCCATAATATAATCAATTCTAATATTAGTACAAATCGCTTAAATGGATTAATGGTGGATGGTGTTTGGATTACGGACCCTTTGGTTATCAAGGAATCCCTGTTTGGATTCTTCCGCCAACAGTTTTCGGAGCCTATGGATGCTAGACCGGAATTGGTATGTCCGAATCTGGCTACCATTTCGGATTCTGACGCTATGATGCTAGAAAGCCCCTTTACAGTGGACGAAATCAAAACAGCGGTGTGGGATTGTGATGGTGACCGTGCCCCTGGGCCGGACGGATTTAATTTCAAGTTCATTAAAAGGTGTTGGGACGTTTTTCGAGATGATCTAGTTAAGTTATTCGGAAAATTCTATGAGGAGGGTTCGCTGAATTCGTGTTGTACATCCTCCTTTATCGCATTAATCCCGAAAGTCAAGGATCCGACGAGTCCGAAAGACTTTAGACCTATAAGTCTTATAGGTGTTATCAACAAAGTCATATCGAAAGTACTGGTGAATAGACTTAAAGGCGTAGTGGGCGGTTTGATATCGGAGCAGCAGTCGGCATTTCTGGCAGGGAGGAATATCATGGATGGTCCACTAATTCTTAATGAAGTTCTTAGTTGGTTAAAAAAGGCTAAAAGGTCTGCTATGTACTTTAAAGCAGACTTAAATAAGGCATATGATTCAGTTAATTGGGCTTTCCTTGACTCGATTATGTCCCAGATGAAGTTTCCAAATCGATGGCGAGCTTGGATTATGGCGACTTTACGTACGGCCAGAGCGTCAGTCTTGGTGAATGGTTCGCCTACCCGAGAATTTGAATGTACAAGGGGACTTCGGCAAGGTGACCCGTTATCTCCTTTCTTATTTGTTATTGTAATGGAAGCACTTACCGGTATAATGAAAAAGGCAACCTCGGCTGGCTTGTTTAATGGGATAAAAGTAACGAATGAGGGGCCTTATTTGTCACACTTGATATACGCGGATGACGTCGTGTTCATTGGGGAGTGGTCTATAGTAAATGTAAATAATTTGAGGCGGATTCTGAGGTGTTTCTACTTAGCTTCAGGATTAAAAGTCAATCTCGACAAATGTAGTATATATGGCGTAGGGGTAAATGAGGGGGAAGTAGAAGCAATGGCACAAGTCTTGAAGTGTAGAAAAGGTACGTTCCCTTTTAAACACCTCGGTCTATTGGTTGGTGCTAATATGAACTTGGCGCGGAATTGGAAACCGGTGATTGATACTTTTAAAAATAGATTATCCTTATGGAAAGCGAAAACATTGTCATATGGGGGGCGTATTACATTGATAAAGTCCGTGCTTAATGCTTTACCAACATACTACTTATCCTTGTTCAAGGCGCCGGTTAAAGTAATAGACGCTTTGGATAGGATCCGTAGGGTCTTCTTTTGGGGAGGATCGGAAGAGAAAGCTAGAATGAATTGGGTTGCGTGGGATAGAACAATTGCACCAATTGAATACGGGGGGTTGGGCTTCGGATCGCTAAAGGATTCTAATTTAGCCATGTTAGCAAAATGGTGGTGGAGGTTTAGGTCGGAAAAAACGGGCTTATGGCGTAGGGTAGTGTGGGCTATTCATCATAACGCGAGGGTGTGGAAGAGTATCCCGGAGAAAATTTCTGTTGCTGGACCGTGGAAGAACATATATAATATCTGGCGACCTTTGTTAGAAGCTAACATTGATATAAAAAACGCATTTTCAGTAGTGGTGGGAAATGGTAACAATACGGAATTCTGGTTGGATAGTTGGATCGACCCGGAACCTCTATATATCAAGTACCCGGCCCTATTCAAGGAGGAGCAAGTTAAAAATTGTTTGGTTTCCGATCGCTGGTCCATTACAGGCGGTTACCCGGTATGGAACTGGGCCTGGTCTAGACCGGTTCTCGGCCCAGACGCTGCGGTTCAGTTTCAGCAGCTAACGGCATTGTTGAGAAACATGACCTTGTCCGCGGCTGCAGATTATTGGAAATGGAGGTATGAAGACGCTGGCGTCTTTTCGGTTGCTGGCATTAAAAAACTGTTAAGTTCGGCTGGACGCGGCAGCCCCGGAGATGCATTCGAATGGAATAACTGGGTCCCTAAAAAAGTTAGTATAGTAGCTTGGCGGGCAGAAATGGAAAGGCTTCCAACTAAATGCGCGTTGGCAAGGAGGAACGTACCAGTTCAAGATCAAATGTGTGTGTTTTGCGGCGAGTACGGTGAATCAAGCGATCATGTTTTTGTATCGTGCCATTTCGCACAAATGGTTTGGCTGAACTTGGCGGGTTGGTTTAAGCTACAACCGGTTATAACGTTTGGAATAAAGGATCTTCTCACACTACATGATCTCAGCTCGGGCTTGCGGAAAAAGAAAGCCATTCATGCCGTAGTATTGGTGGCCTTTTGGTGTATTTGGAAGCTAAGGAACGAGATAGTATTCAGACAGGCGGCCCCAAATCTCATAAGAACTCTGGATGAAATAAAGTCGGTGGCATATTTATGGATCAAAAATCGAGCAAAGGCACCAACATTAACATGGGAAGATTGGAGTCGGTTTAATCTAGGGCGTTTGTGATGTAGTAGAGATATTGTGTTTTGGTTTGGCTTGAGTGTGTAATGTAATTTGGTGTACTTTTTTGGTGTGTAGCATCTTGCTACCGGGTAATAAAAATTTTTTCTGTCGGCCGTTCAAAAAAAAAAGTTAGAGTTGAGAAAATTCCTTTATTGAATCATAATGAAGTTGATGAATAAAGAATTGGGCCGTAGTTTCTATGGTATTAACACTCCACGTGTTATTGAACGCGATCTCGGATCTACCCAGAAACCTTAGTTGAAATGGCATTTAATGTACTACACTTTGAGTGAAATACAAATAACAAGTTAGTCCACCTTTTTTTTTTTTTTTTTGAATTGGGAGGATTTTTATTAAAAAAAACCGGAAGTCATCAACCCAAGATGATAGCTACAAGACTAATGATTGAAGATCAATCTGGATACAAATTCCAAAGTCCAAAACCCTAGATCGAAGTGGTATGAAATTCAACATAAATCTACACGTTAACCAAACTGTCCAAAAGTTAGGGAAAGATATTTGCATAAAAAACAGGTCTTCTTTTCAAGGAAAATGTTTAAATAGACATTCCCCGAAAATTAGAAAGTTGTAAGAGTGTACGGGGTGGGTTAGGCAAGGGGATTCGGCATCCTCTTGCCGCACGGCAAAGACCACCGTCAAGATGATGATGCCGATCGGCAAAGAAGAAAGAGAGGAGAATCGGCGAATGCTTGCCGCTTGAGGCAAAGAAGAGGGAAAAGGGTTAAGGGGCCCATAGTTATATCAACCAATCATCTTTTTTTTTAATGGTTTGCCTAATCTTAATTTAGGCATGCACCCCTTGTGTTTTTTGGGTAATAGGAAAAAGTTATAGGCAAATTACATGACACAATTCAATTGGGTGAGGGGAAATTTTGCCTAAAAGGATTAGGCATGCACCCCCTTCACCTTAAAGTTGGAGGGTATGGTTGGAGCCCCTAGGGGCTTTATCAGGCCACGTAAGCAACACGTATGATCCACGTCAGCCAGGGGGCTTTATCACGCTCCCTTTTAACTTGCAGGGTGTGGGATGGAGCCCCCTATTAAAAAAAAAAGATTTCATTGGATTAAATCAAGTGGGCCCCACCTAAACATCTCATTCTTGGCCTTAACATGATGGATCCCCCTCCTATAGCGCCCCTTGTTAAGATGGTGGGTGTGGATGTATAGCGCCTAGGGGCGCTATAGGTGATGATGTGGTCTGGGTGGCGCCCCCACACTCTCCGGCCTAAGAAGAATTTCAAACGAATTTTGATTGAAATCATTCTAGCGGTAATAGTCTCGTCGAACTTTACGATCTTAGATTTTAGATTTTTGCTTGTGGATTTTTAGCTTGTATATTTTCGAATTTTTGTTTAATCATTGTGTCTTTTTATTTGTCGGTCTTTTTTGCGATTCATTGTGTTTTTTTTTCCTTAGCAATGTGTTATATTTTCTGATCTATTGTGTCTTTGTACCCTCCAGTGGCGGACCTAGGATTTTTTTCCTGGGGGTGCGAAATTTTTTTAAAGATTTTAGACCTCTAGCTACACAAAAAAATCGGTTCATAGCGGGTTGGATCAGGTCGGGTCATGTAAAACAAGTAAACACAAACAAACGAAGTTTCATAGCGGGTCGAATCAGATCGGGTCGGGTCGGGTCCATTTCAATTTTCAAACAATCAAACCCTAGTTCCTAACTTCCCATCACATTAACAAACAAAAAAGCATCAAAGTTCAAACCATCCGTACTTCTATTTCTCTTAATCATTAAATAAAAGAACAAAAAAACCTATCTAAAACATATATTGGTTTTTAATTAGAAGAATCCGGCGAAAAAAAGTGGTTCAACCCCTTTCCTCTTGAGAAATCGCGACACAACTTTCCTATTCATTGTTCCTTCCTAATCCTATGAATGGGTATTAAGTTATTGGGCTTGATAGATTGAATTTAAGTTTTATTAAAGGGTTAGTGGGCTAACTTGTTTACATAATTTGATCGGATTTCAATCAGTGTTAACAATTTTGTTATATAAATTCCTAAGGGGTGCGGACGAAAATTTCCAATGGGTGCGGTCAGAATTTTCCAAGGGGTGCGGTTGGAATTTTTCAAGGGGTGCGGACGAAAATTTCCAAGGGGTGCAGTCGGGATTTTTTGCGAAAAATACCACTAAAATTTTTATTTTCAAGGGGTGCGGCCGCCCACCCACCCCTTAAAGTAAGTCCGCCACTGGTACCCTCCATAGATTTAAAAACTTTGTAGGATAACTTACCCTATTTAAAAGCGTAGTACGGAAAGATTGGTGTAAATTTGTGTTGCAAATTGTAGTTGTTATTTGCCGGTCTAGCTTCTTGCTAAGTCGTGTTGTTGAATGAAATTTGTTGTTTCAAAACAAAGTTATAATTTACTCAATGATATATATTTATCTTTTCTTTCTAAACCCATAAATAAACTTTTACGGTTTTTATACTTGTCTATTACATAACTAAGTTAAAACCTGTGTATTGCACAGGCTGATTAAAAAGATACTAAATAGTTAGTAAATGAAGATTAATAAATTATAAAATAATAATTTGAAAAGATATGATTGAAGTTACGTATAAGTAAGTACTTTAAGTGATAGCTTTAAATTAACATTCTAAAACATAGCTTAAAACGGGTGAAAAAAATGGAAGCAAGGTGTAAATTTTTACAAACGCAATGTTAGATGGTATTTAGAGTTAAAAAATTGTTGTAAACTAATGATCAACATTCTTAGAACTTCACCAAGTCACCTAATGACTGTAAATATATTTGCTCAAATTTGTTTATTTTTAATGACAGTAAACATATTTGCTCAACTCTAAAATTGTAAAAGTTGTTGAATTAAAGAAAAAATTGAATGAAACAAGTATATCTTTAATTTATTTAGAGTAAATTACAACTGGTGTTCTTTAATTAAAGAAATTACAGACGTTGTCCTTTATGTTACCAGTTTTAACATCTTATGTCCTTTAGACCTAACATAGTTAAGTTTTTTTGGTTAAAGCTTACCATGTGCCTCTCACAAGAGGACAACATAGTCTTTTCATCTCAATTTTATATTAAAAACGAAATAAATAAATCTCTTTTATCCCCTCCATTTTTTCAGTCGATCAGTCCTTTTTTTCGGTTAATATAAACAAAAATATAATGCACGTCTGGAATTGGAATTATAAAATCAAAGTAAAATAAATCATGAGTAGCCTGATCTCTTCATTACATTACTTGTTGACAAGGGAACAATATTTTGGAATTAATCGTTGTTTTCTTATCAAACCAATCAAAACTGACCATTAGAATGGTCGGCTCATATGCAAACAACTTCTTATGAAATCTACGATGAGATTAATAGATAAAGCTACCATGATGTTGAAAGCTTACCATAAATTTAATCGATGTCGTCTTGTTCTACTACTTGTCGTATGCAGAAGTCACCCAAATATTGCAAGGTTTGATTCACATTATTTGGTCACCCAAATATTGCAAGGCTTGATTCACATTCTCGTTTATGTAGGGTTTTTTATCGAAGTTTTGAGAGACATAGATAGTAGCGATGGTTTTTGAGATGGCTATGAACAATCAAATGTTATGGGATGCAAGGGGGAAATCAAAATTCATGTTAATTGAGATGAAAAGACCATCATGCCCTCATGTGAGAGACTTAGAGGCACATGGCAAGACTTAACCAAAAACGTAACTAGTTTAGGGCTAAAAGACATAACGTGCTAAAAACTGGTAACATAAAGGACAAAACTTGTAATTTCTTTAGTTAAAGGACACCGGTTGTAATTTGATACAAACGTAAAGGATGCCGGTTGTAATTTACTCCTCTATTTATAAAAAAAAAATCTGCAGAAATATATTATTTTAAACAAAACAAGTATTTTATAATATTCATCAGGGCCGGCCCGGGGGGCCTAGGGGGTGCGGGATGGGCGACGGCTTAGGGCCCAAACCCTCTGGGGCCCGAAAATTGTTTTTTTAATAAAATTACGCTGTAGAATATATAAGTACTGAATTGAAAAAAGACATGATGAGGCGCATGGTTTCATGGTATTCTACAAATTTTTAATTCATTTTCATTTTTTCATATATTTAAAACTTTTTTGTATATTCTTTTTAAAAATTTATATTTTAGGGGCCCGTATTTTATCTTTGCACAGGGCCCACACATGTTGGTTGTCAAAGCACGTTTTCTCGTGTTTGGTCAATTTGCATGAAGCAGCTTTTAAAACAGCCCTGGCCCACCGTGAAAACACTTGTCCTCAAACCCACGAGAAAGGAGACCCCTGGCCCTGTTAGATCCATACATGTGTGTTTTCTTCCCATCCATCTAAAGATCAAAATATCAGCTAGTGTGAGTGTTATTCTTCCCTCAAACGAGTCAATCAAAAAATTCACAAGTGCTTTTTTCTTAAGATAATTCCCAACACACAAGAATATGTAAAATTCTATAGTTTTTCTTAATAATTGTTTTTTTTCATTTGTATATCACTGGTTTTTTTTTTTTTTTTCATTTGCATATTCTTAAAATACAGAATCAAAATCCACTTTTGTTGGGTAAACCATAAAAACCCTTTTATATATTTTTTTGCTGTACCCATGTCTTGGATTTTTGAGTTTTACCGTTCCCAATACCTATATCATTGTAAGATAATTCCCAACACACCAGATTATGTCAAATTCTATAGTTTTTCTTAATAATTGTCTTTTTTTTTTCATTTGTATATCACTGTTTTTTTTTTTCATTTGCATATTCGTAAAATACAGAATCAAAATCCACTTTTGTTGTGTAAACCATAAAAACCCTTTTATATATTCTTTTGCCATACCCAGATCTTGAATTTTTGAGTTTTATTGTTTCCGTATCCGTTCCCATCCTACATAGCATGTAACAATAAAAAATTGTAGAGCCAAACAATATTTTTCTCCTACTTTTTTGTCGGTCAATTATTAAAGTATTATTTAAACAGTGAAGTGGAGGCAAGATTTTCCATTGTTTTCCGGACTGCAAGTAAACAGAAAACTGTCATCTGACTAACATGGAGTTGTAATTTAATAAGGGTGCTACTTTCTACACCCCTCCTATCTACTTTTTTCACCCCCTCCTCTCACATACATACAGGTGGGGCCTGTGTGGGACCGACAGTTTTCCTCTCATAAAGGGGGGTATAATCAGAAAGAGAGGGGGGTGTATATAGAATTAGCCTTTAATAACAACATTACTTAAACACAAAACTAGGAATATATATACATATATAGAGAGACTTGTTATACAAACTAGTCACTCTATACAAACATCACTGACATATTATACGGACCATATGATAATATTCGGGTCGTATGCTACTACAAAACATATTCACATGGACCGTATTAGGGCAGTGTCAGATCGGTTGGCCGACAAAAAAAAAATGGTTGATACGACCACTAACAAAATCACAAGGTCCGTATAATCTTTTTCTATTCCGTCATACAGCCCGTATAATATGATAGATAGACCGGTGTACACTAATGAGATAGTGTCTCTTTAGCAACACGTTATACGTAACGTTAAACTACGTAAAAGAATTTGAATCATTAACCAAATCAATAGTTAATACATCCACTAATAGTTTCTTAATCAAATAAGAATATGAATAACAAAATATAAAATACTAACATAATATTTTTTTAACCCAACATGTCAGATTGTCAGGGCCTATTTAATAACAGTTTTTTTTTCTTTTAAATAATAAAAGCCAATAAAAGAGGTGTGTAGAGTAGAGCATCCCCAGCTGCCATCCATAAACCCTCTTTAATCCTCATCTCAAATCCTTTATCTTCATGAGACCAGTTTACCCCCCCCCCCCCCCAACCCCACCCCACCCCACCCCACCCCCCTTGCAATTTATCACCAGCTATATTTTTCATGCCACCTACAACTTGCCTGTACTGTCCCTCTTTTCTTTTCTTTTCTTTGCTTCCTCTACAATGCCCATCAGCAGTTATCTAACTCTTAATCTTTAGCTCTTCTTAACAATGATTCTTTCAAAAAGTTTACTACTTTATACCTTCTTATCCTCTGTTTATCTCCATTGTGTGATCTGTTCTTCAAACACTCATCATATAGACAGTTTCTTGATCTCTTGTGGGGAAGCTAACCCTGTTAGATCAGAAGATGGTAGGGTCTTTCAACCTGATTTCAACAATACCCATGTCAGTATTTCCCCAATTTCTGACATAATTGTGTCCACTTCTCAAATGGGTGTCCCCAAAATGTTATCTTCAGCTAGGGTTTTCACTACTAGTTCTATTTATACCTTTAGTACCAAGAAAACTGGTAGGCATTGGCTCAGATTGCACTTTTACCCTGTTAAGAACGCCAGATTTGACCTTGATTCTGCTGTTTTTTCTGTGGAAGCAAATGGGATTACATTGATTCATGAGTTTTCATTCTTTAGGGGGGGTAATCAAAGTCAAAGTCAAAGTCAAAGTCGAAGTCAAAGTTACCATCTTTTTAAAGAATATGTTGTTGATGTTACTGGTTTAAGTTCTGGAAAATTGGTTCTGGGATTGTTGCCTTGGGATAACTCGATTGCTTTCGTTAACGGGATCGAAGTAGTTTATGTTCCGGATAAGGTGTTCAGCTCGAAAGTGGTTCCGATTCCGTTAGGGGTGGCTCGTGAGCTTCCGGTTCGTGTTGGTTTTGAAACTGTTTATAGGATTAATATGGGTGGGTCAAGATTATCACCCAAGAATGATTCTTTATGGAGGATATGGGAATCGGATGTGTCTTTTCTTTTGAATCCGGCTGCTGCGCGTAATGTTTCTGTGAACCCTGATTTGATTCGGTTTCGTGATGGGGTTTCGACTGACATTGCTCCGAATTGGGTTTATGCTACTGCTGAAGAAATGGCGGATGCTCGTGTTAGTGACCAGAGGTTTAATATATCGTGGCGGTTTGAAGTCGAACAAGGGTTTGGTTACTTTATAAGATTGCATTTTTGTGATATCGTTGCGTCGAGATTACATGATCTGGTGTTTAATGTTTATATAAACAATCAATCGGCTATCGATTCTTTAGATATTTCACAAAGGGCAAGAGGGTTATCTGCTGCATATTTTGTCGATTTTTTCACTAATGTATCGATGGGTTCGGATAACATTTTGGTTCAAGTTGGCCCGAATCATTTAACGGGTTATTTACCGACTGCGCTTTTAAACGGTTTGGAGATTATGAAAATGAGCAATCCTAGTGATAGTCTGGATGGGAGACTCGGTGTGAATCTTGATTCGACCGACGTCAAAAAAAGCAAGAGTACACGATTGATGATTGTGGTCCTTTCGTGTTTGGGTGGCGTTTTTGTGATTGTCGTGCTGCTGCTAATATCGTTCATGTGTTTCTTGTGTTGTCGTCGCAAAAAGAAGCCAAAAGAAGACGATTCGTTAGGGTGGTCGCCTCTCCCGACGTACGTTGGTAACTCGGGAAACAAGTTTTCGTCAAGCACATTCGGTTCCACCACGTGTTTACATAGTTTAGGTCAAATGATATCATTTTCCGAAGTTCGTGAAGCCACCCGAAACTTCGACAAGAGCTTGCTATTAGGGTCAGGCGGGTTTGGTAAAGTTTACAAAGGGGTTCTCGAAAACGGGCTTGTGGTCGCGATCAAAAGGGGAAACCCGCGCTCTCAACAAGGTTTAGTAGAATTCAAAACCGAAATCGAGATGCTATCCAAACTGCGCCATAAACACTTAGTCTCTCTAATCGGCTACTGCGAAGAACTAAACGAAATGATTCTCGTTTACGAGTTCATGGCTGGCGGACCCCTCAGACGACACTTATACGGGTCAAACCTCCCTCCTTTGACTTGGAAACAACGGGTCGAAATACTGGTTGGTGCTGCAAAAGGGCTGCATTATCTTCACACAGGCGTATCGGAAACCATCATACACAGGGATGTAAAAACAACCAACATCTTGTTAGACGAGAATCTAGACGCGAAAGTTGCCGACTTTGGGCTATCGAAATTCGGCCCGAGTTTGAATCAAACCCATGTCAGCACTGCAGTGAAGGGTAGTTTCGGGTATTTAGATCCCGAATACTTTCGTAGACAACAACTAACCGAAAAGTCGGACGTTTATTCATTCGGGGTGGTGATGCTAGAGGTTTTATGCGCAAGACCGGCTATAAACCCTGCTTTACCGCGAGAAC
The DNA here is from genome assembly GCF_002127325.2 of Helianthus annuus. NCBI lineage: Eukaryota > Viridiplantae > Streptophyta > Magnoliopsida > Asterales > Asteraceae > Helianthus > Helianthus annuus. The sequence continues at coordinate 163,396,174 of NC_035446.2, forward strand.
AAGTGAATATAGCCGAATGGGCCATAAGCTGGCAAAAGAAAGGTGAAATAGCAAAGATTATGGATCCAAATTTAATGGGTAGAGTGAATCTTGAATCTTTAAAAAAATATTGTGAAACTGCTGAGAAATGTTTGAGTGAAAATGGGAATCAAAGGCCATCAATGGGGGATGTTTTGTGGAATTTGGAGTATGCTCTTCAGTTTCAGGGGGTAGATGTGGGTGATGCGGATAGTATGAGGGGTATTTCGGAAATTCCGGACCGGATTCCGGAGGTTGAGAGTGTTGATATGGAGACTGTTAGTGATCTTGATCTGGAGTCGAATGGTACCATGAGGGATTGATTGATTGATAGTGTGAGTATACTATAGGCTATATTGGTTGTTTTGTAATTTATATGCTTGATTTGTTGTATAATGGTTTTGAATGTTCATTTGTTATTATATATATAGGTATAAAAACTAGGTGATTGTTATGTTTCTGAAACGATATATATGAATTTCTTGAATTAAAATAGGGTAGAACATTTCATATCTTGTGTATTTTTAAATTTTCTTGTCACCTAAATAACAACCTATAAATAATAATCCATTTTTATTTAATTTACCATGAAACATGCTTGTGGTACTTTTTTTAAAGAATAATTCTTTTTAATCTTTACTTGTTGGACTTGAATTCGTGATTTTCAAACCTTAGGTACTTCTAGAGACTTTGTCTATGTCATTCAGGCATTCAGCCACCAATCTCAATCGTCATGTAGTACTTTTAATTAAATAAAATAAATCCAAATTTGAAGTCTCATAAAAAATATGAATGGTAGTGATTTTACCATACTAGTCTATTAGATTTATGCAAATTGGTTGAAATATATTTTAGTATTTCGTATTTTTTATTGTGAAATATGCAATACTGTCCTTAACTTTTCTTTTTCAATGGCCAAAATTTTTAAAAAAACTCGACTAGCAAGAAGCTAGAAAAATACAACAATACGACCCCAAAGCACATACCTAAGGGAAACCGACTTCACTACAAACGAACCCTACTACAAACGTAAGGGAAAAACAACAAAACCTACAAATGAACACTCGTGAAACCCACCAAAGACCCACTTGAAACAAATCAACAGATAACCTTGAAATTGAATAGAAACTTCTTCCATAAGTCGAGCCAAAAACCCACTGCCTTTAGCTAATATAAGGGCACTCATATCAACACTCGTGCCCTTAACTAATATAACAAGATTCTCTATGTATGAACTTAGTAGTGGTTAGTTTCTCCGAGGGTAAGGGTGGTATTTTTTTTAAACGGTGAATTTCATATATAAGGAGATATCCTAGTAATTAAGTGGTGTAATCATAACTTAAATGTTAGAAATTCAAATCCAAGGTACAGGTTTGGTGTATTTATTCTAAACTACAAGAGTGTATGTGCGATATCGTAGGAAACACAGACATTGTCATGGCGTGTGTGGTTCGATTGGTTCAGCTATTATCCTCGACCGAAACCATTTTAATTAAATATTAATGTTACTCTCCCAAACTCCTATATTTACAAATAAATCACCCTTGCTTGGGATTGAACCCAAGACCACCCACTAAGAGGCAAGAGCCTCTACAAAGTGAGCTAGCCCCACTTGACAATATTTATTTGTAAAAAAATATTAAATATTTAGTTTAGTTGAATGGTAAGAATGGTAAAATACAATATGTTAAATAATAATAAAAAATAGATTGTATTAAAAAATCAAAGTGAATATCCAGCTAAAAGAAATAATGTTTTAAAAGTTAACTTAAAAAATTTATGACTATCACGTCAATGTTCTTTTTTTAAATACACATCTTGATGATTGTATATGTTAACAAATTACATTATGTTTTTCTATTCGTATAACACATGGGTTAATTAAACCGTGTAATGCATATGTTTTTTAAACATAATTTTTTATTACTAATTATATAAAATTAAGAAATAATGGATTTTAATAATCTTAATTATTAGCCGTTGGCCGGCAACAGTCTCAACTTCAAAAATAACCAGTGGTGGTCTCATCTTTTCAAATATTGTAAACCAATTGACCTGTGCTAATAGAAAAGGAAAAGGAGACAAAAAGAAAATTAAGGTCATGTTTAGTAAAAGTCTATTGTTTTACAATATATGAAAAGGCGGGAACACTACTGGTTATTTTTTAAGTTGGGACCGTTGCCGGCCAACGGCTAATAGTTAGGATTATTTAAATCAATTATTCTTAAAATTAATCAACCCGTGTAATACATGGGATTGTAACCTAGAATTTAACATCGTTTAGTCTACAATTTAAAAGAATATCCTTTATAATTTTTGTTGAACGGCCGACAGATCAATCCTGAGCTCTCTTGGGGCACCCACTGGACAAACGGAGTACTTTAAGAGTAACCCGAGTCCACCACCTATTCCGCGGAAAACCCGATAACCCACACGCCCTGGGTCTCCTATCATTGCCCACCAGTGCCTCGCTCTGCACCAAGTGAAAGTTGAATTTGCATCTCTAAAGAAAAATACAAGTCTTCCATCACTTAATCTAGAGATAATTGGCAATATCCTTTATAATAATAATCACATAAACATGTTATCTTAAAATATATGTTTTTATAAAGTTTAAGAATTAAGTTTTCATTTAAGAAAAGCTACCGATCAAATTCCTTTTATAAGTTAACATAAACGTTATATAAATTTATTGGAAGCAGCCTCTCTATTCTTATGGGGTAAAGGTAAGGTTGTCTACATCTCAACCTTCTCAAACCTTAACCTTAGCTTTTGGTATTAGTAGAATAATCTTTTTCAGTTATGACTTATGTCCATTGAAAAAAAAAGAGATTTTTTTCTTATGCTTTTTTTTTCAATTTCAGAAAGCAGTTTTCCTCACAAACAGCATTTACCAAATTGGTCTAGTTTTACTTTTCTTCTAATTTTTTATTTAGCAAACACATTATCCTTTTTTATTTTGCTTTCCCTCAAACAACCAAACCAAACCCAACCCATCACTTTTCTTAATCAACTCGCCGTACTTCTCAATCAACCAAACCCAACCCATAACAAACACATTATCCTTTTTTATTTTGTTTTCCCTTCAATCAACAGATTATCCTTTAACTGAATCGAATAGCTGAATAAAGATTATTTAGTTTTATTTAGAGTTATTATTATTTGACCTGACCTGAATCGAATAGTTGATCCGGACGTATAACCCGAAATATAGTTGATCCGGACGTATAACCCGAAATATAGCGATGGGAAAAAAAATTATGGGTCCTATGACTTTTCGCTCCCACGAAACTTTTTGTTAAGTTCCGTCACTCGACATTTTAAAACACTTAATATACCTAACGCCATTTCTCCAATCAAATATTGTAAGACCCAGTTTTTAATACTAGATTTAATACATAAGACCTTGCATTTTATACCAAATTTGGAGTTTTCAAAAACTTTCAAGACTTGAAAGTTTAATTAGACAATACATCAACATGTTAATCCTACGAAACCATATATAAAACAGAAACTACAATTGTTTACATAGTTTTAAAAACAAAAGATCAAGTGCGGAAGCGTTTGTTTGAGTGTTCGGTTCGGATACTTATGCTTGATCATCACCCTTCTACTAGAAATCCAGAAAACTGAACGTTTTAGACCAATGTTAGTATTAAGGTCTTTGAACAATAATATAATCAAAACGGTGTTTTAAAACCAATTAAAGTAACCAAGAATAATGAAATTCATTATTTGGAACTGGGTGCTACCGTAACTTACGGTAGCCACCGTAAGTTACGGTGGCCCCTGGAAGTTTATGACCTGCCGTAAAGCAGGAGGTTCCCACCGTAGCAATTTGTTTGCTACCGTAAGTTACGGTATCACCATAACTTACAGTAGTCTCTGTACTTGTTTTCTTGCTTTTGTTTTTGTTGTCCTTCTATTCCCATTTTTGCAGTAAAATTAATCTCGAACATGATTATCACCTAACCACGTTTAGGATACTCCTATTCTGATTATTACCCGCTATCATGTTTCGCTTTCCCCATGAGGGGTCGCTTACGCAAGAATCTACGTGTTTAAGTCCAAGGTTTCGTGTTTGTCAAACTACACTACTTGACATGTTTACCAAATCAGAACCTTAACTCCCGAATTAGGAGTTAGATTTCGCAACTAATTTGGCGCATCCAATACACGACTTACACAATAATTATAACCATGCTTTAAGTAATGATATCTAGCTTCATGTTTACTACAAGACTTGTTTTGACCCGTTTGGGTGCTGAATTAAGCACCATGCGGGGATTCAAATTCCATGTTTTTCACTTGTCTAAGACTTTAATCAAATTCATGACATATTGGTAACTCCTGAGTATCATGTTTTTGAATAACGACATAAAACTAACAATAAATATAATGTAATGAAATGATAAATTTCATACCTTTAGAGCACGCCTTTTCCCCGTGAATTCTCGTCGGCTTGTCCGCTTGATGATCCGGACTCTTTGCCTAGAAAATTCAGTTTTTAACTTGTTTAGAATTCTTTTCATGACCGTATTCACATCATTTGTGAGATATGATCAAAATCTGCGTTTTCATCCTATTCTAACATTTAAAACCTCACTTAGGCATTTCAACGAACACCTAACGGGTCAGATTTTTCTACAATCATTAATAAGTTCATGACCTGCCATTTAACATCTAATTTCACTTTAATTAAGCAAATTGTACACACTTAAACATTCAAATTACTGAATTTCCTCATACAATTCAGTTTTTCACTAGATTAGGAAATTCATAATCCTAGTGTTTGTCTAGTCTTTACAATATCATAAATCACCTACAATGGTGATTATAATTTCTTCAAATATCATGCAATGATTTTCACTAATAATCATCTAGGGTTCGACCCTAAACATCATATTACTTCAAGACTTGTTCATGCATAACATATCTAGGCTCAATTTCAGTTTTTCATCAATACCCTAGAATCCATGGTGAATCAAAACATCAAATTTTTACATACCTTTTGATCCTTATGACGAGGTGATCACTAATTTGTGTTTAGATTTGAACTTGATTTAGGCTTCAATTTGCAGATTTTAGAGTGAAGCTAGGGTTTGAGGAACACTCTGGTCGCCCCCTTCCCTCTTGTTCGACCAGACACACCCAACAATGGTGTGTTTGGTGAATTTTTGTTACTAATCAGCTTTTAGTTTTCAATCTTTGGCAAATTTAGTCCCTTAACTATGATTTCCCTTAAGTTTAAGTGTTTTAACCATATCGTGGATTATTTCAAGACTTGAACTTAACTAGGTTAAGTTTCTAGTTGGTAAATTCTTGTTTGTTAATTCTTTAAAATTTTAATGTAATGGTTTATATTTTCGGGGTGTTAGAAATATATAAACCAAAATAAATCATAACTAATGATCACAATGGATAGAGTTAACTGTCATTTTCATCCCTATGGTTTGGTGGAAAATGCCACTTCTGTCCAAAAAAAAATATGTGTCAGTTTTGTTCTCAACATTTTTGAAACGTGCCACTTCAGCCCAAAAAGATAACACATTGCGCCAGTTCCATCCTCAACGTTTTTAACGGCACGTCGTCCTTTTGGACTGAAGTGACACGTTTTAAAAATGTTGAGGACGGAAGTGGCGAAAAAAAAAAAGTTTGGACTGAAGTGGCATTTTCCACCAAACCACAGGAACGAAAATGACAGTTAACTCCGATGGATATTTTTTTTTTGTTTTTAGTTTAGCGACGTGATCATATGTTCTGTTATCAACTTTATTGTGATAAATTTGTTATCCGTAAATTGTCCCTATAAATAAATAGCCAACATTTAACAAACTCCAGCCAACCCAAACCTAACAACATGGTACACACCACCAATCAACAAACACACTTCATCCTGGTACATGGTGCATGCCATGGATCCTGGTGCTGGTTTAAGCTCAAACCCCTTCTCGAAGCTGCCGGCCACCACGTATCCGCCTTCGATCTCACTGCCTCGGGCACCAATCTCCAAGTAATACAACAAGTTGCTACACTTGCTGATTACACAATGCCATTGTTGGACTTCATTGCCACCCTTCCGCTAGACGAGAAGGTTGTGCTTGTGGGTCATAGCCTCGGCGGCATGAACATCGCCCTCGCCATGGAAAAGTTCCCCCAAAAAGTCTCCGTCGGCGTTTTTCTCACCGCCTTCATGCCTGATACCGATCATAAGCCTTCTTATGTTCTAGACCAGGTTGTTATGTATTTTCTTATCAATTGTTAAAAAAATAATAAGCTTATTTTATTTGAGATTTCAATAAAATATCACTCCTTTTTGTAGTATAATGAAATCACTCCAGCAGAAGCTTGGTTGGACACAAAGTTCTTGCCGTACGATGCTGATCAACCTGATTCTGAAATGTCTATGTTTTTTGGCCCCAAGTTTTTGTCTTCTAAGCTCTATCAGCTCACCTCCGCTGAGGTCAGTGGCGGAGATTTGAAACGTTGTCTTTTTAGTCCAAATAATTTCAAGTGTTGTCATTTTAGTCCACGACTCCGTCCATTTTTTCTGTTAGCTAGAAGGGTAATCCGATCATTTTATATGGTCGAATTGCCCTTCTAGTTAACAGAATTACATATAAAATGACCGAAATGCCCTTCTAGTTAACAGAATAAAGGGATGGAGTTAACCCAGTGGACTAAAATGGCAATGTTTGAAACTGTTTGGACTAAAATAGCAACGTTTCAAACCTTTGGACTAAACTGGCAAAATAGCTCAAACCACAGGGACCAAAATAACATTTAACTATTTTTTACTTTTTTCACTAGAGCCGTTTCAAATACATGTATAGATTGAAGTTCCTAAGTAAATTTATCGGTAAAGAGCCGTGATAAACGTTCCATATAATTATTTTAAAAAAAACTTTGGAGTAGTTAGATCCTACACCCTGGAACCCAGGAACAAAAGTATATATTTACATGAATTAATTAACAACCATGCTCTATAAAAATGCAGGATCTTGAATTAGGGAAAACATTGATCAGGCCTTCTTCGTTATTTATGAAAGATCTAAGGAATGCGGAAACATTTACCAAAGGAGGATTTGGTTCTGTAAGACGGGCATATGTCATTTGCGATGAAGATAAGGGTATCAAGAAAGAATTTCAACAATGGATGATTGATAATAATCCGGTCGATGAGGTGAAAGAACTGAAACATGTTGATCATATGCCGATGTTGTGTGACCCAAAGCAACTTAGTGTTTGCCTCCTTGATATAGCTGTTCAATATGCTTAGTTGAATAAGTGTCTAAACCAACTCACACACTCAGTGACCCAAAGTTCTTCTAGCAATATGATGAATTGGCTTTGAATAATGATGATTTCTCAATTAATAGTAATTTGTATCTTTTTAATTTGACAATTAAACATATTTTATGTGTGCTTTCTAAATTTGTTAAATAAAACCAAATGATGTAATCTTTTGATCACTACCTATAGCATGTTTATGTTAAAATCAGCCAATTTTAAAAAAAATATATATTATGTCAATGTCATATGTAATCACTTAATTTTGTTTTTTTAAATAGAGCATTCACAACGCTGGATAAAAATGAATCTAACGTGAATGTAGTAATGTTGTTAGATCATATGTAGTGGGGCTTCAAGATCAAGCCTCTCCGTTGGGGGTTATGTAACACGTGACATCAAGCCCCTCCCATGAAGATCAAGCCCCTTAACGGCGTTTTCACAACCACGCCAAGACCAAACAACCAAAGATCATGTTGCCAGGGGCGGTGTTTGGGTGTTTTCTGGCGTGAAGTGGCAAAGATCATAATAGCAATGTGTTTTCCACCACACACGGTCTTAATAGTAATTTTAATTTTACTAGATATAACTTTCTTTTATATTATAACTAATCCATTTGTTTTAAATAAATATTATATCAATGTCATACGTAATCACAAAATTTTGTTATATGGAAGAATCTGTGGACCATGCTCTCGTCTGGTGTTTATCGGCAAGATCCCTTTGGTGAACGGTAGGCGTTTGGCTGGGAACAAGGGATCTACATGAGTGCTCATTAGTGAAAGATATACTTGATGACGTGGGTGCCCAAGGAACCCACTCAGTAAGGCTGTAACAATAAGTTAAACAAAGTCACTTCAGGGACCGGAAGCTAGAAAATGTAAGCTGGAGGTCGGAAGCTAGAAGCTCATGTTACTGTACACGTTGGGTCTTGAACCTGTAAAGTCAAAATGATGTGACTTTGCCCAAAAGTGCATAAAGTTAGATAGAGACACACAATTCTGACATTACTTAATGAGACAAGGTTATCCGTATAAGCAACATCATCAGAGATAAGCCTTACCATGTATGGAAGGTATGAGTTGGCGATGAGCGTCCTATAAAAGGGAGACTTTTCCCAGCAACAACGGTATGTTCTCTTTGCTCTCTCTCTCTCTCTCTAAAACTACTCTTTATCTTTTTGCTTAACTCTGAGAGATCAATCGGCTGATTCTCACGCCGGAGTCCAAACGCGGGAGACCACCTCTCGGGTTAAGGCTAACGGTGTTCTTTGACTATAGATCCCAACGAGGAAGTTATCATTTGGAGTGGATCCTGTACCTTACCCCCTGCCATACTCTTGTTGTTTCAACAAGTAGTGCCCACCGTGGGGCTGCGCTACTTGGAACAAAAATCCTGTTAGTTCAGTCCTTGTTCCTGAGTTACCACCTTATTTATGGCCGGAGAAGATCCTACTTCGAAAGATAGTTCCAAAAGTTCACTACCTGCCTCTGGCTCCCCTGCTACACCATAGGAGTAGGTAGCTGCTCTACAAGAACAGACAGACTAGAGGTCGAACCGTTGTCTCAAGATGTTACACAGTTTTGAACACCTCCTCTCACACGAGTAGCCCCATCTTTACCGAGTGAGGTTCTCTTCCCGGAGGAAACAATGAAGATAACTCCTGAAGTAGGAATGGCAATGGGCCGGGTTTGGGCCGGGTATTAGTAATCACAAGCCCGTACCCGATTGTAATTCTTTGGCCCGTACCCGGCCCGTTACCCGTCGGGTATTTTTCGGGTATCGAGTATACCCGCGGGTAATGGGTATACCCATTAATTTGTTAAAAATATCATTGAAACTCTCATGTGCATTTTTTACTCTAATGTTTATATAATTTACTACTTTAATAACTACAACAAAGGAAAATATGACCAATAACATACAAATATATCATATTCAAATGCATATTTGAAACATATATCTGCATAATTAACTAATTAATGTACTGCTACTTTGACATATAATGTCAGTTTATATAATTTGCGTTTAATTGAACACCAAACATGAAAAATAGTAGCATTAATCAGAACCCAAGTAATCTCCCTAACAACTTGAAATGTGTTTAGAAAATTTCAAAACTAACACACATTTTTAATCTGCATAGAAACAACATAACTAAACATAAAATCTTGTGTTTGTATGTTAAAGTCTTGAAGATAAACAACAAAGTAAAATAATATGAATAAGTGTATGTACTAAAGTTTATATAAATGGAAAATTAAATTTAAAATAATATGCTTTTCGGGTATTATTCGGGTATACGGGCCGGGTATCGGGCGGGTATCGCTAAATCCCATACCCATACCCGTACCCGTACCCGAATATTTTTATATTTTTAATCCCATACCCGGCCCATACCCGTCGGGCTTCGGGTATACCCGGCCCGTATGCTTCGGGTTTCGGGTATACACGTTGGGCTTGGGCTTTTTTGCCATCCATATCCTGAAGGGGTGAGAAACATTTTCATACAGCTAAGATTTGAATGGGTATGTCCGGGAAGAACGGGACAAGGGGGTGAGGGTTTGCTTGTCTTACGATGAACAAGAAGTCACACTCTCACCCATGCCGCCGCTTTTGTGTGGAACTACTTCCCCAAGTGTTAAGCATGTCACAACAAGTCCAAACTCCATTCCTTACCTCATGTCGGATGGTTCTCTTGGACAAGGGAGTAGCCTTCATAGCTCTCCCTATGTCCCACCGAGAAGCCCAGAGTTCACAGTTGAGCAGTTTCTTATGCCAAGTCAATCTACACCACCTCCGGCAAAAACTTCCTTTGGAGAAGCTCTCAAGTCATTACCTCTAGCTAGTGCTGCGGTAGCTGCAAGTGTAACATCCGTCAAAAACGCATCCCCGGAACCCGACTTGAAATGTAAACCTGACCCGAAATAATAAAATGCGAAAATTTATTCCTTCTTGGTTGTTTAAATATTTAGTTCTTAATTAAACTAAAATAAATAGTTACTAGGTCTATATATATATATATAGGGGAAAGTTCATTTAAGAAAAATTTAATGTGAGAACAAAAAGAAGAAAACGTATATTAGTAAAATACTATTTCATTTATAACTCATATCATTAATTTTCTCTCTTTAATTAATTAGTCAACTAATCATTACTTATCCTACATATAATCTACAAAACCTACACATATCAAAATTTTCCTACATATACCCTACACATTATAGAATTTTATACTACACAGTCGAAATTTATCCTACACACCTCGAAATATATCCTACACAAGTCGTAATTTATCCTACACAACTAGTAATTTATTCTACACTTTAAATTAAGTTGTTTTTTTAATTGGAAAAAGTAGATATTTTAAAAAGGAGTTACAAATTTGATTTAGTTAGTTATTAAAGAGCAAGAATACAAATTAATGATTTATATAAGTTTACAAATATACCCTTATATTAAATTTAAATGCAAATATTAAATTAAGTAAAATGAAACATTTTTATTGGTTGAAACTTCTTGTTTTTTCTTCTTACAAAAAAATTCTTCTCATTTGAACTTTCCACTATATATATATATATATATATATATATATATATATATATATATATATATATATATATATATATAGGTTTATCGTAAAATGAAAACCTATATGAGTTGTGAGTACTTAGAGAACTCAGCCTTATGAAATGTTTTTTCAAATTTTTTAACCAAAAATTCAAAAAAAAAATCAACTTTTCCAAAAAAATACTTGTCATTTATTTTTATTTACAATAGCCGTAAATGCTGTAAAAAGTGATGTCATGCTTATGTCATCACCTTGTTAAAACTATTATATGGGACCGAAAAAACACCACTTAGAAATTTTTATTTTATTTTATTTTTTATTTTTTTACGACAGTCTTTTTTAACAATTTAATCCAGGGGTATGAAAAAAATGAGGGCAAAACTCACACGAGAAGGTCGAGTTCTCTAAGTTCTCACAACTCGGAGGGGTTTTCCCTTGATCTTGATCTTATATATATATATATATATATATATATATATATATATATATATATATATATATATATAACACATCTAAAAATTAATATAGGATAGTTCGCCGTTAATTCCGTTAGGTTTATAAAATAATTTGTTTAACTAAGTTAGTTGTACATCCCAAACAAGTTAAAATTTTATCTAACTAAGTTAACTGGTGTAATTATAATGACCAATATAATTGGGGGCTAAAAGGTTACTTTGGGGAGATTTTAAATAAAAATGAGGAAAAATGGAGAAGGACCGCGATTCGAACCCGTGACCCTCCACCCTATTCGGTTTAACATCCACACGTATAATTAATTGAGATACAACTTGGAACATACTGTGAACTAGGGGTGTGCAAAAAACCGAATTAACCGAACCATAACCAAATTAACCGACAAAACCGAACCAAATAAAAAACCGGTGGGTTGGTTAATGGTTTTTTTGAAAACCAAAAGTAGCGGGTCGGTTATAGTTATCATTTTTTCCATACCCGCCATAACCGAACCGAACCGAGATGTAATAAATCTTTGTAGGATTTGGAACTTTTCACCATATTTTTAATATTTGATGTTTTTGACCGGAGATTTTTAGTAGTTATGGGTTTTTCATATCATTTTGTGGTTTTTGGTTGAATCTTTATTTGAATTTATGTAATGTATCATATCACTTTATTTGAATATTCGATGATAGTTGATATTAATTTTATGGATTATATTTATTTTTTAATACTATGTAAATACTAATATATACAAATATGCAATAACAATTTATTCTATGTTAAAAAAAAAAAGTAAACTATTTTTAGCTAAGCTAAATACATGGTTAACCACCCATAACCGACCCGCTATAACCATCAAAACTGAATAACCATAACCACCATAACCGATCGGTTATGGTTATGGTTATCCAATAACCGACATAGCGGTTATGGTTATGGTTTTTGGTCAAAACCGACCCAAACCGACCCATGCACACCCCTACTGTGAACCTGTATCAGTTGCACTTAAAGACTAACCAGACGTGGTGGACTTGTTGTTCATCGAATTTTAAAGTTAGGGGACCCCTAGGTGCAATATCAGCCATGAGGAAAGTATTTACGTAAATCAGTAAAAAGGTTGGGGAGCTCGGGATTCAAACTCGGGACCAAACCCGGCTCGAACGAAAGACAGAAACACGTCATAACCTGATGTAACAGTTGAACAATATACCAAAAGACATAAAACAGTAGTGATTCGACCAACTCTATTCATCTTTTGAGGCGAACGTACTTCAAGCTCATTGTAAATTGTCGCGGCCCCCGACCCACCCTGGACGGAGTCGGGGCCCGCGATGCAGATTTCAGTGGTACCCGTGGTATTTAATTTATGCGACAGCGGAAGTCTTTTTACAACAGGATCTTTTCACCGGAAAATGCTCGTTTAATATATTACACAAAGTTTAAGGGATAAATCCCATAATTTACAATAAGTTGATTTCACACAGAAATCTTTATTTTCCAAAACATGTTTTATTCATTTATTTACACTGAGCCACTTCTCTGAGCTTGATAGTGCTTTACTGCACTTTTCCTGGATCACACAGATCACCTGAAACATGTTTGAAAAAGGTTTTGTCAGCAGGGAAATACTGAGTGAATCATTCCATTTTCTAAAACGACCCGTTAGTTATAAATTTACAGTATTAAGAGCGATTACAATGTTTCTATCAACCAATTATCAAGAATGGGTATTTGTCACTCGACCGGATCTGTGACTGTGGTCATATCACTATTGGTCCCGTTGCCCTAATAGTGACGGTTTACTCACACAGAGTAATAATCACTCACATAGAGTAATATTCACTCACATAGAGTGATAATAATAGTAATGTGCACAATACCCCACATACCAGCTGTAATTTGGTGATTACAAAGACTTAATCCCTGTAATTATAACTTTGAAAATAACTTGAGGTATTGTAATACTTACTCACAAACTATGAGAAAACAATTTAAAAAGAAGAATGACTCACATTGCAGATTAACGAGCAATAGATATAAGCCTACTGATTAGCCTTGATTTCACCTAGTTTAACACAATGCACACACAGGCAGGTTAGTAACTAATACAGCAGTTACGACAATTCACGAGATTAAACCTTCACAACGATTAATCAGTGCGATACTCGATAATTTAATCGGATTCACAACGAATAACAGAGCATAGTCCGAATTCGAACAGCACTCTAATATTCAAGTCGAAATCACGACGAATAATCAAAGTACAAGCTCAATTGAGCAGCACCTGGACTATCGTTGGATAGTTATAATCGATCGGACGTTGAATCGTAATAGCGATCGAGTTATTACCCTGATTGCGGCAGCGTTTCGATAATTGTGTGTGTTTGTGAACTGTTTCGACTATAACTCAGTATATAAAGTGAATTTGGACGTCGAAGTAAAGCACAGAACTAAGTCCCACGACCCTCTATTTATAGCTGGAATTTGGCCTCCCTCGCGCCACGCGAAGAAGACCTGTGTACCCGTCGCGTGGCGCGACGGGTCTATTTCTTAGCCTAGGTGTTTTCGTGTCCAAACTAGCCTTGGTGAGTTGTTAATCAACGAAATTTTTACTTCTCCAGCAAGTTTTAGATGATAAATGTCACTAGGGTTTAACCCCCCCGAGTTTTAGGGGCCCTGATCCTGATTCCGATCGTTACGAAAATTTTAGGGTTTATGCAGAATCACTTGGGTTTCTTAATTAGGGTTTTCTTATTACCTAATTACCATCCTAATTATGGATTTTAGTGGCAGTTGTTACATCCTCCCCACCTTAAGAAAAATCTCGTCCTCGAGATTTATTGGAATAAATGAGGATATTTGCGCTTCATTTCTGATTCTAGCTCCCAAGTGTATTCTGGTCCTCTCTTTGAATTCCATTTAACCTTGACCAACACCAGTCGTTTATGTTTGAGAAATTTGACTTTTCTATCTTCGATCTGTATTGGTTTCTCTATAAACTTTAACTTTTCGTTTACCTCTACATCTTGAAGAGGTACTACCAGGGACTCATCTGATAGACATTTCTTGAGATTGGATACATGAAATACATCATGTACTCCAGCTAATTCTTCTGGTAGCTGTAAACGATAAGCAACTGGTCCGATTCGTTGAATCACTGGGAATGGTCCAACGTACCTTGGACTTAGCTTTCCTTTCATACCGAAGCGTACTACTCCTTTCCAAGGAGAATCTTTTAAAAGTACTTTATCTCCTACTTGGAATTCGAGCGGCTTGCGACGATTGTTTGCATAGCTTTTCTGACGATCTCTGGCTGTTTTTAATCTTTCCTTGATCTGTGTTATCTTGTCAGTAGTTTCTTGTACAATCTCAGGACCTGATAATTGACTTTCTCCGATTTCTGCCCAACATACTGGAGTTCTGCACTGGCGTCCATACAATGCTTCGAATGGTGCAGCTTCGATGCTTGAATGATAACTATTGTTATAGGAGAATTCAATTAATGGCAAATGGCTATCCCAATTACCACCAAAGTCAATTACACATGCTCGGAGCATGTCTTCTAGAGTTTGTATTGTCCTTTCACTCTGTCCGTCTGTTTGTGGATGATAAGCAGTACTTAGATTTAGTCGAGTTCCCATTGCTTTCTGAAAACTTTTCCAGAAATGAGATGTAAAACGACTATCTCTATCCGATACAATGGAGAGCGGGACTCCATGTAGGGATACTACCTCGTCTACGTAGAGTTGTGCTAACCTTTCCATGCTAAAGGTTTCTTTCATTGGTAGGAAATGAGCTGACTTGGTTAATCGATCGACAATTACCCAAATAGCATCATTACCTCTTTTGGTTTTGGGTAACTTTGTAACAAAATCCATTGTTATAAGTTCCCATTTCCATACAGGCATTTCTAACTGTTGTAGTAGTCCTGAAGGTTTCTGGTGTTCAGCTTTAACTTGTGAACAAGTTAAGCACTTGGATACGTATTCGGCTATATCCTTTTTCATTCCTATCCACCAGAAATTATTTCTTAAATCTTGGTACATTTTATTATTTCCTGGGTGCATGGTATACCTAGATTTATGAGCTTCTTCTAAAATCTTATTTCTTAACTTTCCTTGTTTAGGTACCCAAATTCGTTTCTTATGGAATTTCCAAATTCCATCATTTCCTTGTTCTAGTTCTTTTAGGTAACCTTTCATTCCTTCAGCATCGTCTTGGACTGCTGTTTTCTGAACTTCTTTAATTTGTGCTATTAAATCTACTTGTAGATTTAACCTCAGAGCACGGACTCGTTTCTGTTTCTCATGGTACTTACGACTTAAGGCATCTGCAACTACATTTGCCTTTCCTTCGTGATATTGTATATCACAGTCGTAATCACTTAGCATCTCCATCCATCTTCTTTGTCTCATGTTTAATTCTTTTTGCCCAAATATATATTTTACACTTTTATGATCTGTATAGACAGTAAACTTACTTCCGTACAGATAATGTCTCCAGATCTTAAGGGCAAAAATTATGGCTCCTAATTCTAGATCATGAGTCGTATAATTTTCTTCGTGCTTTTTCAATTGTCTAGAAGCATACGCAATTACCTTCTTGCGTTGCATTAACACACATCCATAGCCTAACTTTGAAGCATCACAATATACTTCAAAGTCTTCTGTTCCTTCGGGTAAAGCTAAGATTGGTGCATTTGTCAACCTATGCTTTAAAATTTTAAAAGCTTCTTCTTGTCTAGGTCCCCATTCAAACTTAGCGGCTTTACAGGTTAACTTAGTTAATGGTACGGCTATCTTCGAAAAATCTTTGATAAATCGTCTATAGTATCCAGCTAAGCCTAGAAAACTTCTTATCTCCATAGCTGTTTGTGGAACTTTCCATTTTGTAATGGCTTCTATCTTAGCAGGATCTACATGGATACCTTCATGATTTACCACATGACCTAAGAATTGTACTTCTTGCAGCCAAAATTCACACTTTGAGAATTTGGCATAAAGCCTTTCTTTTCTTAACAGAGTTAAGAGAACGTGTAAATGCTCACAATGTTCCTTTTGGCTTTTGGAGTAAATAAGTATATCGTCGATGAACACGATTACAAATTTATCCAAATATGGTTTACAGATGCGATTCATCATGTCCATGAATGCTGCTGGCGCATTCGTTAATCCAAAGGGCATGACTGTAAACTCATAATGACCATACCTAGTTCTGAAAGCAGTTTTAGGTATGTCCTCTTCTTGTACTTTCAACTGATGGTATCCGGATCTTAAATCTATCTTTGAGAAATACCTAGCTCCTTGCAATTGATCAAAAAGATCATCAATCCTAGGTAGTGGGTATCGATTCTTAATCGTAACCTTATTCAATTCTCTATAATCGATACACATTCTCATCGATCCATCTTTCTTTTTCACAAACAGTACTGGTGCACCCCAAGGGGATGAACTCGGTTGTATGAATCCTTTGCTTAGTAATTCATCTAATTGCTTTTTCAATTCTAGCATTTCGGTAGGTGCTAATCTATAAGGTGCTTTAGCTATTGGTGCAGTACCTGGAATTAAATGAATTCTAAATTCTACTTCTCTATCAGGTGGTAATCCAGGTAATTCTTCTGGAAAAACGTCTGGGTATTCTGGGACTACGGGGATGTCCTGAAGTTTTTTATCTTTAGTGTTAATGATTACTGAAATCATATACACCATTTCCTGTTTTCTCGAATAACTAGCCAATTTCATTACTGAGATAAATTTCAGTGGCTTTCGAGGTTTATCTCCAGTAATCAAAATTACTTCTCCTGTAGGGGTTTGAATTTCTACTGCATTTTTGTCACATAAGATTCGTGCATGGTTGGCTACTAACCAATCCATTCCTAAGACTACATCGAATCCTGCTAAATTCATTGGTAACAAATTTGCAGAAAACTTATGGCCTAATAATTCTATTTTTCCTTCTTGCCAGATTTTATCTATGTTCACAGAATTTCCTTCTGTGGTTTCAACTGTGAAAATTTGCCTAAGAGTGGTTAACGGTAACTTAAGAGCTTGACAAAATGAAGTATTAATGAAACTTTGGTTCGCACCAGAGTCAAATAATACTTTTGCAAATACGTTGTGAACTAAGAACGTACCAGCTATCACATCTGGAATGAGTTCAGCCTCTTGAGTGGTCAGCTGGAATGCTCGCGCATTTCTCTTGGTTGCTCCTTCAGCTGGTTTGGCTTGGTTAACTACAGGTTTAGCTAACTTAGGACATTCAAATTGAAAATGTCCCCTTTCTCTGCAATTATAACAAACTCTTGTTTTCTTTCTGCAGTCTTCTTCCCGATGTCCTTTCATTTTGCAAAAATTGCAAACCATGTTGCATTGTCCATAATGCTTCTTTTTGCAAATTTTGCAGAAAGGAGATGATGAGGACTGCCCGGTTCCTCTTTTCTTGGTATTACCCACACGAAATCCTTGGGTAATCTTTTGAGCTATTTCCTTCTTGCGATCTTCTTCTCTTGTGCGTACCAACTCATCCGTCAGGGTATTAGCTAATTCTACCGCATCGTCAATAGTACGAGGTCTCGCAACTTTAACGATGTTTCGGATTTCACTAATTAACCCCCAGATGTAACGAGAGATAAGTACCGGTTCTGGCGAAGCCAGTGATGGCACTACCCATGCGTATTCAAAGAATGTCGAAGTATAGTCCCGACAATCTACACCTAACATACGATGACTCAGGAACTTGTTTGCCATTTGTTCCTTCTCGTATTCGGGACAGAATTTTCTTTCTACCAAACTCTTAAATTCTTCCCAACCTATGGCGTAGGCTATCCTTCTTCCTTTTGCCTGGAGGACCGTGTTCCACCATTCGAGTGCTCCTTCTTTGAACAGATTTGATGCATACATCACTTGATCCTCTGTGGCACATTTGCTTATTGCAATTACTGCCTCGGTTTTCTCTAACCAACGCAGTGTTGCAGTTGCCCCTTCATTACCTGCAAATTCAGCGGGTTTGCAAGCAAGAAATTCTTTGTATGTGCAACCAGGCGTTGCAGCTTTCATTCTTTTAGGGAGTGGGGCCTGTTGCGGATCATGATCGTCATGATTGCCGCCTCCATTTATGCTGTTACTGCCGTTATCTTCTGGAATACGTTTACTAGGAATTAATTGTGGTTCGGCAGGTTTCTGAACAGCAGCTACAATTTCTGGAATAGCATGAGCTATCCCTTGGGCGATAAAGTGCTCGATATCTTGTCGAGTTATATATTGATCTTCCTGTTCTTGCTCAGATTGATTTACTTCATTAATTGGTTCATTATTAGCGTTTTCCATCTGCTAATTGGTAAAATTATTAGTGTCTAACTTATCAATGACAAAATTCACATAGATAAACACATAGATTATCACAGCATAACCAAAATTGTCGATTTCTCGACTTTTACTTTGTTATGGTATATTGTATATGCATCCATACACACTGTATTTTACAGAGTTTTATTGCCCATTTTACAGAATTTTGAGTTACTATCATACAATACGGTTTTCTGTGGTTTAACTGACGGTTCTAGTAACGATGCTCCCTCTCATCGTACTTCCAAGTTAGATGCTTTCCCATTTCCCTGATCCTATTGCCTGTACCTATCAGTTCTTCACCGAACTGACGGAGTTCAGCTAGGTTTTCATTACTCATGGGAGGATTTGGGAGTGGTTCTGGGTCAAATTGTGGAAGGAAGCTATAAGGACTGTTGACTATGTTTTGGAATTGCCAGTCCTTAGTCCACCATTCCTCCATTTGGCCTAATGGTCTGGTATGAACTAGTGGGTCTGGAATAGCTGGTCCTAGGTTTAGTGGGAATTGAACTGTAGCCGGGTAAGAGAAGAGATTATTGTTGATAGGCTCTAGAACATCACAATTATCCAGTAGGCGATCTATTTCTTCTTGGAACGTGATTTCCTCAGATTGTTTAGAGCTTTCACCAATCTCTATTCCCTTTTGTTTCAGATCTATTCCTATTTTCTTTTCGGGTGGTTTTGAACCTTCTCCAGTTTCTATTTCCTTTCCCTTGCTCACGATCACAGGATTTTCTATTTTAGGGAGTCTCCTAGTGGCAGGTTTCCTACGGCGTACTTTCCTCCATCCTACGTATCTTCTCTTTTTTTTAGGTTTGGTTTTTTCCAGCGGTGGAGCTTTGAATTCCACAGGTTCTTCTATGTCAGCAATGTAACCAGTAAAGTCATGCGAGACTTCGATAGGCACTGGATATAAGTTTGAGATTCTGGAAGGCTTCCGACATCTCATTCATGCTACATAGCATATATGCAAAATGCAATGTTAAAACTTTGGAACAAAGTTTAACAAACAAACACTGAAGTTTTATTGCATATTACTTTTTGTACAGAAATAACTGAAATAAACACACTGGGATTTTATTTATTTACGGGATTGTGATTTCTCTTACTAGACCCAACTTATCGGATATTTAGAGATTAGTATTTTCTGCTACAGTAGCTAGCATATAGAGATTTGCCCATTTCCCGTCTATTTTATCTTCCCAAGGTGCACTATTACCCAATTCTTGGACTTCTGGGCTAAACCTAACTCTCTTGGTTCAGGGTTTCTTTTTCTCCTGACTCTTTTTAAGTATCGAATCCCTTTTCTCTGTCGCGGCCCCCGACCCACCCTGGACGGAGTCGGGGCCCGCGATGCAGATTTCAGTGGTACCCGTGGTATTTAATTTATGCGACAGCGGAAGTCTTTTTACAACAGGATCTTTTCACCGGAAAATGCTCGTTTAATATATTACACAAAGTTTAAGGGATAAATCCCATAATTTACAATAAGTTGATTTCACACAGAAATCTTTATTTTCCAAAACATGTTTTATTCATTTATTTACACTTAGCCACTTCTCTGAGCTTGATATTGCTTTACTGCATTTTTCCTGGATCACACAGATCACCTGAAACATGTTTGAAAAAGGTTTTGTCAGCGGGGAAATACTGAGTGAATCATTCCATTTTCTAAAACGACCCGTTAGTTATAAATTTACAGTATTAAGAGTGATTACAATGTTTCTATCAACCAATTATCAAGAATGGGTATTTGTCACTCGACCGGATCTGTGACTGTGGTCATATCACTATTGGTCCCGTTGCCCTAATAGTGACGGTTTACTCACACAGAGTAATAATCACTCACATAGAGTAATATTCACTCACATAGAGTGATAATAATAGTAATGTGCACAATACCCCACATACCAGCTGTAATTTGGTGATTACAAAGACTTAATCCCTGTAATTATAACTTTGAAAATAACTTGAGGTATTGTAATACTTACTCACAAACTGTGAGAAAACAATTTAAAAAGAAGAATGACTCACATTGCAGATTAACGAGCAATAGATATAAGCCTACTGATTAGCCTTGATTTCACCTAGTTTAACACAATGCACACACAGGCAGGTTAGTAACTAATACAGCAGTTACGACAATTCACGAGATTAAACCTTCACAACGATTAATCAGTGCGATACTCGATAATTTAATCGGATTCACAACGAATAACAGAGCATAGTCCGAATTCGAACAGCACTCTAATATTCAAGTCGAAATCACGACGAATAATCAAAGTACAAGCTCAATTGAGCAGCACCTGGACTATCGTTGGATAGTTATAATCGATCGGACGTTGAATCGTAATAGCGATCGAGTTATTACCCTGATTGCGGCAGCGTTTCGATAATTGTGTGTGTTTGTGAACTGTTTCGACTATAACTCAGTATATAAAGTGAATTTGGACGTCGAAGTAAAGCACAGAACTAAGTCCCACGGCCCTCTATTTATAGCTGGAATTTGGCCTCCCTCGCGCCACGCGAAGAAGACCTGTGTACCCGTCGCGTGGCGCGACGGGTCTATTTCTTAGCCTAGGTGTTTTCGTGTCCAAACTAGCCTTGGTGAGTTGTTAATCAACGAAATTTTTACTTCTCCAGCAAGTTTTAGATGATAAATGTCACTAGGGTTTAACCCCCCCTGAGTTTTAGGGGCCCTGATCCTGATTCCGATCGTTACGAAAATTTTAGGGTTTATGCGGAATCACTTGGGTTTCTTAATTAGGGTTTTCTTATTACCTAATTACCATCCTAATTATGGATTTTAGTGGCAGTTGTTACATAAATGGGCTGCAAATTAAAGTGACAAACAAGTTTATGAGAAAAGAAGTTTTTAATGAGTGCTAACCCTGAGAATTCAGATGCCCTGTTCAAGCTTGGAAAAACGTACCCATTAGGCTCTAAAGAGATAGATAATGTAAAGCATTTTTTTTCCATTCATTGTTATTATTATTTTTTGAAGCTAGGGAAAAGATCAAATAGGAACTTTATTTTGGTTAGGAAGGATAGGAAGCAATAGGATAATGACATGTGGCAACATTTAAAATAAAGAGCAAGGGTATTTTAGTCAGTCGTATCCTTTCTTATTCCTTCTTCTCCCCAGTAATTTCAAAACCCACAATCTTCAACCTTTTCTTCACTTTCTATCTCAATAATCACTACATTATAGTGCGATTTTCGTCAACAATCAATGATTCAAACACCCGATCAACGTATTCATCAGCTTTTTTTTTGAAGAAAACGCAGTTTAATTTCATAGAAAATCTCGTTTTTTCTCATGATTTTGAAGATAATCACTCGATCCGTTCGATTCAGTCGCTGATAAGTGTTTCCATCATTCAAATTTCGTCAATCGTTGAAGAAATCGGCTTCGATCCATGTAAGAAATTCTTTAATTTCAGTTTTATGATATGGGTTTTTGATTTAGTCGTTGCATTTTACGATCTTGGCGGGGGTCCGGGGGCAGCGCCCCTGGTAGCAGGGTCCAAGGGGTGGCAGCCCCTGGCGGGGTCCAAGGGGCAGACCCCCTGGCTGGGGTTGAGCTGCTTTAATAAAAATGCATCAGAAAATTTAATTTTCTGTAAATTGCCTCTGGAAAACTGCATTCGTAGACAGTTTTTTATCTCTTGCTTTCTGGTTCAGACAATTCACATACAAAACTGTATTCGTAGACAGTGTTTCTAGTTCTGTAAACAATAGGTTCTGGTCATTGCATTTTAGTTAGATTCTAGTTCTGTGAACAACAGTTTCTGGTCATTGCGTTTTAGACAGTTTCTGGTTCCATGAACAACAGTTTCTGGTCATTGCGTTTTAGAAATAAAACATTTTTGAAGTGTTTTTACTCATTGCGTTTTAGGTAAACACATTTTTATGTGTATTCAGTTCATTGCGTTTTAGAGAGAACAGTTTCTTTTGTGTTTTTAGGCCATTGCGTTTTAGAAATAAGACATTTTTATGTGTTTTCTAAGGATTGCATTTTAGAAATAAGACATTTTTATGTGTTTTCTAGGCATTGCGTTTTAGAAATAAGACATTTTTAAGTGTTTTCTGGCCATTGCGTTTTAGAAATAAGACATTTTTAAGTGTTTTCTGACCATTGCGTTTTAGAAATAAGACATTTTAAGTGTTTTGGGTGTATTGCGTTTTAGATAAAACACATTCAGTCCATTGCGTTTTAGAAAGTACATTTTTTTTGTGTTTTTAGGCTATTGCGTTTTAGAAATAAGACATTTATTTGTGTTTTTGGTGTGTTGCGTTTTAGAAAAAAGTCATTTTTTACGTTTTTTTTTTTCATTGCGTTTTACGCAACTGAGTTTTCAAAAAAAAATTTCGAAAATATAGCAATAGTATACTCGTTTTAAAGATAAAAAACGCTCGTTTTTTTGGTGCAATTTTTATAAAAAAATAATGTCGTATGAAAAAATTATTAACATTTAAAAAATGGGGGGGGGAATTGGAGGAGAGAGAAACTATTGTGCTGGATTGACTAGAATGCCCCTAACAAACCCACACGCCTCTTTTTTTTTTTTTTTTTTGCTTCAATCTCATTCATTTAATCTTAGCCCTTGATTAACTAAATGGATAGTCAAGATCACTTCCTAGCCTTCCTAGCTAAATAAACTTCCTATTGTATCTCAACCGTTTGAAGCTATGTATTGGGTTAATACATAATGGTTTAAGTCATAAATTTTAAGATTGATTATTTTAAATGGGTCTAAGATATAAGTTTATGTGTTACATGGGTTTCCTATTTAAAATACATACATATGTATAACTTAGGTTGTCAAAAACGCAAGGCACATATGCGTCGCCCAAAGTCTAGACGCAAGGTGCAAAAAAAGGCGCTTGCCCTAGAAAAAAGGTGCACATAGAAGAAAAATAATTGAACTATATATTATGCTACGAAAATTAATATTGTTCTATAAATTAATAAAACTAATATTAGAAATTATAACCATCTAACCAATATCAAAAGTTTTAAAAACCTTTTAAAACAATCATATTAAATTTTAACATAACTAGTTGTATATTTTTTAAAAACCTTTTAAATTAGATTAATTTTAGGCAACTAACAAAAAGGAATTTCTAAAACATAATATAGAAATCCTACAAAAAAATTATGAGAAAGACAAAAATTAGGTGTTAGGGAATGATTAGATATGGATTAGGATGATGTGGAATTGAAGAAGAAATGTCAAATGGGTCAAAAACATGTTCAAAAATCCGAAATCCTCAATTAAAAACAAGTTTAATGTTAAATAATCATAAATCCCATTTCTTTAGCAGAGGGGGCATCGCCGACGCCCTCTCAATTAAAAACAAGTTTAATGCCAAAATATCATAAATCCCATTTCTTTAGCAGAGGGGTTATCGTCAACACCCTCCAGGAACCTCGAATTCCTGTGTTGCTTTGTTTGACTCGTTTGGCTTCCCCGGTTGGTCCGTTTTCAATCTTTTGTGCTCTGAAAAGCCTTTCAAGCACACCCAAACCTATCAAGACATCCAAAACACAAACCATATTAAGGGGGTGTTTGGGATTGCGTTTTCAACCTGATTATTTGATTATTGTGTTTTGAAATCGCAAAAAATCTATTTTGAGTGTTTGGTAAAAAAAATAATAAAAAGTGATTTTTTACGTTTTGTAGAGTTCAAAACGTGATAATCCATAAGTAGGTCACCCCTTGCTGCAGGAAAACGTGATAATCAAAAAACTGATTTTTTACGTTTTCACTTATTTATTTTTTTGAAATATATATACTTGCCAAACACTCAAATAGTTGATTATCTGATTATTGTGATATCAAACAACATAATCAAATCCAAACAATGTTGATTATCTGATTGTTGTGATATCAAACAACATAATCAAATCCAAACACTATCTTTCTGCAGCACGTTTTGTTACAGCTAATTATCTGATTCTGATTACTCAAAACGCATAATCTATTTTCAAAAATCAACCCCAAACACCCCTAAAGTAGTGCCATTCAAGAATATATTTTACACTATTTAATAATATTAAATTGATTAAGAATTTGAGTTTTACCAACCCATCAACATTCAACCCACAAAATTTAAGAAATATAATGTTTTACCATAGTAGCATTTGACTTCACCTAACATAATATAAAAACCAACTAGGGAATACGAGATGATTTACGTGATTCAAGTTTTTTATAGATGATTTTCTCATATAATTTTAGATTTTTACACGGTAATTACTTTCTATACAATTTTATTGTTTTGCTTATCAGTTATACATAATTTATGGTTTTTTTTCCAAATAAGAATGCTATACGTCATGTGTCAGGGTTACTGTTTTAATGTGATTTTGCATTTTGTTTGGTGTCGAAATATGACGTGTTATGTTCTCATTTGTGAAAAAAAAAAAAAAAAAAAAAAAAAAAAAAAAACTTATTGTTTAAAGAAACAAAAATCGTGCAAAAGCTCGGATTAGGTAATTCTTGTATCTATGTTTTCTTATTTTAGTTGCTTATATTTACTACGAACACATAATTTCAATCTATCTTGTAAATCATGTGTACGTATTAATTTTTATTAGACTTTTGTTAATATTATGCTAAATGAAAGACCATACATATGCATTTTCAGTTCAAAAGTTATTTTTAGAAAAATAATATTTCTTAAGGACAGATGTTATTCTTTTGCTTGGGTTTTAATCATACAACTTTCTCTGTAAGAGACGCATTGCTATTTCGTGATGGATTGGTGCAGATGGGTC